>NW_028145504.1:282500-662500 GCF_977016875.1 Pavona decussata | reverse complement strand
GGACAGCAGCGCAAGTCCCATCTTCCCCCTCCCCCCCACCCTCCAACTTTACTGCAAAAAAAAAAAAAAATACCTGTATTCAACGGACACCTCTATAAAATGGACGCGGACATCTGAAACTTGACTTTTATGGTCTGTTCTCTTGTTAAAAACCTGCATTTAACAGACACTGCAAAAAGAATGCATGTTTTTTTGCCCCCGTTACGTTTCACTAGATCGATCATTTGACTATAAGACAAAATGATCTGCCACACACACAACGCTATGAAACGGAGAGAAACCTTTTTGGTGGAGAGACCACTGCCCACAGGGTAGGTAGCTCCAAACGATACCTACCGATTTGCTGACTATTTTTCCAGTAATTTTCAATTTTCCATGGTTTGTTAAGCGCTTAAAAGCTTGCATAACCACATGACCATGGGCTTTGGAACGCGCCCAACTACTTCCATAAGCGATTTATTATTTCGTTTGGGTGTTCAGGAGGTTTTTCTGCTGGTGAATAAACCTAACCTGATTTTCGTACTGTCAAACATCTTTCCGTTCACGGGAATGGTATTTGACCCTTTCAAGGCCTTTTGTTAAGACGATTTCTAAGGGAACCTGTTTTCAGCGGCACCCTAATTAAGCGGACACTAGCAAGGGTCCCGAGGGTGTCCGCTTAATACAGGTTTGACTCAGTGTATAAGCTATATAGGTACTGATGTGTGACCAGAAAGGGTATGGCTTTTGAACCGCTTTGGTCTGAAATAGGTATAGATTTTAACCATTTGGTCTGAAAGTCTAAAAACGGGTATGAAATAGCACCTGTAACGATTCCTAAACCAGCAAAAGAATTGCACAGGATGTAGCAAAATTTGTACACAATTGTTGAGGGAAAAAATTCAAACTACGATGAGAACACTTGATAATCTACTTGATCGTAAGTGACTGCTTTTCTTGATAACTGTTTGGTATTGTAAGATGCCACTTAGCTTAGCCACAATAGTCAAAATACTGAGGCTTATCCGCGTATTCCTGACTGTATCATTTTCAAGTTAAAGTTGACAAGTCGGACGCATTTGACTTTTGGACATATCACCACGAAGGCCTCTCGTACCGTCCTCGTCAACCTAATTATATTTTACTCAGGATATTATGAAACTCAAATGTTCTCATTTCAATTTATTTAGACTCGAAATGGGGTTCTCTTGCGGTTTTCATTTTAAAAGCTGCGGTAACGTGCCTCAGTCATTAAAAAGTATTTTTTACACAAATATTTACGACGTTTTAAGTCATAAGTCCGAATTATTGCGCACCTGTCATCGCAAGGCCTATCAGTTTTACAAGGACAAGCATTACACTATTCTCTACGTAACTATCATATAATTGAATATCCATTTGCGCAGTCCTGCATGATAAAGTGGAAATGAAACGATGGTAACTAAAAAATTATGCACACCATCGTTGCACACTGAACCACATTATGCTCGCACAGTATTGTGGGAAAAACACGAATGAACGCAACATTAGCTTTTTTAAACAGAATTAACTTTGGTAATCTTAGCAATACCAGCTTTTAAGTGGTAACAGAACACCAATAAATCATATAACACTTAAACATACAACAGCCTCTGCCAAGATATCGGACACGGTCTATAAAAGTTTAACCCCTCACCATTAAGCCTGTGTACAGCCGCCCCCTCCCCTTCGGAAAAATCGGGGAGAGAACGTTTTATCTGGAGGGGAGAGGGCAGCTGTACACAGGTTACATTTCGTCAGTAAACAAACTTGATCCCCTTGGACACTTCCTACATACAGTAATTTGCTAATGGTTATCTCGAACTGCATGACACTTTTTTTTGAAACAAATGTTCGTTTCGCTTGAAGGTTGAGATAACGGAAGTCAATATATATTGGCCTTCTCTGCCTTGCGGTCCACTCGTGTGATAAGTAATTAAGTATACGTGACCTCTGTTATTTTAATAATATGAAAACGTGAACAGAATTATTAAAACAGACAGTCACACGGGGCCAACGTTCGTAAAAAAAATGTTTTTAGTGTTCGTGTCACTAGGCATGTAACCGGATCCACTTCTTCCGCTCTATCGAGTACACTCTTCTTGATTCACGTTCCTGAACCTGTGAAGGAAAAAGCAAACATGTGGGTTTGTTTTTAACCGTGTTAAAATTTTCATTTCTTTTTTACTTTCAAGTCGTCCAAGTAAAAGAAAAATGCAAAAAAGAGGCATGAAAGCTCGTTCACTGTGATCTGAAGTTTTTCCCGCCATCCCGCCCGACATCTGAAGATAAGAACTGTTTTCCGGCAAAAGCCCTTAAACTGCTTTGCTTCTGTGAACATCTAATGTGAGTGAGGGTGGCATGATGTTGTTCAAAGATTCAGCGTGTGTTCTTTTTGTTTTTCACGTTTGATCTATTTATTATCTTTGTTGTGTAATTTAACAAATCACTTAATGACTAGTCCCTCTGGAAACCAGTTAATTTTCTTTTCCTCGAATCTCAATGTTTTCCTCGATTTCGTCTCAGGAAACACTTCATCAGAGATTCGAGGAAAACAAAATGAAATGTTTCCCGGGAGACCAGTCATTGAGTAGTAAATAACACTTTAAGATTTGATGCCAAGTTCTCCTCACTGTTCTTTATGTATTTAGTATGGCACTAATTCGGAGATCAGAGAATTTGTTTAATCATCAAGATATTTGTGTGATCAATCCCTTTGCACTCTTGATCTCTTTGTTTGATCGAGTAAGGATATTCAAAGAAGAAATTTGATGCTGGTCACTAGGCTGGTGGTGGGAAAAACAGAATTAAATAATAATAATAATAATAATAATAATAATAATAATAATAATAATAATAATAAAAATAATAATAATAATGATAATAATAATAATAATAATAATAATAATAATAATAATAATAATAGTGTATTTTTTTTAGTGTATGATTGGAAACACTGTGACTGGTTATTTATTTAGAATATTCTTATTATGAGGGTATATATATTTTTATTACATCACTGGAAATTGTTCTTTTATCTTTTGAACCAAACCCATATGAATTAGCTTTTATATATGAGATGTTGATATTTTACAATTTTATGACAGCAAACTGTAAAATCACTCAGGTTTTAATAGAATCAAACTGTATCTAATAGATTTTATTCTTGTAAATAATAAAGTTAAAATAATAAAAATAATAATAATAATGATGATGATGATGATGATGATGATAATGATGATGATGATAATGATAATTATAATAATGATAATAATAATAATAAAAATAATAATAATAATAATAATAATAATAATAATAATAATAATAGTGTATTTTTTTTAGTGTATGATTGGAAACACTGTGACTGGGCATTTATTTAGAATATTCTTATTATGAGGGTATATATATTTTTATTACATCAGTAGAAATTGTTCTTTTATCTTCTGAACCAAACCCATATGAATAAGCTTTTATATATGAGATGTTGATATTTTACAATTTTATGACAGCAAACTGTAAAATCACTCAGGTTTTAATAGAATCAAACTGTATCTAGTAGATTTTATTCTTGTAAATAATGAAGTTAAAAAAAAAAAAAAAAATAATAATAATAATAATAATAATAATAATAATAATAATTCTGGCCGGGTGTTCTGCACTAGCTCAGAACAAGTATTTGCTCAGACATAACATGGCTTTAAAAGTTCTGTTCTACGAGCTCCTACGTGACCAAGATCTTCTTGAGGAAGTACCACTATGGTACTCGCCAGTGATGCCAAAGCCGGTGTACAAGTCAGAACAAGTAAAAACGTGGTGGGAAGTATGCAGATCATCAAGAGGTGCGAGCCAACCGGGTCGATGCGAGGGTTGTGAACCATGAGAGCAAGGAAGTCATGACCATAGAGGTGAGTTGTCCATGGATTAGTAATCGAGGGAAGAAGAGCGAGGAAAAAACTATGAAGTATGGTCCCTTGAGGTGGGAACTGAAGGAGCAATATAAAAGATACGAGGTGTACCATTATAATATTGTCATGGATGTGCGGCTGGTCGAAAGAGACAGAGATTAGTGTGCAATCACTGGTTGGGCGAAAGACTACTTACGTCTTAGAGAGAATGCAGAAGGCGGCTTTATCGGCGACGCTGAACATTGCAAGAACTTTCAAAGTAGAAACATGTTAATGTTATATTATACCAAGATTGATAGACCAGCCATGAATAGTTATTTGTATGAGTTTTAGACTCATTTAAGAAGCAAGATCTACCAGGCGCTTTGCGTTTAGCATTGTTCCCATCAATCTATTCCCGCTGTTTTCCCGCTCTTTGCGGCAAATACGTCAGCGCCAGGGGACGAGTAATAATGAGTTGGACAAAATATAAACCCAGGGTATCTTGAGGTTGACGTCAATTAGTTACTATTGTTTATGCACGGTGAACAACAGTGGTGAGTGAATCGACGCATCTGAGTTATCAAGGTTGTGACTATGAAGAATCTTCCCGTTGTCTTGCTGGTTTTCTGTGCAATCATTTTCGTAGGTGAGTGAGTTTATATGTAGTGCCTGTTTACAAAAAATGTTGGTAATGGTTATGAATCAACTAAGCTTTTTTAGCAGCATCCATTGTTCACTCTTTCTGAGTTGTGGCGAGTTGAAAGTTTCTAACATGTGCCCCTCCTTTCATATAGCTAATACGTATTATGAGAGAGTGTAGAGAACATAAATATTAGGCTACCAGCAAGCGAGAATATCTTCATCAAAGGTATCGAACACAGCCACCGTGATCATGTAATTTGTAGCATTGTATCAGGTTACCCAACAAGAACATTTAAGCAAATTGCTGAGAATATTGTCTCCTGTGTTCCCAGATCGTTTTGTGCCGTTTTAAAGACTTATTAGTGTAAGCTAATTCAGTTTGATCTGTTAAAATGCAAAACGTTTTAAAGAACGGAAACTTATTTCTCGAAAACAAGGGAATTAATTAGTTCTCCACTGTTACAAAAACGTTGTTTTGAAGAAGAAAACTTTAGGTTTCCTTTACAAACTCAATCCGAATTTTTGAGGGCATTAAGGCTTTCCGTGCAGATATCTACCGATATAAATTGTTGGGTTGACCCCGTGTTGGTATGGTGAAGCTTGGTTCATGCGGGTTTAGTCGAATAAAGGAGAATGGAATGTATCTATTAAGACTTTGAGACACGCAAATTTAGGCACTGAGTGGAACTTTTCAACCGAAAAACAAAGCCCCAATTTGAAGACAGTTTTGAGAAGATATTTTCTTCATATGGGATCTACATCTACATCTACATTTATTAAGTTGATAAAATCTTGAAAGATGTTAATTTGGGGGGAAATGAAGGAGAAAAAAAAGTTGTAACAGTTCGAAACATGCCGTCTTTCGGTTACGTGTCACGTGAGTTAACAAAAGATTGACTGGTTTACCCGAGTACAAAAGAATTATATTTTATTTTATCGGGAATATGTTAATCTACAGCACAACAGAAACCATGCATGTTATTGAAAAAAAAAATTAAGTCTCCGGGGATTTTTGTTTACTGGGAACGATGCAATGATGAAAATGCTGAAAAATCATTGTATCCGAAGTAATTTGTAGCTAAGGGAGCATAAACCGCTTGAGTGTCATGCCGATATGAGTTATGTCCAAACACGCCATATCGCAACATTTCAGTTTTTTAACAGACCAAAAAGGATTCCACATGAAAAAAGGATTCAGTGTATCGCTAGCAACACGCATTACCATACTGAAGGGGATTTGGACCAATAAGTGTAGCACGCGGAAGAAAATGCGTGAGCAGAATGAACAATTAAACAGAAACTGCCTTAGGGGCACTAAGGGGTACTTAGGAAAGTGCTAGTACCCTGGGTCGGGTTGTTCGGAAGCCGATAAACACTAAGCTACGATTCAAGTGAAGAGAGGACTCCTTTTTGCTCGTTAAAAATGGTTTTAGGTTATTTTTTAGCTAATGGTTAGGAAAAGTCGAGGTCAAAACTCGGCTGAGAGACAAAAATCTTTCTGGAAAACTCTAATTAGTTTTTAAACTCGAACCAAACTTCATGTTTTCCGGTCCGTGATCAGTGACGTAGTTTTGTGGTTTAGAACTCGGTGCCATGGCAACGCACTTTACCAGTCAGGCATTGATTTAGTCAGGGATCACTTCAAGTCCGTCAGCTCTTAAAGCCAATCTTTTATCATGTTTTTTGTTTTTAATTTCTTTCTTTCCAAAGATGTATCAGAAAAGAGAATAAACTTTGACTTTTTGATATGGTTTAAGTCTGTCGGTTGAAAGGTTAATAACGAGGACTACTACTAAAATTGTATCGTAAATATTAACGTTTTCTCCCTAGATATTTACGTGAAATCATATAAGAAACTTTAAAAGGAGTTCATAATAAAAGCAAACTGTAACTTCAATTCTACCGTAAACATATATCGCCTTTTATTCAGCTATATATGACACATTGTACTGGATACAGGGGCACCCAACGAAACATTTAAGCAAATTAGTTTTATTGTTGTCTCCTGTATTCCCAAATCGTTTTATGCCCTTTTAAGGACGGTGTCTAATAATAAAGGAGTATTTTTGTGCGGCTTGTGACTATGCGGGAAAAGCAGATCTTTGCAAGGCCAATTGGAATCCAGAAAGAAAATCAAGCAAACAATATTTCTAAAAAGTGCCAAAATGTAAAGCAATGTATAGGATTTTTTTGTTCTAAATTGAAACTTAATAATCTCTAAAAAAAGCATGTTTATCCAAAAAATTTTTTGGGAGACCAAGAGCACATGCTACGTTCTGTTTTCTCCGTATAATCTTATAAACCGCGCAAAAACTTTCCTGTATTAGCAAGCACCACCCATAGGAACCCGAGTATCTCGAGATGCGCAGAACGTATGCGAAGTAAAAATAGTAGGCACCGTCCTTAAAGGCATATTTGTGTAAGCTCAGATAGTTTGATATGTTCGGATACTTTAGCTGAAAATTTAACTTGCAGAAAGGTTTAGGGCAGGAATTCAGATTCCCCGAATTTATCAACTGTTAACTTTACGAAAATGCTAGCTGACATTTCTTCGCGTTTTTAACCACTCACTAGTTTACTCCTCCAAAAGCGAAATTTTGAGCTTTCATTTCGTCGAAGGAAACTATGTACTTTGTTTAAAACTAAATCTGAATTTCTAAGGCGTTTAATTTAAGGTCTTTCGAACAGATATCCACAGAGACGAACCGTTGGGTGCCCTGTGGATATTTAAATGAAAATGGCAAAACCAAAAGTACAATTTTCGTACTAAGAATTGTGTCTTGAATACATTTACAGCTTATTCCTTCGAGTGCTATGTATGCAATGAAAAAACCGAGGAAGAATGCACTCGTAAGCAGACGAAGGTGAACTGCACCGGCGATGACTTCACTTGCACGAAGTCAAACTTTAAAACAGACAAGGACAAAACAGGAGAGATCAGAGGATGCGCGCCAAAAAAGTCTTGTGAAGAAACCAAGAAAAATTGTGATGATGGGGAAGAAATTTCTCTCGGTGATGGAGATAAAATAACGAAATGTGACGTGGCCTGTTGCGTCACAGCCCTGGGAGCCGAGAATCCTTGCAATGGCGCCATTACCGTTTCTGCAAACGTGGTTATGATGATATTCGCAGCCCTGTGCGCTCGTTTGTTTGCTTTTTAATCTACTTAATGCACTAGCAACTTACAATGTTTTTGTGATTATGTAAAATTAGGTTGAGCCACAGATAACTAGCTCTTTTGCAACTCCTACATCATTAGTGTATAGCCGCCGCGTAGAATAGTATCGACCGATGCCTGCACGGCACGGACCATGACGAATGATAAATGTTTGCATAACAGTAGTTGCTGTCATGTTCTGATTATTTGTTATTTTCGATTGTGTTTTGTTTATCGTAATAAAGCTTTTAAAACAAGAGATACCTTTTCAAGTTCTGGCATAAAAGCAACTTTTTTTTTCTCCTGGCATAATAAATTAATAATAATAATAAATTTAAATTTATACCGTGCAGGACTCAGATGTTTCCCTTGCCTAAGCCCAGGGCATGTTAAACATCACATCCGTCTGACTACTTAGTTAAAGTTTCGCGCTGAAGGTCATCAGTCATCACAGTTCTTTTGTCTTTCAATTGTTACTGGCCCCGGGAGAGGAGGAGTACACCCCTATACAGTCAAACCCGCTGTATAGGCGGACCTGATAATGAGCGGACAGCAGCACAAGTTCTATCTTCCCCATTTTCCGGAGGGGAGGGGGCAGCTGTACACAGGCTACATTTCGTCAGTAAACAAACTTGTTCCCCTTTGGACACTTCCTACATACACTAATTTGCTGATTGTTATCTCGCGCTGCATGACACTTTTTATTTTTGGAACCGGTTCGTTTCGCTTGAAGGTTGAGATTACGGAAGTCGATATATATTGGCCTTATCATGCTGTCTTGCGGTCCACTCGTGCGATAAGGCATTAAGTATATGTGACCTCTGTTATTTTAATAACATGAAAACGTGAACAGAATTATTGAAACAGTCACAGGGAGCCAATGTTCGTGAAAAAAAAAAAAGATGCTTTTAGTGTTTGTGTCACTAGGCATGTAACCGGATCCACTTCTTCCGCTCCATCGAGTACACTATTCTTGATTCACGTTCCTGAACCTGTGACGGGAAAAGCAAACATGCGGGTTTGTTTTTAACCGCGTTAATATTTTCATTTCTTTTTTACTTTCAAGTCATCTAAGTAAAAAAATGCCAAAGGAGAGGCAGGAAAGCTCGTTCACTGTAATCTGAAGATTTATCCGTCATAGCACTCACATTCATGGGCTACGTCATAGTCACATGACATCTGAAGATAAGAACTGTTTGCCGGCAAAAGTCCTTAATTGAGCTGCTTTGCTTGTGTGAACATCTAGAGTGCGTGAGGGTGGCGTGATGTTGTTCAAAGATTCAGCATGTTTTCTTCGTGTTTTTTCACGTTTGATCTATTCAATATCTTTGTTGTATAATTTAACAAATCACTTAATGACCAGTCCCTCTGGCGTTAACCAGTTAATTCTGTTTTCCTCGAATCTCAATGTTTTCCTCGGTTTTGTCTAGGGACTTCAGAGATTCGAGGAAAAACAAAATGAACTATTTACCTGGAGACCAGTCACTAAGTAATAAATAACACTTTAAGATTTGATGCGACGTTCTCCTCACTGTTCTCTATGTATTTAGTATGGCACTAATTCGGAGAGAGTTTGTTTAATCATCAAGATATTTGTGTGATCAATTCCTTTACACTCTTGATCTCTTTGTTTGATCGAGTAGGGATATTCAAAGAGGAAATTTGATGCTGGTCACTAGGGTGGTGGTGGGAAAAACAGAATTAAATAATAATAATAATAAGAAGAAGAAGAAGAAGAAGAAGAAGAAGAAGAAGAAGAAGAAGAAGAAGAAGAAGAAGAAGAAGAAGAAGAAGAAGAAGAAGAAGAAGAAGAAGAAGAAAATGTTCTACGAGCTCCTACGTGACCAAGATCTTCTTGACCAAGTACCACCATGGTACTCGCCAGTGAGGCCAAAGCCGGTGTACAAGTCAGAACAAGTAGAAGCGTGGTGGGATGTACCTGTGTATGCAGATCATCAGGAGGTGCGAGCCAACCGGGTCGATGCGGGGGTTGTGAATCATGAGAGCAAGAAAGTCATGACCATAGAGATGAGTTGTCCATGTATTAGTAATCGAGAGAAGAAGAGCGAGGAGAAAACCATGAAGTATGGTCCCTTGAGGTGGGAACTGAAGGAGCAATATAAAGGATATGAGGTGCACCAGTATAACATTATCATGGATGTGCTAGGCGGCTGGTCGAAAGAGACAGAGATTAGTGTGCGATCACTGGTTGGGCAGAAGACTACTCAAGTCCTAGAGAAAATGCCGAAGGCGGTTTTATTGGCGACGTTGAACATTGCAAGAACTTTCAAAGTAGTAACATGATGTTTCATTATACCAAGATTGATAGACCAGCCATGAATAGACCAGCTATGACTTTTATACATTTTTATATAAACTATGACTCTTAGATATTTTTATATGATTTATATTTTTAGACTATGGCTTTTATATATTTTTATATATTTTATATTTTTTATATATGTATATATATTTCATTGATTTATTTACGTGATATTTTAAGTTTCGCTTGGCTCACAGGTTACGCAACGCGCCCTCTGATGCTTCTTATACTGTGCATACAGATAGTTTTACTGCACATAATAATAATAATCAACAAATTTTTCAAAACGGATTTAACTGTAAAAATTAACGTTAAAAAAAAGCGACGTTTCGACCGTCCGACAGTCACTTTATGAAGTGTGTTCGAGACATGCAATTGTCCCTGCACCTGCCTCATTGGAGAAACAAAACAAATGAAACAAAACAAATAGAGCAAAGCAAAAACAGCACATTATAAGAATGATAACATCGATCGATATGAATAGTTCAGTTATTTATCCTGAGATCACTATTAATAAGTTTGGAGAATTGAATATCAGTTCAACTAAAAGCAGCTTACACCTGTAAATCATCTCAGTTTTCCTTCACCGGGAAGATTCTTTGCCATGTTTTTGACGTCATATTCAGTGTACGAAAGTTGTAACTGTTTTATACACCGGTATGTTAATGGTCATTGGTAACAAAGATCGTCTACTAACTCTTCACGTTACCAAAAACACCGGGGAAAAGGCATTTCTGTTTCCAACCTGTTCTTATGACACAATAAAGTTACATGATTGTATAAATTTGGTCTGCCATTTGTGATGCAAGATCTGCCAGCGCTGCGCATTTATCATCTTTCCCACCAATCCATGCCCGCTGTTTTCCCGCTCTTAGCGGCAAATACGTCAGCGCCAGGGGACGAGTAATAATGAGTTGGACAAAATATAAACACAGGGTATCTTGAGGTTGACGTCAGTTAGTTACTGTTGTTTACGCACGGTGACCAACTACAGTAGTGAGTGAATCGATGCATCTGAGTTCTCAAGGTTGTGACTATGAAGACTCTTCCCGTTGTCTTGCTGGTTTTCTGTGCAATCATTTTCGTAGGTGAGTGAGTTTATATGTAGTGCCTGTTTACAAAAAATGTTGGTAATGGTTATGAATCAACGACGCTTTTTTAGCAGCGTCCATTGTTTACTCTTTCTGAGTTGTGGCGAGTTGAAAGTTTCTAACATGTGCCCCTCCTTCCATGTAGCTAATACGTCTTAGAGAGAGTGTAGAGAACATAAATATTAGGCTACCAGCAAGCGAGAATATCTTCATCAAAGGTGTCGGACACAGCCACCGTGATCATGTAATTTGTATCATTGTATCAGGGTTACCCAACGAGAACATTTGGACAAATTGCTTAAAATATTGTCTCCTGTGTTCCCAGATCGTTTTGTGCCGTTTTAAAGACTTATTTGTGTCAGCTAATTCAGTTTGATCTGTTAAAATGCAAAAGTTTTAAAGAACGGAAACTTATTCCCCGAAAACAAGGAAATTAGTTATCCAGTGTTACAAAAATTTAACTTGTTGTTTTGAAGAAGAAAACTTTAGGTTTCCTTTACAACTCAGTCCGAATTTTTGAGGCCATTAAGGCTTTCCGTGCAGATATTTACCTATAATTGTTGGGTTGACCCAGTGTTGGTATGGTGAAGTTTGGTTCATGCAGGTTTGGCCGAATATAGGAGAATGGAATGTATTTTAGACTTTGAGACACGCAAATTTAGGCACTGAGCGAGACTTTTATACCAGAAAACAAAGCCACAACTTGAAGACAGTTTTGAGAAGATAATTTTTTCATATGCACAGTAAATCCGAAACAGGATGTTTTAACATACCAAATTAAAATTTGGGGAAAACGAAAAAGAAAAAAAATTGCAACAGTTTGAAACATGCCGTCTTTCGGTTACGTGTCGTGTGAGTTAACAAAAGATTGTCTGGTTTACCGAGTACAAAAGAACAATGTTTTATTTTATCGGAAATATATTAATTTGCAGTACAAAAGCAACCATGCATGTTATTGAAAACAGTTTCCAGGAATTTTTGTTTACTCTGAACGATGCGATGATCATGGGATCGACGCTGAAAAATCATGATCTCCGAAGTAATTTGTAGCTAAGGGAGCATAAACCGATTGAGTGTCTTACCGATATGTGAGTTATGTCTAAACACGCCATATGGAAACATTTCAGTTGTTTAATAGATCAAAAAGTATTCCACATGAAATAATGATTTAGCTGATATCGCTAGTAACATGCATTACCATACTGAAGGAAATTTGGACCAATCAGTGTACGCGGAGAAAAAGTGTGAGCAGAACGAACAAACAGAAACTGCCTTAGGGGCACTAGGGGCACTTAGGAAAGTGCTAGTACCCTGGGTCGGGTTGTTCGGAAGCCGATAAACACTAAGCTACAATTCAAGTGAACAGAGGATTCCGTCTTGCTCGTTAAAAATGTTTTAAAGGCTATTGTTTAGGCAATGTTAAGGAAAAGTCGAGGTCAAATCTCGGCTGAGAGACAAAAATCTTTCTGAAAATCTTTAATTAGTCGTTATACTCGAACCAAAGTTCATGTTTTCCGGTCCGTGATGACGCAGTTTTGTGGTTTAGAACTATGGCAACCCACTTTACCGAGTGAGCTATTGATTTAGTCAGAGCTCACTTCAAGTCCTTCAGCTCTAAAAGCTAGTCTTTTATCAGGATTTTTTTTTTTTATTTCTTTCTTTTCAAAGATATCTAAGAAAAGAGAATGAACTTCGACTTTTTGATACGGTTTAAGTCTGTCGGTTGGAACTAGGACTACCATTAAAATTGTATCATAAATATTAACGTTTTCCCGCTAGATAGTACGTGAAATCATATAGTCCATACAGGAAACTTTAAAAGTAGTACATGATAAAGGCAAACTATAACTTCCGTTCTACCGTAAACATTAATATTGCATTTTTATCCAGCTGTATATGACACATTAGGGACCTTTAGCGACTCAGATTTTTGCGACGGCTACGGCGACCGGAAGTCAGTTTTATTTCCGGTAGACGTTTCACATTTTGACTGGCAGCTGCCCTCTCTCCGCGCGGACGTGAGAACAGCAAGGTTCACGTTGTCTACAAAACGTGAGTACATTTTTTTCTTTTATACAGTATTTATCTTCCATTTCACCCTTATTTCGTTTCCAAAAGCTTCAACACAAACTAGGCAACATGGAATTAAAATTTAAGTTTGCTTTTAGGCTAAATAATCGGTGAAAACTGTTCGTGTTACTTTCAGGTCTGTGGCATGGCTGGGAATGCGAACGAAGGCAAACAGTTTGTATTAAAGTAAGTTCATTCACAAGTAAGTTTACGCAAAATCTGGTATAATAACTCGATAAATCCTATTTTTACAACGATATATGACTTTCTAGGTGAATAGTTGGTGTGGCTTTGAGTAACCATGAGAGCATTACGACTTTCCACAATTTTGACGTCGTTACGATAACTACAAAGTGAAAATGATGTTGATTAGAAAAGCTCGGTGGTGTCAAGCAGCTTGCTGAAGTTTTACTGAACTCACGGCCTTGCAGAACGAAAGCTCAGCACTGACGGAACTCAAATGTACGGCGGCAATAAATTTTGTTTCATCATTCCTGTTTTATTCTTTATTTATGTAGAGCGCCGATGGAGTGGACCGACCAACACGACGTGTTGATGTTCAGAGAAATTATTGTCAGCGATGTATTTTCCTTCAAGAAAGGAAGCTTCAGCCGGGGAACGCGTGGGATTTGAAAGCTGAAAAGTTAAATCAGATATTCGCCACAGTTTCGAATCAAAGATAAAAGAGGAGTAAGAGAACGCTGGGAATTGTTTCGACGAAAATTCAAGGCCAAGAATAGAGAGCAGGAGGCAGCTACTGGCATCGCTGTTTACATTCGGCTGAATCGATGTCATCGAGATTGAACGGGTCGTATTGTTGGTGATTAAAATCTGGGTTTTTGGATTGATTAGCGTCATAAAGAAGGGCAAACTCAGTATCAGAAACGACGTTGTTTACATAACCAAGTAATATAAAAGCAATTCCGATCCCGTGTGCTTTTTAATAGGCCTTTGGGTTTTGCCCTCAAGTGATCAAGACGTTGCCGTCGCGAAAAGCTAAAGGCTTTCCATTTCGGCGGGTAAAACGCAGACTCCACCCCAGTCTTAATCGGTCACAGACGTCGCCGTCGCCTTGAAAAATCAAATGCTAAAGGTCCCTATTGTACTGGATACAGGGGCTGGCACCCAACGAGAACATTTCAGTAAATTACTTAAATTGTTGCCTCCTGTGCTCCAACATCGTTTCGTGCCCTTTTCAAGACATATTTGTGTAAGCTCAGATAGTTTGATCTGTTCTGATGCTTTAGCTGAAAATTTAACTTGCAGAAAGTTTTAGGGCAGGAATTCAGATTCCCCGAATTTATCAACTGTTAGCTTTACGAACATACCAGCTGACCTTTTTCCGCGCTTTTAACCAGTCAGTTGGCCCTCCGAAAACGAAATTTTGAGCTTTCATTTCGTCGAAAGAAACTTTAGATTTTGTTTAAAACTAAATCCGAATTTCTGAGACGTTTAAGGCCTTCGAAACAGACATTCACATAGACGAAATCGTTGGGTTTCCTGTGGATATTTAAATGAGAATATTAATGGCAATTTTCGTACTAAAAATTGTGTCTTGAATACGTTTACAGCTTATTCCTTCGAGTGCTACGTATGCAATGAAAAAAACGAGGAAGAATGCACTAGTAAGCAGACGAAGGTGAACTGCACCGGCGATGACTTCACTTGCTTGAAGGCAAACTTTAAAACAGACAAGGACAAAACAGGAGAGTTCAGAACATGCCAGCCAAAAAAGTATTGTGAAGCTAACAAGAAAAAGTGTGATGATGGGGAAGAAATTTCTCTCGATGATTGAGATAAAATAACGAAGTGTGACGTGGCCTGTTGCGTCACAGCCGCGGGAGCCGAGAATCCTTGCAATGGCGCCACTGTTACCGTTTCTGCAAACGTGGTTATGATGATATTCGCAGCCCTGTACGCTTTGAATTTTGCTTTGAGCACTGGTCTGTTTGCCTTTTAATCTGCTTAATACATTGGCAACTGACTACAATCTTTTTGTGATTATGTACAATTAGGTTGAGCCACAGAGAAGTGTAGCTTTTTCTACAACTTCTACGTCGTTGGTGTATAGCCACTGTGTAGAATAGTATCGACCGATGCATGTACGGTACGGATCATGACGAATGATAAATGTTTGAATAACAGTAGTTGTTGTCATGTTCTTTTTATTTGTTATTTTCGATTGTATTTTGTTTATCGTAATGAAGCGTTTAAAACAAGAGATACCTTTTTTTAAGTTCTGACATACAAGCAACTTTTTTTTTTTTCATGACATTAAAGTTACGCACTGAAGGTCATCAGTCGTCACAGTTCTTTTGTCTTTCAATTGTTACTGGCCCCGGGGGAGAGGGAGTGCTCCCCTATATATAAGCTTTTGAGCTGCTTTGGTCTGGAAATCTAAAAACGGGTATGAAATAGCACCTGTAACGATTCCAAAAGCAGCGAAAGAATTGCACAGGATGTAGCACGATTTGTACACAATTGTTGAGGGAAAAAAGCAGAACTTTATTCAAACTATGAGCAGAACACTTAATAATCTACTTGATCATAACTGACTGCTTTTCTCGGTAACTGCTGGGTATTGTAAGACGCCACTTAGTGAACAAAGTTTCCTGTTAGGCCTGTTTGTTTTTAAGATAAAATCCATTGAAAACAGCATGGAAGGGCAGAGAAGTTTTCGTGACTTTCGTTCTTGAAACGGGTCCAAACTCCCAAACGACAAATACGGAACGTGAGGCCCAAGGCGAAGACGCGGGGAACCTGGGAGGGTTTTAGTAAAAAGACTTCGCGAACTACTTTTAGTTCCACTCCGAACTTCTGGAAATTGATTTTTTGGTCAGCCGAGCCGGAACTGATCCATTTATATTTCTGGCGTAGCGGGCGATAAGCACGTGCTGCAAATGGCGGGAAAGTACTTGCGCCTTCATCCAGTGTGGTCAGTTACAAGACCCCATTTATTCTACCGTCCCAATTACTCCGTACTTTTTTTATATGAATTTTTTTTCGGATACAATGTTATTTCATTTTATATTACACACTTTTTTTTTTCTTTTTTTCTTTATTTTTGTTTAATTTATCTTTTTCTTTGTATCTTAATTTTTTTTTCGTGTTCCGGAATGTTCCGGAATGTTCCATGTTCCTGGTTTTATCAAAGGATTTAACTTTGGTAATCTTAACAATACCAGCTTTTAAATGGCAATAAGAACACCAATAAATCAAACACCACTTAAACATACAATAGCCTCTGCCAAGATATCGGACACGGTCTATAAAAGTTTAACCCCTCACCAATAATATTTCGTCAGTAAACAAACCTGATCCCCTTGGACACTTCCTACATACAGTAATTTACTGCGGTTATCTCGAACTGCATGACGCTTTTTCTCAGACAAATGTTCGTTTCGCTTGAAGGTTGAGATAATGGAAGTCAATATATATTGGCCTTATCTGCCTTGCGGTCCACTCGTGCGATAAGTCAATAATTATATGTGACCTCTGTTATTTTAATAATATGAAAACGTGAGCAGAATATTTAAAACAGACAGTCACAGGCCAACGTTCGTGGAAAAACAAAAATGTTTTTATTGTTCTTGCCACTAGGCATGTAACCGGATCCAGTTCTTCCGTTCCATCGAGTACACTACTCTTGATTCACGTTCCTGAACCTGTGAAGGGAAAAGCTGCTTTGCTTGTGTGAACATCTAGAGTGAGTGAGGGTGACGTGATGTTGTTCAAAGATTCAGCGTGTTTTCTTCGTGCTTTTCACGTTTGATCAATTTAATATCTTTGTTGTGTAATTTAACAAATCACTTAATGACCAGTCCCTCTGGAAACCAGTTAATTTTGTTTTCCTCGAATCTCAATGTTTTCCTTGGTTTTGTCTTAGGAAACACTTCAGAGATTCGAGGAAAAACAAAATGAACTGTTTCCCTGAAGACCAGTCAGTTCTTATGACACCAATTCGGAGAGAATTTGTTTAACCATCAAGATATTTGTGTGATCATTCCCTTTACACTCTTGATCTGTTTGTTTGATCGAGTAGGGAATTTGAAGCTGGTGACTAGGGTGGTGGACTGGGTCGGGCATGCCTTCAGCATAGTCGGGTTAAATCGAGCTCCTTCTTAAATCACAATTTTGAAGGCGTTCATGGAAGATATTACTCAATCCTTCAAAAGAAAAGACAGAAAAACCAGTTCTGAGTCTTCTGAAGGCGCTTCTCCGGAGGAAAAGAGAACCAAACTTAGCGAATTACAGGCCGGTAACATGCATACGCCGTTCGAAATGGCCGAAGACGCGGACGGCGTCCTGCCGAGACTTCAGCTCGGTCCTTGACAAGCTGGTCAGTTTGGAGACAAAAGCCGACAGTATAACTAAGCATGTGTGCAGTATCGAGGCTAAAGTCTCCAACTTCAGGACAAGGTTACAACACTCGAAAGCTAGTTAAAGGAAAATGCCAAAGCGGTAAGTGAGATGGAGGCTGGAATTACTTCTCTCAATGGTGATGTGGAAGAAATAAAAGTAAAAGCCGATAAAACTACTGATGAGATAACCACTCTGTGCCAGCAACAATGGTACTTAGAAACATACCAAAGAAGAGAGAATCTTCGTTTTTACGGGATTCCAGAACAATTGGACGAGCAGGAAAACACCTGGGACTGGTGTTTCGTGACTTCATGGTGAACAAGTTTACCGGTAACCTTGAAGACTCACCACATTTCGAATTTCAACGGGTACATAGAATCGGCAAGCTTGATGCGTCTCAGTGCAGCCCACGTTAGATCATTGCTCGATTCCTCCGCTATGGGGACCGGGAGCAAGTTTTTTCTCGGGCAAAACAACTCAAAGGCACAGGTATAGGAATATCCCCCAATCTCTCTAAAGGAGTCGTGGATATTAGAAAGAAGCAGATCGAAACCTTGAAAAAGGATAAAAAAGAAGGCAAAAAAGCTTATTTCAGCAGAGCAGAATAGAGAGAGGAGTACTTCTCGATAAAGCATATAATTAAGACAAATTTTCAAGGTTGTATTTAATGGGTATCTTACTGATAGACTCGTGAACGGAGATGGCCATGCTATTTAACTTGTTTGAATAAAAATATAATGCCGCATAAATGAGGTGGTGTAGTTAAATTTCCGTAGTATTGTTGTGTCCTGGGAGCTTGCAGTGATACCAAACAAGATTTCCTCTATGGCAGGGAGATTTGGCACGCATTCTCTTTATTGAACCAGCTCTCGACCTTTTGCATAAACATTTTGGTGAAAATACATTCGATAAAGGAGTGCTCAATTGAATCTTTGTCTTCACAGTATAGACACTCATCGTCCGCCTTAATACCAAATCTGAATAGTTCTTCTTTCTAAGTTACTAAGTAAACGTTATGTGGATTAATTTAAATTGAAACTCTTTAAATTTCGTTTACTTGCAACTGGTTTTCAGTGATTTAAAGTTCTTAGTCCAAACGTCTTTGTTTAATGAAGTTTTTCCCTCCAACGTTTAGGGCCCGTTTGTTCTTCAGTTTGCATTTTGGCGTTAGGCAAATTGTAAAAGTCCCTTGACTTAGCCTTATACAAATTAATTTGGAGCGATTTTTTCAGGGAAAAGATATTATCATTTCTGGTAAAGATTGATTTGTTGTTGGTGTCGGAGCATTTGGCTAGAGACAATAAACGTCTTGGAATAGCGCTAACATCATGATAATATTGTAGAAAAATTGGAGTTATAGGAATATTTCTCGAGGAACTCTTGGAATGACAAAAAATTACCACTTTCGTTCAGTAGGTCATTAAAGGTGAGGACACACTTCTGAAACCATTCATTAAGAAAAATGGGTTTCAAGTATCTTCTTATAAAAGATCGGGAGGTCGTTCAAGTAGTTTGTGTCATAGTTGCACCTTAGTAGACAGTTTAATCCTCACTTCCTTCTGAAATAATGTTTTGGTATTATACACCAATTACTATTGTCCGAAGTCCGCATCAATCTTGGGATCCAACTGAGTTTCAGAGCTTTAACATTATCTCAAAATCGATCATACGTATTCCGCCGTTGTCAAAATCTTGGTAGAGGCCTGATCTTTTTATTTTATCTTTTTTGTTTTTCCAGAGGAACTTACAAGATTTTGTTTTGACGATGTCCACAATTTCTTGGGGGACATCCAGATTAAAGGCCGAGTAGACCAGTTGCGATATACCCGATGTTTTAATTAACATTGCCTTTCCAAATATTGTCAAATCCTGTAAACTCCACATATCCAGCTTAGTTTGCATTCATTTGATCTTTTTGTTGAAGTTAAGCTCGTTATTTTCCTTAATATTATATATGAAAAATATATCCCAAGTATCTTAACAGGGCTATGGAACCATTTTAAATCTAGAGGTTTATTTCCATTGCTTTTCCATCTTCCTAACCAAAGCGCCTTCGTTTTCTTTACATTAAGAGGTAGACCAGCAATTTTTCCAAAATCCCCAACAATTTTCAAAGCCAGTTCTAGAGATTCTAAATCAGCGTTAAACAGAGTAGAATCATCAGCGAATTGAGACAACTTGATTTCCCTACCGAAGATTTTGATTCCTCTCACGTTGGAGTCTTGACGAATCTTAATTGAGATAACCTCCGCAGACAGAATTGATAAATAAGGGGAGAGGGGGCAACCTTGTCGCACTCCTTTTGACGGTTTAAACCAATTAGTTATAAAGCCATTGTTTTGCACCGCACTCTCTATGTTCGTCTAGAATATCTTGACCCAGCGCTTGATGTCACTATTAAACTTAATTAAAGTAGTCTAGCGTCCTCATTATAAAGGGCCATTCAATCGAATTAAATGCCTTACAGAAATCTAGTGACGTTAGAATGCCGGGCAGGTTTTGTCAATTCGTATAATCCATTATGTCGCTTATGAGTTGAATAATTTCCCCTGTGTATCTCCCTTTTACTCGGCCTGTTTGGTCAGGGTGGATTAGATTTGGTAGTGTCGCTTCGATTCGTTTAGCTATTGCCTTTGATGCTATTTTAATATCTACATTAAGCAGACCTAAGCAGTGTAATCGGTCTCCAATTTGATAGGTCTAAGAGTGACCCATCTTCTTTCGGTGTTAAAGTAATTATTCCCCCCCGTGGTGAGATGGAGAGTTCACCTTTCTCGTGCGCTTTGTTGAAACTTGCTATCAAATCGTTTCCTAAACGTTTGAAAAAGTAACTATAAAATTCGACGGTAAATCCGTCTTCCCCGGATGCTTTATCATTCTGAAACGTTTCTAGTGTCTTTTTGCACTCTTCGTACGTAAGTGGACCCTCCAAAGTTTCTTGAACATCCTATGAGAGCTTAGGAATTTCTACATTCCTGGTGAATGTATCATATGCGGCTTCAGAGAAGGTTAGTTCCGAGGTAAATAGATTTCTATAATAGTTTTCTATTTGCTCTTGAATCGCTGTCTCGTTGCGCGTGATAGAGTCATCTTGTCCTCGAAGTTCACTAATAGTTTTTTTGTTATAATTACTTTTTTCAAGATTGAAAAAGTACTTTGTCGGGCGTTCACCATTTTCTATCCAACGGGATTTTGCTCTGAACATTGTCTGTTTTCCTTTCTCTTTGTAAATTGATTTGAGCTCCGATTTCAGTCCGTCAAACTCTCGTAGTATTCCATCGATAGCAGGGGAGGAAAAATTGTTGCAAATGATAACATTAAGTTGTTCTAGTCTACGTCTTAAGTCCTGTTCTCGGGTACTGATACATTTTGCTTTACTTTTGGAAAAAAGAAATAGTCGCTGATCTGATTTCCATTCTCATTAACTCCAAAAAAAAAAGTCTCTTATCCGTCACATTGCTATAATAACTGCACACGTGAGAGTATGCATCACCAACTGCACTAACGTATTGCGTATCCTTCAAAAGGGTGTTGTTGAATTTCCAAAGTCCCGGTCCCCGGGGAGGTTTACAGGACCACGATAGCGAAATGTAAATTGCGTCATGGTCAGGCGTGATCGAAGGGTAAATTTCAGAATTCTTTACATGCCCAATGAGGTGTTTTGAAACCAAGAAAAAGTCAATTCTAGATTTAAGTTTTAAAGATTTTGATTCGTACGTGAATCTGCGTAACTTTGGATGACGCATTCTTTGAATATCCAGTAAATCAAACATTTCCATGTTGGTTAGAATGAGATTATAGTAACTAGACGGTTTCCACGCCGCACCTTCGATTTTATCATTTTTCTTTGATAAAGTATAGTTCCAGTCTCCCCCGACAATTAACGAGGTGAGCTAAGATTTATCGATAATGCAATTGTTGAGCTCTTGCATGAATTGGTGTTGATTGACCTGGTCATTAGGTGCGTAGATTTGCACAGTGATAATTTTTGGCCATTCAGAGTAATTGTAATAAGCACTATTCTGCCTGAGTCATTGGCATAACAATAGTCAAACTCTTGGTTGTACAGAGGGGTTAATTAGAATACACACACCTTTACTATGCTTGGTGCCATGTGAGAAAAATAGCTCGCCTCCCCATTCTTTTCTCCATATAATTTCATAGGCTCGTGTATTGTTTCTTGTAAAAAATAAATGTTTGCTTTTTCGTCTTTTAGGTATGAAAATATACTCCTCTTCTTGATTTGATCCCTGATTCCCCGAACGTTCAATCGTTAAGACATCAAATTTGGACGAATTACCCGCCTTCATATCAGATGATAAAAGAGAAAAAGGAAATAAAAGTGAATTAAGTTATAAAAAAAAATAAGGTATAAACAATCTAAAAAAACGCACACGGACAAACAAACACCATTGTAAACGGTAACAACACGAAAACAGAACAGCACAAGAAGGGGAACTAAAAAAGTAAGATTTGCAAGTAAGATAAAGAGATAAATCACTTTTCCAAACAGACAGAGTCCGTCCCCGTCTCCCGAAATACTTGGCAGGCAACAGAGACTCGAGATCTTCTAAATCGTTGATCTTGATGGGTCTCCCATCCGGCGAGGTCTTCACGTAAATTGCTCCATCCATAGACCACACACTCAATACTTCGCCATCTCTACGTTTTTCGTTAGCTCTAGACATGATGCGGCGGCGGTAGGAAGTTAGGTTTTCGTTGACGATGATCCGTATTGATTCTACTCTCGTTGCGTAGGAAGAGTTGGGGAAGAGGTTGGCCAGTTTGATGTTTTAAGCTTTGATCTTAATTGCTCAGTAGAACTTTGTCTTGACTTTATGGCTGATGAATTTGGCTATTATTGCTTTGTTGCCACGAGCCATTCAATTTATGTGAGATTTCAATGCCATCAAGGCTGACAGGGACCTCGAGCGCCTCCGCTATTTTGAAGATAGCCTCTTTTGGCAAGTTGTATGCACTTTCCGGAATTCCATGGAATTCAAGAAAGTTCTTTTTGGTATATTGTTCTAAACGGTCTTGAAGGTCGGAAAGCTCTGATATTTCCTCTTCTTGCTCGTTTATTCGTTTCTTAGCACCAGCCAGCTCTTTCTCCGTAGCTGCAAACAGTGTCTTGGAATGAGTGAGTTCTCTCTTGAGGTCCGCTATCTCAGATATATGCTTGTTTACAGTGCACTTAAGTTGTTTTACGTCTTCACTGATTTTTTTGTTTATTTTCCAGGAAAATATTATTGACTGTTATTTGTATATCCACTAGCATCTCTCTTAATTCCGTTAGGCTGGGTTCTTGGAGGCGGTCTTCGGTGGTTGGAGGTTCTGTTTCGAAGGTTTCGCGCTCGGCAGCCGCCATGTTAGTACGCTTTGAAACTGACTGCCTTTCTTCTACAGAACCGCGGTCACCCCGTTTGTGTTTTTGACCTTTTCTAGTCATATGAATAGCTATGAATGTATCTTTCATCATTCTCTGCTTGTTAATTTCTAAACAGTTGGATAACTTGGGGACGAAGACGCTGCACAAAAACGCGTGCCTTACGCTACGCCCGCGCATGTCCAAGTCAGTTTGTTTCTAGTGTATGCCTTGCATTCAATTCATATAAATACCAGTTGCCATATTGCATATTTTTATAAGTGATCTTGCTCAAAGCCGTTAATATTTTTTTTACCCGATGGAGAGTAACAATTTTCAATTTAAACTGCTCTCTTTGAATGTAAGAGGGATCCTTTCTTTCGAAAAAAGGAAATGCATTTTCAACTGGTTATTAAAGCAAAAAGCAGATATCTTTTTTTCAGCAGGAAACGTACAGTACCAAAGAGATCGAAAATCAGTGGCGGAAACAATGGAGAGGAGATTTGCTTTTCTCTCACGGTACCTCGCATAGTAAATTAAGGTGTCCTTGTTTTAGTGTGGGAAAATTTGGATTTTTAAGTAATGATCCTGCATCGTTGTTTATCGAAATCAACCACAATAGGGACGATGTCTTTTTGTACTCAGTCAATGATGCTATTTTATTAAGCGAATTGTCCTGTAAAAAAATTTATAATATTCTGGTGTCAAAGATTTCGATTAGCCCCTCTGCGAAAAGGAAATTTGATGCTACATATGCTTCTACAGAGCAAGCCCTTGACTGGAAAAGTATCTACAGCAATGCATTTAGGTGCGCAACAGACACCAAAACGCGTGAATTTCAGTACAAGATAATTAATAAAATACTTCCTTTAAACGATTTCCTCTTTAAAATTGGTGAGACAAATTCTCCTCTGAGGTATAATAATGAGCCGAATCTAATCCATTCTGTGTCAGGCATATATATCTTTCGGAAGTTCTCAAGAACATCTGCCAGCAGTGCCACATCCGTTTCCACGTATAAATCGTGATAATCGCCAAGGTTTTTGCAACTAAGTACCTCACAGACTATCTGTGTGCGAGCATATTCCTCGTCTGTTATGTGCTCGTCGTTAAGCTTGCTGTAAAATTCATCTTTTGCTGGCAGCCTTGTCTCGCTAAATTTGTCCCATGAATCCATATATTCGTAAGGATAGATCACGCCCTTTTTGTAAAGCAAATCGCTGCCTTTTGACATGGCTGCTGGTATTTTTAACGACTCTTTGGGTGTTGCGCTTACAAGTGAATCAGGGCTTCCTTGCAAAAAGTGTAAGATGTCAATGAAACAAAGACCTCCGACTGAAAATGTAATATGTTTTCCCATGTAATTGGCAATGCATTTTATCTCTTTATCCAGCTTGGAAATCGCTTGTATTAAATGATGCGCGTCCTAGTCGTCCCTTAGGTTGTGGAATAAAAATGGTATTTAGTCCGTCTTGGGGTTTATTCGTAATTTTAAATTACATTCATTGTGCACGGTCCCGTGGTACTTGCCTGTTATGTGGCAATGGTTCTTTACAGAGTCTTTGTAGTTTTCACTCAATCATGAAAGTGTCTGAGCAAACAACCATGTTACTTGATTATTTGTAATCCATTGGCTAATCATATTTTTTTCTTTTCTTTCTTTTCTGGATCCAACAATTGTTTTTTTCAGTGCTTCGTTATAACATTTTTGTGACTTTGGCCCCAATAGTCACCTTTATCATGGTCATAAACAAGAAACAAAAAGAGATCTTTTATCAACCTTTTGTTACAAATATGACATTCGGTTGAGTTTTTGTGTTTTTCCCAGTCTTCTGCTTTCATCACAAGTGGCTTTGGGGTGGCCAAATTTTCTCTTATTGCCACCGCCTCTTGCATAATACTATTTAAAAACATTCCCACCACGTTTTCATCTCTGTAAACTCTTTGCCCAATGACCTCACCATCAGACCTTACAACTTTGTAAGCAAACCCACAAGCCTCACGCAGTTCCATCTTGCCAGTGTAGCTTTCCTTTATCCCTTCTCTTCTATCATAACGATGAATCTTCTTTGTCAAAGCCTCAAAGTCTGCATATATTACGTATGGTACCTTCCTCTGTTTATGGTGTAGCCTGCGAGCATTCTCTCGGGAAAACATGACGGCTAAGAGAGTTTCGGTAACTGAGTAAACCTTGCTGATATTTCAATTTAAGGAATGCGTTTCCGCAGAGCCGCAGTTGCGGAAACGTAATGTACTCACCTGTTCCATGCAACGGTTGTTCAAATTTCCACCTGCGGATATTCATGTTTCCGTAAAGTATAAGTTAGAAAACCTGAAACGTAAACGCCTTATTTCACCCTGTGATTTATGGTGATTTTTGAAATAAATGTTTTTATTTTCCTCTTCAGGAATATCAATCCTTGTTGGTATACTGTTAATTATATTGCAGTATTTTTTGTGATTCTCAAGCAAATCTTCTCTTAAAAACGTAGTTAAGCACATAACGCAATAGTGTTTGCGTTGCTGTTTTCGCTCTGATTGAAGAGTAATTCGCTTAATCGTTTTACATAACAATAGCGCAGCTTTTCACCCGCTTCAATAAGCATAAGGTTTATCCTTGGTACTTTTTTACCTTTCCTACTTAACCTGTGCACTATCACATAATCCTTCTACCAGCCAATTATATTTATTACAAGGTTCGTGTTTTGTGCCTCAAAGTTGTATATTTGTTTCACCGGTGTTGGAAAGTCAATATCTTTGTAATCGATCTTCAACTGGATAGCTGCTTTGCCTTTAGTTCTGAAGCACATAACGCAATAGTGTGCAACTTTTCACCCGATTCAATAAGCATAAGGTTTATCCTAAGTACTTTTTTCCTTCCCTACTTAACCTGTGCACTATTACATAATCCGTCTACCAGCCAAATATATTTATTGCAAGGTTGGTGTTCTGCGCCTCAAGCTTGTATATTTGTTTCACCGGTGATGGAAAGTCAATACCTTTGTAATTGCTGCTTTGTCTTTATGGGTTCGTTTCTTACGTTTTGGTGCAGGATATAAAGCAGCTCTGATCACCCACTTAAAATATTCGTTATCCCTGTTTTGGACATTGATTACGGTTTCTTTGTTTTTCAGCTTTTGTGGGGGACCCAAGTAAGTTCCTCTGCGCAGTGGCTGATAGCCTGCAACGCTCACGTATGCCTCAGTCCATTATTCTTTTAATAACCCAGCCCGAGCCCCGCTCCGACCACGCCTCAATTTCACCCTTCGTTATTTCAATAAATCTGTCAAATTCAATTTTATCTGGTCCTCATGAGGATCATTTTCTAGAAAATAATGCGTGTATTGTTTTCTCTATTTTTTTGTATTAAAACTTTACTTTCAGCCCAAAACTTACTTTTACGCTAATTTGTAAAGCTTTGATTTTGTTTTCAACTAAATTAATGAACCACGCATTCGTTTCTCTTGCAAACACTAAAAGATCGTTATTGTATTCATTATCTTCTGGTACATCCATTTTCCACACGCGAAGCCTTTCCTAAAAATTATTTCGGGCTAATGTAAACCCGTAATACACACCAACCAAATCGGGAGGTAATGGTCGAAGTAGGTTTGTGTTTTCCTCCTCTTTTATTGCCCCGTTAAACATTTGCAAAACATCTGACAAATATCTTGCAGCTGCCATGTCGACAAAAACTATATTTGCAGCATTTCTTCAATGGAAATAAAATTCTGTGACACATCCACGCGCCGATACACAACAAGCCTTCACTTATGTTCTTGAATGTTCAGTTTGATGTCATTGATTATTTGTGGTTTAAAAACAAAAATGGGGGTTTCCCTGCTTTTGATTTAGAAGTAAATACGTCATACTTGGTCATCCTTAGTCATGCTTTGTCAAGCAAAAATCAAGGAGATGACTGAGGCCGAAAGTTTTCTTTTTAACTTCAAAGCTGATAAATCAGGCTGTTTAAATTTCAATTTGCTGATATTTCAGAAAAATATTATATTAGCACGCAAGTCCCCTAAGCGACATTGTTTTCATCTGTAGTGAATATCCCGAGGCATAAGGAAGGTATAGGGTCAGACGTAGACGTCCTATTGACTGTGTCCATAGCGAAACAATCGAAGGCAAATACGTAAATAAAGTACAATCGAAATCGAGGCCAGCAAAACTACAACGTGCAGTAACTGATACCAAACAAAAGCATTCGACACTCAAAAATGAATTCCATTGAAGATCCTTAACAAAGCAATATTTTAATTTGTTCACAGACACCAAATATTTTCCTCAAGGGTTATCCGCTCTCCTTGTAAACAGGCCCTTTGTGAATGATCAAATAGATTCAAGAACTTTCGTTCCCAGATTGTCCGATATTTTTATTCAAGTACTCAGGTTCTCCCCTCTCTTCAAAAACCAACATTTCTAAATACCGATTTGATCCGGAATCTGAGGGACACAAGGTTTTTCAGTCTGGAAGACTGTCAAGTGTCACCCCCGTAAACAAAACTTAATAATTTATCAATTGTTTCCACAGCGAAGTGATCAAAGGGAATTAAAAAAAGTAAGTAAGCTACAGTCAAAACCGAAGCCCGAAAAACTACAACGTTCAACAAACGATGTCTCACAAAAACATACAACACTTCGGCGAAAATGAAAAACCTTGAAGTTTGTAAACAAAGCAATCATTTATTTTAATTCATTCAAATACATCAAACATTTTCTTCTGAGAATGAATAAAAGAAATTTCTTTCCAGATTGTCAGCGCAGCGACATGAAGAGAGGTGCTGCTGCGTGGACGTGATAAAGAGAGATTTGTGAATGATTTGTTAAGGCCAAGGGACAGGAGAGTGCTAAAATAAAAAAAACCCTTCGAAAACGAAAAACAGGAAACTAAAATTAGAAAACAAAGCACCCAGAATTCTAAAACTTGAAAACGAATCTATAGTCATTCCTGTGTTGCATTTGTATAATGAAAATTAATCCACAAGGGGTAACACTATTTTCATTGGTAATTTTGAATTATTTTTCACTAGTTGAAAATTCGGTAAAAAAAATTGAACTTTTAAGTGTTTAACTCTTCCTTCTGTATTTGAACTCGGTGACGCAAAATCACGTGACGGTCTAATCAGTTAAAAATATCTGTCCGCATTCTACAAAATATGCCTCCTTGTACATGATCCACGCAGTTTGTCTTTGAATTAATAAGAGATCACATTTTGGGTTTAAAGGAAACTTTTAAGCAAATGGTAAGTAAAATGTACAGTGTACGCTACCATTATCGCCGGTGAAACTACTGATTGATTTCTACCCAGCCCTTGTATTTTCGGCTGATGTGATTTTGTCAGCATGTTATAAGATAATTAAAGAATAACCTTGAATTTGTTTGTCAAATGACTTATTTACAGAATCATCCGATGTGTTAATAAGCTAGTTGGAACGGACTCTAAGAAGGAACCATTTGAAGAAACAGTGAACGGTAAGTTATTGCCTTACGGCTTAAATACAATCAACCTTTTTATTTGTGTAGTTTGTTTAAAAGATCTGCTGCTTTATGCTGTGCACTATGCACCAAAAATCCCCCCACATTTCACAAATTATGTTCCACTTAACTTAATTTGTAGCCCTTCTACCACAATAACCGACCCCGTAGTTTCCGATTAAGACGAATTCAAAGTCTCGCAATTGTGGTAGTCATTCCTGACGAGACATGCATGTATTTCGAATTTACTAACTTATAAAAGCTGTTCATGAATCAATATTACGGCCATTATTCTTATTAAAGATCGGACCGTACACAATACTTTCTCTTGAAAATGTTCTCAAACTAGGCTGAAGTCTAAAATGCATATGCATGTGACTTTTATAAAGTCTGAGGAGTTAAAGCCGCATTGAGCCTTATATTTAAGTGGCAGTTAAACTGTAAATATTCATTCCGCAAAGAAGTCTTAATTTTCTGCAAATTTGAATTCTACTAAGATAACCTGATCAACAATAGTCCTTGATTTTATTGAACAATTAGATTATGAGCTTGAGATTCCTATCACGTGATAGTTGATGAGGGCGAAGCCCTCATCAACTATCACACATAGAAATCAAGAGCGAATAATCTAATTGTTTTAGTATAAATCTACTTGTGATTGAAAACTCAACAACAAGACAGGTTCACGTTTTTATTGAGTAATGATATAAACAGGTCGAATTGCATTGGCTTTTGGGTGCGCGCCTTTACATTTCAAGGTTTTATATTAAATAATAATCGTTCATTCGCTCGAAACTGAAACCAGGAGCCGAGTTATTTTTTTGTAAAATGACAATCAAAGATATGCTGACGTAAAAGCTTTCTAAAAACTGTGTCAGTGAAACGAAACTTTAAATGTTTTCAAAATTATAAAATTTCCGATATGAATAAAACAAAAACATTTAACTTTTGTTTCGACTCCGTTTCTTACGGTGCGAAATCTTCATTCCAAATTTCGTTGTACTTTTTGCCTTCTCTGTCATTGTCTTGACGAGTAATTATCCGAAAATATTCTTGACAGAAAATTCTAAAACACGAGGTAACCGCCGCCATTTTGTTGACAACTGCTCACTATTTGGCCACTCAATCTACTCACTGTCTACAACAGAATAGATATGGAGTAGCATATCCAATAAGAGAGCAGCAGCATTCGTGATAGAACGCTAGTAGATTTGTACTAATTAACAATTGGACGGCGAGGTCGAGGTTTCTATCGGCTGATAGTTGGCGAGGGGCGAAGCTCCGAGTCAACTATCAAAGGCGATAGAAACCGAGAGCGAGCCGTCTAATTGTTTTAGTATACCTCAGTGATCGATCTATGAAGCAAAAAAATCTTTTTATTTCATAAATTTTGATATATTTGTGCAATGATGCATGCTAAATCGCGCACGCTCTGACAAACTGCCGTCTATCGATCGATAGACGGCACCTGTGTAGTCAATCAGATTGCGCGTTACGCGATAGTCGGTCACTGAGGTATGCTAATGCCTGATAGTATGGTGAATGATGTGCTATCAGATATTTTTTAGCAGAGCGTAGCTTCACTATAGGTGACTCCAGACCTGTGCGAGAAATGACAGAATAAGAGAACATCTATACGTATAAACATATTACCTGCCCTTACTTGTTGTCAAGAATTGACAGAAAGTTTCGCGCATTTTGGTTTTAAAATCGCACCAGTTTACTATCCCAGGAACTGCCTTGAATGCATATTATGATGAATTCAAATATATAATGGTCGGAATAATTTTAATCCCTTGTGTGGTTGTCAGCTTAGTTACACACGAGCTCGACAGTAGGTCTTTTTTTTTTCTTTAACGGAAGTGCAATATCAAAGTTGCTTTGCTTGTGATTGCTATAATTCGCTAGCTGTATTTGAAGCTTGTGCAACTAACTTAGTCTACCTTGACAATGATAACTCAGTTTTTATAAACTATATAAACTAAAAATTGTAGAGATGACTGTGGCGGAGAATTTTTCTTTCAAATTGATAAACCAGGCTGTTTAAATTTTATTTTTTGCTAAGCTTTCACAAATATAAGAACGCAGAATGGACATTAAAACAAATTTCGCTCCAGATTGTCAGCGCAGCAACACGAAGAGATGTGCTGCTGCGTGGAGATGATGAAGAGTGCTTTGTGAATGAATTGATCAAGCCAAGGGCAAGGGAGGGTGTCAAAAAGATAAAAAGAAAGAACATCCGAAAACGAAAAACAGACACGTTAAAAATAGAAAACAAAGCACCAAAAATACTGTAACTTGAAAACGAATCTATATGTCGTGTTTCTCTGTTGTCTTTACTTGATGAATATCGATCCACGAGAGGTAACAGTATACTCACTCAATAACTTGAATTATTTTTCATCAGCTGAGAATTCTGTAAAACATTTGAAGTTTAAAAGGTGTTCTACTCATCTTTCTGTATTTGAACTCGGTAACGCAAAATCACGTGACGGTCTAATCAAGTTAAAAATATCGAAGACCTCCGGCGATATTCTACAAAAATATGCCTCTTTGCACTTGATGCCCGCGTTTGCCTTGGACTTAACAAGCTAAGCGATCACAGTTTTGGGTTTAAAGTAACGTTTTTAGTAACAAGTTGTAAGTAATATGTTGGCAGTTCCGGGATTACATTGCTTGCAAAAAATCTTGGACGATTTTAATTTCGGACAAAAATAGTGTCTGAAAATAAAACCGTCTGAAATTTTTAAGCATCCGAAATTTTTATGTGTAGTATAAAACTTTCAGTATAGTACTTTCTGGGCGACGGCATCATTTATTCAAAGCCAATGTACATGATATGGCTAGAATTCGGATAAGACGGCTTTGCTCAGTCGTTCTTTTTATAACTGGAAAGGAAAATATTTGAGACACAGCTTGAGACAAGCTTGATTGAGTTTGTGTTCAGTTATTTTCTCGTTGGTGCATTCGGCTGTAAAACCTTGAAGGTACAATAAAACCACAATTTTCACAGATTTTATTTCAGTCTAATTTATGTGTTTTAGTTGTAAATTTAGACATGTTTCAGCGCAGTGTCCGAAATTTTCGTCCGAAATGAAATTGTCCAAAATGAGGGAAAAAGTGTCCGATAATTAAACGTCCGAAAAAAAAACGTCCGCCCTTTTAACGTCCGAATTTTTTTCCAAGTAATCTAGGTCATTATAAGTGATCACAATCATTGTGTGCAGTGTACGTTACCATTATCGCCGGTGAAACTACTGATTGATCACCCAGCCATTGCACTTTGTGATAAGCTTCGGCTGATGTGATTTGCAGTGGAAAGTATATTATAATGTAATTTGCGAATAACTTTTCATGTTTTTCATCAAATGACTCATTTGATTTGCAGAATCGTCATTTCCATTTAATAAGCTGGTTGAAACGGACTCAAAGAAGGGCTTATTTGAAGGAGAAGTGAACGGTAAGTCATTTCGTTATGGCTTCGTATGAAACTCACAGCTTGAATTAATGTTTCCCTTAGACACTAACAGAGAAGAGATACAAGCTATTTACTTATTGTTTGTGTAGTTTGTTAAGATCTGCTGCTTTACGCTGTGACATGAACTATAAATTACACAAAAAACTCTCAAAATTCGTCAAATTATGTTCCACTAAACTTACAGTTTGCCGGGCCTTTCTACCACAATCACCGAGCTCCTAGTTTCCTAGTTAGCCGAATTCAGAGTCTCCTGGTCATTCCTGACGAGACATGTATTTGGACTTTTACTAACTTATAAAAGATGTTCAGAAATCAATATAACGGCCACTATTCTAGATAAACCGGAACCGTACACGAACTCTCACTTGAAACTGATGTTTTCAAATCAGGCTGAAGTTTAAAATGCATCTGATATTTATTAAGTCTGGGGGAAAACCGCATTGACCCCTATAGTTAAGTGGCTGTTAAACTCAGCTGTAAATATTCATTCCACAATGATGGATTAATTAACTTCGGTTTTGAATGCTACTAAGATGACTTGATCAACAATTATATTTCGTGATAGTGGCAGTAATAATGTGCTTTACCGGTTAAGCACGTTATCAGATATTTTTTAGCGCAGAGTGGCTTCACTCTAGGTAACTCCGGACATGTGCGAGAAACGAAGGAAATGTGAAAACATTTGTGCATAAACTTACGGGTTCTCACTTATTGTCAACTGACAATTCCGTGACTGAAAGTTTCGCGAATTTGGATTTAAAATCGCACAGGTCTACTACGCCAGGAACTGCCTTGAATGCATAATTTGATAAATTCAAATATATAATAGTCGGGATAATTTTAACCCCTTCCGTGGCAGTTGGCTTAGCTACAAAAAAGAGCTAGGCAGCAGGTTTTTCTTTTTCAATTTTAAAAATTTAGGGAAGTGCAATATCAAAGTTGCTTTACTTGTGCTTGCCATAATTCTCTAGCTGTATTTGAACCTACAGTGACAACTCAGATTTTATGAATAACTAAAGTGAAAACTGTGGAGATGACTGTGGCCGAAAATTCTTTTTTCAACTTGATAAACCAGGCGGTTTAATTTTCATTTAATATTTATTTTTTTTTCTGAGCTTTCATAAAAACATCATATTCAGTTAGCACGCAAGTCCCCTAAGCGATATTGTATTCATCTGTAGTGAATATCGCGAGACATGGAAGGAATGGAATCAGACGTACTTTTGACTGTGTCCAAAACGAAGCAATCGAAGGCATTAAATTCCAATAAAAATCGACCCGCAAAATCACAACGAGCGGCAACCAATACCTAACAAAAGCATTTGACACTCGTAAATGAATCGTTCACAGACATCAACTATTTTCCTCAAGAGTTATCCGCTCTCCTTGTAAACAGGCCCTTTGTGAATGATCGAATGGATTCAATAACTTTTCGTTCCCAGATTGTCAGAGGTTTTTCTCCAAGTACTCAGGTTTTCCCCTGTCTTCAAAAACCAACATTTCTAAATTCCAATTTGATCCGGAATCTGAGTGACACAAAATTTGTAAGTCGGGAAAGACTGTTAAGTGTCACCCTCGTAAACATAATTGATTGATGTATCGATTGTGTCCAAATTGAACGATGTAATCGAAGGCAGAAAAAGTAAGTAAGCTACAGTCGAAATCGAAGCCCAAAAAACTACAACGTGTAACAAACGATGTCTAACAAAAACATACAACACTTCGGCGAAAATGGAACACCTTGAAGTTTGTAAACAAAGCAATAATCTAATTTAAGTCATTCAAATACATCGAACATTTTCTTCTGAGAATGGATAAAAGAAATTTCTTTCCAGATTGTCAGCGCAGCGGCATGAAGAGATGTGCTGCTGCGTGGACGTCAGTAATAAAGAGAGCTTTGTGAATGATTTGTTAAGGCCAAGGGACAGGAGAGTGCTAAAATAAAAAAAACCCTTCGAAAACGAAAAACAGGAAACTAAAACTAGAAAACAAAGCACCCAGAATTCTAAAACTTGAAAACGAATCTATAGTCATTCCTGTGTTGCCTTTGTTTGATAAATATAAATCCAAAAGGGGTAACACTATTTTCACTGGTAATTTTGAATTATTTTTCACCAGTTGCAAATTCGGTAAAAGAAAAATTGAACTTTTAAGTGTTCAACTCATCTTTCTGTATTTGAACTCGGTGACGCAAAATCACGTGACGGTCTAATTAGTTAATAATATCTGCCGGCATTCTACAAAATACGCCTCCTTGTACTTGATCCACGCAGTTTGTCTTTGAATTAACAAGAGCTCACATTTTGGGTTTAAAGGAAACTTTTAAGCAAGTGGTAAGTAAAACGTACAGTGTACGCTACCATTATCGCCGGTGAAACTACTGATTAATTTCTATCTACCCAGCCATTGTATTTTGTGATAAACTTCGGCTGCTGTGATTTTGTCAGCATGTTAAAAGATAATCAAAGAATAACCTTGCATTTGTTTTTTTTTTTTTTTATCAAATGACTTATTTACAGAATCATCCGATGTGTTAATAAGCTGGTTGGAACGGACTCTAAGAAGGAACCATTTGAAAAAACAGTGAACGGTAAGTCATTGCCTTACGGCTTAACGTATGTATAGCTTAATAATAGTTCCCTTACACACAAACAGGTAGGAGATACAAACTACCTCTTTATTTGTGTAGTTTAAAAGATCTGCTGCTTTATGCTGTGCACTATACACCAACAAAACTCCCAAATTTCACAAATTATGTTCCACTTAACTTAATTTGTAGCCCTTCTATCACAATCACCGACCTCGTAGTTTCCGAGTAAGCCAAATTCAGAGTCTCGCAAATGTCGTGGTCATTCCTGACGAGACATGCATGTATTTCGAATTTACTGACTTAAAACTTATAAGTTGAATCAATATAAAAGCCATTATTCTTATTATAGATCGGACCGTACACGATACTTTCACTTAAAAATGTTCTCAAACCAAAAATGCATGTGACTGTTATAAAGTCTGAGGAGTTAAAGCCGGATTGACCCTTATATTTGAGTGGCTGTTAAACTGCAAATATTTGTTCCGCAAGAAGAGTTAATTTCTGCAATTTTGAATTCTACTAAGATAAATTGATCAACAATAGTCCTTGATTTTATCGAACAATTAGATTATGAGCTCGAGATTTCTATCGCGTGATAGTTGATGAGGGCGAAGCCCGAATCAACTATCACCCATAGAAATCGAGAGCGAATAATCTATTTGTTTTAGCATAAATCTATATGTGATTCAAAACTTAACAACAAGACAGGTTCACGTTTTTATTGAGTAATGATATAAACAGGTCGAATTGCATTGGCTTTTGTGTGCTCGCCTTTACATTTCAAGGTTTTATAATAAATAAAAATCGTTCATTCGCTCGAAACTGAAACTAGGAGCCGAGTTATTTTTTTTGTAAAATGACAATTAAAGATGTGTTGACGTAAAAGCTTTCTAAAAACTTTGTCAGTGAAACGAAACTTCAAATGTTTTCAAAATTATAAAATTTCCGATATGAGTAAAACAAAAAACATTTAACTTTTGTTTCGACTCCGTTTCTTACGATGAAAAATCTTCATTCCAAATTTCGTTGTACTTTTTGCCTTCTCTGTCATTTTCTCGACGAGTAATTATCCGAAAATATTCTTCACAGAAAATTCGAAAACACGAGGTAACCCCCGCCATTTTATAGACAACTTCTCACTATTTGGCCACTCAATCTACTCACTGTCTATAACAGAATAGATATGGAGTAGCATAGACAATAAGAGAGCAGCAGCATTCGTGATAGAACGCTAGTAGATTTGTGTTAATGCCTGATAGTATGCTGTAATGATGTGCTATCAGATATTTTTAGCACAGAGTAGCTTCACTATCGGTAACCCCGGACCTGTGGGAGAAATGACGGAATAAGAGAACATCAAGAATTGACAGAAAGTTTTGCGCATTTTGGTTTGAAAATCGCACCAGTTCACTATCCCAGGAACTGCCTTGAATGCATATTATGATGAATTCAAGAGCTCGACAGTAGCTCTTTTTGTTTTTTTCTTTAACGGAAGTGGAATATCAAAGTTTTCTTTGCTTGTGACTGCTATAATTCGCTAGCTGTGATTGAAGCTTGTGTAACTAACTTAGTCTACCTTGACAGTGATAACTCAGTTTTTATAAACTAACTAAACTAAAAATTGTGGAGATGACTGTGGCCGATAATTCTTCTTTCAAATTGATAAACCAGGCTGTTTAAATTTTATTTTTTGCCGAGCTTTCACAAATGTAAGAACGCAGAATGGATATTAAAAGAAATTTCGTTCCAGATTGTCAGCGCAGCCAGACGAAGAGATGTGCTCTTGCGTGGAGATGATGAAGAGTGCTTTGTGAATGAATTGCTCAGGCCAAGCGACGGGAGGGTGTCAAAAAAAATAAAAAAAAGGAACATTCGAAAACGAAAAACAGGCACCTTAAAACTAGAAAACAAAGCACCCAAAATACTATAACTTGAAAACGAATCTATAGTCGATTTTCTCTGTTGTCTTTATTTGATAAATATCAATCCACGAGAGGTAACAGTATACTCACTCGACAACTTGAATTATTTTTCACCAGCTGGGAATTTCGTAAAGAGGTTGAAGTTTAAAAGGTGTTCTACTCATCTTTCTGTATTTGAACTCGGTGACGCAAAATCACGTGACGGTCTAATGAAGTTAAAAATATCTAAGACTTCCGGCGATATTCTACAAAAATATGCTTCCTTGTACATGATGCCCGCGTGTGTCTTGGACTCTAAGCGATCACAGTTTTGAGTTTAAAGTAACGTTTTTAATAACAAGTGGTAAGTAATATGTTGGCAGTTCCGGGATTAAGTCATTATAAGTGATCACAATCATTGTGTTCAGTGTACGTAACTACCATTATCGCCGGGGAAACTACTGATTGACTACCCAGCTCTTGTACTTTGTGGTAAGCTTCGGCTGATGTGATTTGCAGTGGAAATCATATTATATATAATGTAATTTGCGAATAACTTTTCATGTTTTTCATCAAATGACTCATTTGATTTGCAGAATCGTCATTTCCATTTAATAAGCTGGTTGTAACGGACTCCAAGAAGGGCTTATTTGGAAGAGAACTGAACGGTAAGTCATTGTGTTATGGCTTCGTTTGAAACTCACAGCTTGAATTAATGGTTCTTATAGACACTAACAGATAAGAGATACAAACTATTTACTTATTGTTTGTGTAGTTTGTTAAGATCTGCTGCTTTACGCTGTGAACTGTAAATTACACAAAAAACTCTCAAAATTCGTCAAATTATGTTCCACTAAACTTACAGTTTGCCGGGCCTTTCTACCACAATTACCGAGCTCCTAGTTTCCGAGTTAGCTTAATTCAGAGTCTCGCAAATGTCGTGGTCATTCCTGACGAGACTACTAATTTATGAAAGATGTTCTGAAATCAAGATAAAGGACCGGAGGCGTACACAAACTCTCACTTGAAACTGATGTTTTTAAATCAGGCTGAAGTTTAAAATGTATGTGATATTTATAAAGTCTGGGGGAAAACCGCATTGTCCCTAATATTCAGGTGGCTGTTAAACTGTAAATATTCATTCCACAATGATGGATTAATTAACTTCGGTTTTGAATGCTACTAAGATGACTTGATCAACAGTTTATTTCGTGATAGTAGCAGTAATAATGTGCTTTACCGGTTAAGCACGTTATCAGATATTTTTTAGCGCAGAGTAGCTTCACGCTAGGTAACTCCGGACATGTGCGAGAAACGAGGAGATATGAAAACATCTGTGCGTAAACTTACGGGTTCTCACTTATTGTCAACTGAACAATTCGGTGACTGAAAGTTTCGCGCATTTTGGTTTTAAAATCGCACAGGTTTACTATGCCAGGAACTGCCTTGAATACATACTTGATACATTCAAATATATAATAGCCGGGATAATTTTAACCCCTTGCTTGGCAGTTGGCTTACCTACAAAATGAGCTTGACAGTTCAATTTGATAAGCCAGGCTTTTTTAATTTTCATTTAATATTTATTTTTTTCTGAGCTTTCATAGAAACATTATATTCAGTTAGCACGCAAGTCCCCTAAGCGATATTGTATTCATCTGTAGTGAATATCGTGAGACAAGCAAGCACTTATGAAACATGTTCATTAATCAATATAAAGATGGACTTGACCGTACACGATACGTTCATTTGAAAATGTTCTCAAACCAGGCTGAAGTCTAAAATGCATGTGACTTTTCTAAAGTCTGTTGTTGAAGCCGTATTGACCCTTATGTTTGAGTGGCTGTTAAACTGTAAAGATTCATTCCGCAAAAAAGGATTAATTTTCTGCGGTTTTGTGATAGTACAGTAAAACCTCTCCTTACGGACACCTCTTTAATACGGACACCTCTCTCTTAAGGACAGTTCTCTTGGTCCCTGAGAGACCGAAATCCATATAAAGCCTACCTCTCTAAAACGGACACCTCTGTAATGCGGACACTTATCCCTGTCCCCTTGGTGTCCGTAATAAAGAGGTTCGACTGTATGCTTAAAATGTAATGTTGTGCTCTTTTTACTGATTAAACATGTTCTCAGATATTTTTTAGTACAGAGTAGTTTCAACTCCGGACACGAGGGGATAAGAAAACAACTTCGCGTTAACTTCCCGGTCCTCTCGTAGGGCCATATTGGCTGGTTATATCCCCCAAGAGCGCGTCTTGTTTATTCAGCTTTAGTGATGTTTGATTGTGTGAGGGCTAGAGAAACGTAATACCCGAATCAGATGTACTTCTGATGGTGTCGAAAACAAAACCTTATATATCATCATCCAAAATGCTATTCAAAAAGGAAGCACCCAAAACGCGAAAGTGAAGAAACGGAACTTTGAAAACGAAGCTTCCACAACTGGACAGTGAGGCAGCCGATAATGGAAAATGAAATACGTCGAGAATTGGAAGCACCTTCAGTTTTAGAAATAAAAAAAAATAAACATCTGAAACTAAAAAAAAAAAAAAAAAAAATCCGGTTTATTTCACTTTTTACGAACATGAAACATTTGCGTGCTTATTTATTTATATTATCACTATTTTGATAAAGTGAAGCAGCTGAATCTTGAATGTACAGTTCAATCCTTTTATTTTACCTTTTTCGCCCAGTCTGGTTTTGTTTCGACTAAAAATTTGTTTATATTAAAACACCGGATGTTTTTTTAGTCTTGTCCCACCTAAAACAGGCCATTTGAAAATAAATCGCTAAGAGAACTTTCGCTGGACTAGCAGGGTGGCGATATGCAGAGATGTGCCGCTGTCTCGACTTGATGATGAGGGCGTATGAATAACTTGTTCAGGCCTGCAAACGAGGGACTGTCGAAAAATAAGGCTTACACATCCAAAACTAGAAAATAAAGCAGCCAAAATAGTAGATGACTTGAAAACGAATATGCAGCAACCCCTTTGTTCCCTTTGTCTGTCTAATGTCAATCCACGGGGAATAATTTCTACTCATTCCTTAATTTTAATTACTTAAAAGTAGTTAAGAATTCAGAAAAAAGCTAACGTCAGCTTTTACCTATGCTTTGAGTCAAAGTTGTTCACAAGAGTTTAGTAAAAAGGTGAAATTTAAGGTCTTGTGCTCATTATTTAAAACTTAAATAGTTTCTGTTTTTCTACTTGGTGCCGCCTTTGCCAGCATGTGACAAGCAGACCATGGTAGCTAAGAATAACAACAACTTAAGCCAGCAATAATAAAATACGCCGCCTAAAGCATTGCCGTCCCATTTGTCCCTTGCCCTTGCGGCTGTAATTGTTTGTCTCTAAAATTCCTATTTGCAGAGCCATCATTTCAAATCATTGAGTTTGTTGGAACTGACCTAAGAAGCCCTCAATTTAGGAAAGAAGTGAACGGTACAGCCTGACGGTAAGTTATTTGGGTTAATTAAATTAAACAGTTCTATTTAAATTGATTTATCGGATTTTCACTCGATAAACTTGTAATACAGAAAATTAAATAGCTTTTTTATTGATTCATAATCTAACTATTTTGAAAATTAAGGTTTTTGCCGAGTTTAAATAAAGTATGTACGGCGTATGCTGTTTAATCTGTGCACTGCACACAGAGCAACTAGCTTACTCAAAATCACATCATATTCCAGTTTAATTGCCGCCTTACCGACCAACCCAGTTCCAAACTTCTGAGGGAGCCGTGTGCAGGGTCTTGCAAAACTAGTTATTTTCGACAGCGCATGTACTTTCAATTTGAGTTGTTTTCATTGTCCTTTTAAGATGTTCACGGAAACGATTCGTGTTTAGCCTTTCGCTCAGTAATCCGTTCACCTTTTCTTCTGGAGATGAATGCATGCTATTACATTTAATGGATTGGTTGATTGATTGATTTATTCAGTGCCTGAGTGAACAAGTTGAGTTTGTTCTAGTGTGTTACAAAGTTCGGTTAGTTAGTCAGCTAGTCGTTCTGGCAGTCAGACAGACAGTCAGTCAGTCAGTCAGTCAGACACCAATCAGTTGCTTAGTTGGCTAGTTAGTTAGTTAGTTAGTTAGTTAGTTCCTTTATTATTTAGTTAGTTAGTTAGTTAGTTAATTTGTTTGTTTGATAATTTGTGAAATAGTTAGACTTAAAGCTTTTGTTTTAGTTTGTTACACGTGAAAAAATCATGGAACTTAAATTCCCACCTCAAAATCCAAAGCGCTTCTAAATTATACCACGAAAACGTGACATAATCGCCTAACATCACTTGCACAAAGTCGGGGATACACATTCTACATTCCACTTCTCAAACTTTCTCTTTTCTAGGTTAGTCCCGCGTGAACAGAAGTCAGATTTGATAAGATCTCTGATCATCATCTAAACCAAATGGCAGAAAACGAGTCAGGAGATATAGTGAAACACATGCAAGAGCTTAGCATTGCCAAACAAATGGGGGATAGAGAGGGGGAAAGAAATACCTATTTCAAACTGGGTTGTGAAAGCTACAGTAATGGTAATTTTAAACAAGCTATAGAGTACCTCGAACTAAGTCTCAATATTGCTAAAGAATTAGGGAACAGGGATGTGGAGGGTATAGCCTATTGCAATCTGGGCTGTGTTTATGATAGTATGGGTAATTTTAAACAAGCCGCAGAGTACCACAAACTATATCTTAATATTGCTAAAGAATTAGGGAACAGGGATGGGGAGGGTGAAGCCTATTGCAATCTGGGCTCTGTTTATCGAGGTCTGGGTAATTGTAAACAAGCCGCGGAGTACCTCGAACTAAGTCTTAATATTGCTAAAGAATTAGGGAACAGAGAAGGGGAGGGTAAAGCCTATTGCAATCTGGGCTGTGTTTATCGAGGTCTGGGTAATTTTAAACAAGCCGCGGAGTACCTCGAACTAAGTCTTAATATTGCTAAAGAATTAGGGAACAGGGATGGGGAGGGTAAAGCCTATTGCAATCTGGGCTGTGTTTATAAAAGACTGGGTAATTTGAAACAAGCCGCGGAGTACCACAAACTAGATCTTAATATTGCTAAAGAATTAGGGAACAGGGATGGGGAGGGTATAGCCTATTGCAATCTGGGCTCTGTTTATGTTAGTATGGGTAATTTTAAACAAGCCGCGGAGTACCTCGAGCTAAGTCTTAATATTGCTAAAGAATTAGGGAACAGGGATGTGGAGGGTAAAGCCTATTGCAATCTGGGCTCTGTTTATCGAGGTCTGGGTAATTTTAAACAAGCCGCAGAGTACCACAAACTAGATCTTAATATTGCTAAAGAATTAGAGAACAGGGATGGGGAGGGTAAAGCCTATTGCAATCTGGGCTGTGTTTATGTTAGTATGGGTAATTTTAAACAAGCCGCGGAGTACCTCGAGCTAAGTCTTAATATTGCTAAAGAATTAGGGAACAGGGATGTGGAGGGTAAAGCCTATTGCAATCTGGGCTCTGTTTATCAAGGTCTGGGTAATTTTAAACAAGCCGCAGAGTACCACAAACTATATCTTAATATTGCTAAAGAATTAGGGAACAGGGATGGGGAGGGTACAGCCTATTGCAATCTGGGCTGTGTTTATCAAGGTCTGGGTAATTTTAAACAAGCCACAGAGTACCACAAACTAAGTCTTAATATTGCTAAAGAATTGGGGGACAGGGGTGGGGAGGGTAAAGCCTATGGCAATCTGGGCTGTGTTTATAAAAGACTGGGTAATTTGAAACAAGCCTTGGAGTACCACAAACTAAGTCTTAATATTGCAAAAGAATTAGGGGACAGGGATGGGGAGTGTAAATCCTATAGCAATCTGGGCTGTACTTATTATCAACTGGGTAATTTTAAACAAGCCGTGGAGTACCACAAACTAAGTATTACTATTGCTAAAGAAGTAGGGGACAGGCGTGTGGAGGGTACAGTTTATGGCAATCTGGGCTGTGCTTATCGAGGTCTGGGTAATTTTAAACAAGCCGCAGCGTACCAGAAACTAAGTCTTAATATTGCTGAAGAATTAGGGAGCAGGGATATGGAGGGTAGAGCCTATGGAAATCTGGGCAGTGACTATCAAGGTATGGGTAATTTTAAACAAGCCGCCGATTACCACAAACTAAGTCTCGAAATTGCTAAAGAATTAGGGGACAGGGATGGGGAGGGAAGATCTATTATACATCTGGGTGGTGTTTTTTTCGTCTTGGGTGATTTTGAACAAACCATAGAGTACACGAAACAAGGTTTAGGTATATTAAGCGAAATAGGTGACAGGGATGGAGAGGGAATGGCTTATAAAAAACTAGGCGATGCCTATGCCAGGCTTGGTAAATTTAAAGAGGCAATTAAGTACCACAAACAAAGCTTAAGTATTGCAAAAGAGGTAGGGAACAAAGTTCAGGAGGCAGACGTATGCCATTTACTAGGTCATGACTATGACTGGTCGGGTTCTGTGAGTGAGGCCCTTGATTATTATCGATCGAGCGTAAAAATCTATGATGACATAAGAGCTCTACTTCGGTCAGAAGATGCGTGGAAAATAAGCTTTCGAGAGACCAACAGTTGTGCGTACACTTGTTTGTGGAGAACTCTTGCGGAAATTGGAGAGACTGACGAGGCTTTGTGTGCTGCTGAGAAAGGACGAGCACAGACTCTGATGGATGTTTTGCAAGAACAGTATGGTGTTGACTCACTGAGGCCTGAGTCAGTTGAACCTAAGGAAATGATTTCCTACATGCTAAACAATTTAACCGCACAGACAGTTTTTGTTGCAGTTGATAAGAACGCAATCAGTTTTTGGCTGCTGCAGAGAGGGAAAAAAATTCTCTTTAAACAAAAGGAAATCAACTATGACAGTTGCAAGTTGTTAGTAGAAGCAACTTTGAGAGACATCTGTGGAGCTTTTCGGGTCCAGTGCGAGAACCGCTCAATGGAAAAGCTACACGATGACCTACAGTCCAACAGTGAAGCTGCTGAGGAAAGGGAGCAATCACCGGCCTCCTCTTTAACTTCTTTGCGCCCGCTGTATGATGTCATTATTGGTCCCATTGCAGACTGGCTCCAAGATGACCAGTTAGTTGTTGTGCCGGATGGTCCATTTTGCCTCGTTCCTTATTCTGCGCTGAGTGAATCAATCAGGATTCGAATTGTTCCCTCACTGACCGCTTTACCACTGATCGCAGGTTCATCTGAGGACTTCCATAGTAGGAGTGGGGCGCTGCTCGTGGGAGATCCATGTTTAGAAGAAATTACAAACCTGGTGGGGGAGCCCTTTTGGGAGCAGCTACCATTCGCCCGAAAGGAAGTAGAGATGATTGGAGAACTTCTGAAGACCACACCTCTGATCGGAAGAGATGCAACTAAAGGCGAGGTAATGAGAAGACTTACGTCGGTTGCCTTGGTGCACATTGCTGCACACGGACGTGCGGAAACTGGAGAAATTCTGTTGTCCCCGAACCAAGGCTGGACATCCCGCATCCCTGGGAAAGAATATTACATTTTAACAATGTCAGATGTGCAAGCCGTTCGTCTGCGAGCAAGACTCGTAGTGCTTAGCTGCTGTCACAGTGGCCAGGGAAAAATCAATGCCGAGGGTGTGGTCGGGATTGCACGGGCTTTCTTGTGTGCTGGTGCTCGCTCTGTTCTGGCGTCACTCTGGGTGATTGATGACCAGGCCACCATGGAGTTCATGAGACACTTCTACCAACATCTGGCAGATGGAAGAAGCGCGAGTGTGGCTCTTCAGCAGGCTATGAAATCTCTGCGCGAGTCACAGCACTTCCAGGCCTTGAAGTACTGGGCTCCATTTGTGCTGATTGGTGACGACGTGACGCTCGAATTTGGAGAGAAGGAATGAAAGAAGATGGTGAGTAAAGTTTGTTTTTAACTTTAAACAGGAGTCATTTTGTGATAAATAAAGGCAGTTTACTCAGTTAAAAAGGCTTGCCAATGGAATAGTTGTAATATCTGGCTTAAAATTATTTCAATAACTAAGCCCCCCGTTGTCCATAAATAAAAAGAAAATTCTTAGGAAGGCTTTGTTGGCTCCTAGGGTAATGTCTTAATGTCTACAATTTAGCTTGTTTGATTTGAGTCCATTTGTTTCAGTTTAATTGAGCCTGTTGCAAGTTTCAAAATCAGATTTGTTGAGAGCCGGACCATAAAGCCTAATGAGATTGCAACTCAAGGAAAAATGTTTTTCGCGCAGACATGGTTTCAATATCCAATATTCATTGACACGCAATATCTTGCCTCCGCTTTTTAAAATCTCAATGTTAAGACCTGGAACAGTTGTAGCTGGTTACGGACTGGTGGAAGGCCATAATGCAAGCATATATCGAGTAGCACTTTGAAATTAATAGTGACCTGTTGTGGTCTTGAAAAGCACACATAATTGCCACCCACCCCCCCCCCCCCCCCCTTACCCCCAACCACTCCCCTTTATAGTTTATTCACCTCTTCCATTTTTCTTAAAATTAGATAGAACTTAACAGAAATTCGCAAGTTCAAAGCCTCTGAACAAGTGAAACCAATCCTTGATCTTTTATTTGACAGAGACGGCGTCATCTTCAAGACAAGAGCAGACCACTTGGCGAGAAACTGATGCATTGATAAAGTCCACTTGGCTTGATACAAATGTATGCAGTACAACTTCCTTAGATCAAAGAGATGAGGCTATATATGAAAACATAAAGGCAGTGACAAACATATATACAATTACTTCAAAATTTACCAAAATAAAATGTATGTAGAGTATTTATTTAGCATATTATTCGTTACACAACAAAAAAATTTAGAGGTAAAAGTCAAGTTCATATGTCCAGTTTTCTTAACGTTACATGGAAACAAGCGTAAATTACACTTTATAAAAGTGCATGCTTTTTGGAAAAAATACACAGACACTTTAAATAACAAGCAAGTAAGGAAGTAAGGAACTAAGTTAAGTATATGGAGCCCTTTTCAACTGAGTTTCGAAAGTAATTTCACGCTTAGTTGTTTTAGTTTCGTTCTCCCAAGCTCGGTGATTCGTCTATAAAATTCGCGCCACTTTCTCAATTAATAAGAGCCAAAACCCTAACCAATCGTGACCTGCTCACACACGTTTCCTGCCCTTGGCGCGCTTGCCTTGTGTTCTGATTCGTTTAATTTATTGAGCTGTTTACGTTTGTTCTGGTTGGTTTGATCAGTTAAATTTTATTTTACAACACTCAATTGAAAGCTGCTCCATATAAGTCAGTGCATAAGCTAATTGTGTTGACGTGATACCAGTACGACTTTCAAACCAGTGTACACGTTTCCATAATATCATTCAATATCAATAACAACGGTATGAGTTCAATTCAAAAGTTACTCCGGATAGTGAGAGATTCTCATTTTGATACGAGGGCTCAATCCCGTGTCATGTAAATGCGACACGACTGTTTGTTCCATATTTCTAGTAAGTTTGAACTTTTCGTTTTTGAGGCTGAAACTTATATTCAACCAATTTCTGTTAATGCGGTGTCAGCAGATGTTCAAGTCGTACCGGAATGGAAGTCTAACCGGTATCGTGTAAACCGCCTCATTACAGGACAATTTGTGTTGCTTATATGATAAGTGAGACTATTGTTAACATTTCCAATAAAGTAATGAAATCTTTTAATCGAATTTGGTCTGATTTTATAGTACTTTTTTTTTTCGTTCAAGATTCAAGGCCACGGTTAAGTTCCTCATATTAGAGAGACTTTTACGTAGTCGTTTTTTTAAGTTTGTGGAGCGAGAGAAGATTGAATAAGGAGGTGGACTGAGGCGCTTGTCAATCCATTCTTGATTTAATCTTTTCTTGCCCCATAAACCAATAAGTAGCGAGTCCGTACGAGTCTGCTCTTTAGCGCAGTTGAGAATAATAGACTTAATGACAAGTCGAGCTTGCCAGGTTTCTCTCGGCGAGGGAGCAAATGAAATCAAACGCGTTTTTAAGATACTCTTGCTGCGTCTTACGGCCAGTGCGTTCACACGGTCAATCTCCTATCTCCCCACACGAGTTGAGTCCGTGTAGTAGACGCTCATTTGGTCATTGTATACGCTAAATCAAAATCGATGCAAATCCGTTATTATAATCTCTTTTGTGCATCAGTTTAATATGGCGTTTTCTAGCCGATAATCTATCTTTCGTCTGCGGAGTCGCCAAAAAGCCCACATCAAGGATAGAAAGGGAGTAAAAAAATTAAAATCTGATAGTTATCTTTGGTTTTCAGTGAACTGAGAATGAACTATAGTATGCAAATCATTTTTTTTTTAATTGGATGATCGTGTTTTATTTTAGCGTAGAATTCTTTAAAATGGTCGTTGTTATAGTCTGATGTAATACTCCAAGTCACGGCCTCTGTAGCTGATATGAATGAATTGGCGGGACAACGGCGTTTTTATGGCGCCTCAAGTTATACATGCTGTTCCTCTTTTAAAGCTAATTTTTTGGTCGATCGGAACCTTTTTTCGCTCGCTTTATTGGAGAACAATTTAGTTTTTCAGTTTTCTATCAGTCAATCATTGTCATTTTGCTCAACCTGGTTCAACTAAATATTCTTCAGTTGTGGTTCTTGCGGTAACTGTTCAACTACAAGTATTTGGGCGATTTAAATATACACCTACGGCAAATTCAAGCATGCTTCATTTACCGGGTTACATTCTTGATGTACCAAGGAAATTGTCTGCTGTACTCAGCCAGCCCCGACTTAACTGCGAAAAAGTTTTGACGCCCAAGTTTGTGCCCCCAATCCTTCACCCTTAAAGATGGTACGTTAATTGCATATCCACCCCTGGTCTTGGTTAACTAGCCATATTGGCTTCTTGCTAATGAAATATCCATGTCCCAGCCGATAAATGTTGTTTCAAGGGCTCATCGGATGCTAGTGTAATGTGTAGCCCACATTTACCCTAAACAAGCAAAGGCGGTCCCCACTAAGGACACTTGCCATAACCACTTTATCATACCTTGTACAGGGAAAATATGTACCTGCTTGTTCCGTTAATCTGTTGAAATAACAACCAACATAGAAACCAGCTTGTTGTCGTTTAGTCTACTTATCTTGTCACACAACGCTTCACTCGAGGAGCGTTGCGTGACGAGACAAAGAAAGACTGCGAGGGAGACTAGTAGCTGTTGTTTGTATGTCTTACTTAACATTACTCAACAGAGTGACATGTGAAGCATTTGTCCATGTATAACAAACCCAGCTCGCCAACGGACTAGGCTTACTGTAGCAGGTCAGTGAATTTCGGACAGATTCGGGTTTTTAATAGACTTAATACGATCTTCAAGCTTCACATAGTTAACGCAGAGAAGAGACAGGAGCATTGCAAAACACGCTGGTCACGAAAATATATATCATTTATTGCTGTTAAACACACTTGTATTTCAAGCTGGTTAATGTTATCAGCTGTATAATGCACACCAACTATAACTATAAAAGACGACGCTTAAAATTAAGAATTTCTATAATATCCTCTGAATTATTGAAGAATATCAGATATTTTGTATCGCAATCGAATTTCTCTTCACTGGCTTTTCATGATACAAGATGCCACTGAGTAATATCTTTTTAACCTGTCTTACATTCTTTACTATTGTAATGAAATCCATAAAGCTTTATTATCAAAAGCACTTGCATAAGCTTACTTAAAATGTTTATGACACTTTCTTCAAATGATGACTTTCCCTTGCCAATTCCTTCTCCTATTAGGGACATTTCATTTTTTCTTGTAAACAGACAAGTGAGAATAGGAGCTAGCCTAACCGAATAGTCCTTCCCGACCTCACATCATATGCACCGTATTCGTATCTCTGGTCCCCCGTAAGAACCTCCGAGACTAAAACGTGGTATTGAAGATGGCATTGGAATAGCTGATGGGAAACAATAAGCTGTCCTCCAAATACCATAAGCGAGACCAAGAAACAGACAGACAGACAGACAGATAAACCAGACACAAAAAAGCATAGAAAATGGAAATAAATGTTAAAATAGTTTTTTTTTCTTATGATAGGGAAATTTCGCTGACTGCCAGTCACTTCTATGAAGCCCAGCATGTCAAGAACACTATCAAATACAAATTTACTAACTATATAAATATACGGATTCACGAATTATGTTCTCTAGTTTGTGATCTAACACGACCTAGCCGGTATATGAATGGCCAGTTCCACAGTTAAACTCAGTTATAACTTTTAAGCGTTAAAAGGTTGGACCGACGTTAATAACCCCGGGAACACATTACTATTTGGTTATTTCAAATCATCACATTGGATTTCTGGAATCCAGAAAGAATATTGGGGGTAGCGGGACATTTTTTTTTTTTTTTTTCAGAGATAATTAAGAATCGAATATTTGAAAAGCAGTAAAAAACAACGCATACGCATGATTACCTCCAGTTATCTTTTTGGACACCAAAAGCACTTTCTAAGTTTTGCTTTTACCGCATATTTTTAAACCGCGCAATAATATCCCTCTATTAGTAGGCACCGCCCATACGAAACCCGAGTATCTCGAGATGCGCAGAACCTGTGAGTAGGAACAAAAGTAGGCACCGTCCTAAAGTATTTCTATTTCCTGAACATCAGTGAATTAAGTCTACAAAATCTTTTGGAAACATCCCCTTTTTCCCGTGAACTTCTCCACACCACCACGTGGAATCTTCTTTGTAATGAAGCTTGATGAGATCGCCAGCTTTGAAAGATAATTCCTGCGCACCTTGTGCGTCGTAATCAAAGCAAGCGCGACAAAAGTGTTCCTTGGGTTGTCGGGAGGTTGAATCGGTGGGTCTGCTTGTCTGGGCTACAGTTGAATACATTGAATCATCTGGTTCTAAAACAAACAATTATTGCAATTAATGGTGCAATGCAAACGTTAAGAAGGGGCTTCTTGGAGTACGAACGATTCCCTGTCTGGGGTCATTAATGCTGGAACGAGAACTTTTAAACTGCGAGTCCATAGTCCACGTTTTCATGATTGCAGCCTCCTGAGTTTACGTAATAAATTAAACACGAGAAGGCGTGTTTCATCAGATATACAAACACTGAGAAGTAGGTTGACAAAAGCGAGGCGCAGGCGAGATATTTTAAACGACTTCAAGGTGTTTGGATATCTGATGATACACAATTTCGAGTGTTTGACATGGATTGTCAAAAGATCAATAATTCTTGGAGAAATTCAAGGCCCAAGTTGGCAAAATTTTATGGTAATTAGGAACACATATCCAAAGCACGATCACAGTAGTAATTTTCGTTGTTTTCTCTTGATGAATTATTGAGTTTGAGAACATATATTTTCCAATACAATACTCACAGGCTCAGAAATGCGAGTCACGATTAGAAAAAGAAACGACAGCTTTACAGTTGCATCGTACTAACTGCCTTTTGAAACATTTCAACTCAAACACTGTCATCACAAGCTTCCTCATTTATAGTTTGTCTGGTTGTGGACACTATACACCGAATCCATAAAGATGGCCGCACGGTATTGAGCCTGGGGCGGGTTAGAACAACACGGAGTCGAGGCATTTTAGGACACCAAATCCTTTCTTGATTTCACTCGATTCGAAGTGCAAAGAGCAGACTTAAGTTGTATCTTTAACTTTAAAGTAGTCGGCTTCGTCTCTCCGTATTAACCTAAAAAATCCTACCTTTTGCCCCTCTGGACCGACCGTTCCTTTTTGGTTACGCAATGGAACACAACTATTTACATTACAATTCGATTTCTTCGCATCGGAAGCCACTGTTGATTTTAAGGCTGTCCTAAAATACTTCGCACTGGTGCTAGGTCCCGCGTGGCGGCCATCTTTATGAATTCGGTGTATGATGTCGTCTTTTACTGGTGATTACTTCTTTGCCTGACACACTTTCCGCAGGATACGTTTCGGTTGTCAATGGAACTTTTCAAAAAAGGCATAAACGTTTACATTGTGCATTGAATATTAAGGAATCTGCAATTTAGGCCACTTAAATTAAAAAGCCCATGTCAGCTCAACCAAGACGCATCACGGGCTGCAATGATTTTTGCACAGACGGAAAATCCGTAAATTTTCTGTTCAGAAGCGTGAAAGTAGCAGACAGAATACACTTCCATTATGCTTAGTTTCAACATTTATCCTTATTAATTTTATCCGCGTATGAGAACAAAGTGTGTGTACTTTACGCTCTCTTCAGAGTTCTTGATCTTGGTACTCTTTATACTTTGTACTCGTTTTCTGCGCCTGGCACGAGAAATGCGGTCTCATTCTGGGTTAGGCTCGATTTCCGCCACTCTCTCGAGTCCAGTCTTTGTTCCTCCACGAGAGGGAGTGAGCGTGGGCTCATTTCTCGAACAGCGAGAGGTAATCGGGCCTAATTCTGGGTGCATTCTGTTGAAACCATTCGTGTTATTGTTAGTCCGGCTTAGGAATAACAGAATTAACGGGAACAGAATTTCCGAAAAACAAATAAACAACAACAACAAGAAACAAACAAACAAAAAAAAAGGACGAGTGATCCGAGAGCGAACAGATATGCGCAAGCGCAATTGTCACACGCGATGGAACATCGCGCGATTTACAGCAGTGCCTACAACTGCAAATTGGGTTCTTTCATCGATATTTCAGCTGATAACATGTACAGAAAGCACTAGGGAGGATGAACATCAAGAATTGTCTGTCTTTCTAACATCAAGGCTTTGCGAAGGGCAAAACGTCTTCTAAAACAAGCTCGGATTCAAGGGTTCGTGGAGTACCCTTGCGGGTCACGGACGATTGTCCCGCTCAAACGTTCCTGAAAGTGAACCGTATCCTGTAGCCTTGTTATCGAGAAGAGAATGTAACGCTTTTGCACTCATCCCGAAAATAAAATAGGTCAGTTTTCTCTTTATTCAAAATAATATAACACGAGAGAGTGGACAGTAATAACTAAAAAATCGATATTAAGATAAAGAAGCCAGGGGCTTATATGGCACAAGTCATACAGGAGATTGATCAAGATGATGCCATTACTTTACAATAAATAAATTTTAATATTAATAATAGTAATAGCTGTAATAATGATAATAATAACAACTAAAATTAATTAAATTATCAAATTAAGCTAAGCCGTGTGTACGAGAGTTCAAAAAGACATATGAATTCACAATGATTGGAAGAAACTAATTGGAAGTAATATCTACGTTTTTGTCTATAATTCGAGATAGTAAGCGAATTACGTAAGGAAAGAGGGATGTCATTCCAAATTTGAGGGCCTTGTACACGAAGTGCAAAAGAGTGTTTATGAGAATGAAGATGTAAGGTGTCTTTTTGTCTAGTGAAGTATTGATGATAATCAGAGTTAAACACGAATAGAGATGATAGAGGAGTGGGCAGGAGCTTCTGTATGTGGAGGAAAATGAAGCAAGAGACTTGGTGTTTATAAATGTTAAAAATGCTGGGTATCTTCAACCTACCAAAGATTGGATTAGTGTGTGTAAGTGTGTGAACAATGCCCTCTATATTGTCTCACCTTGAGCTGGAATGTCAGGGATTGGTATCTGTGGCCGGTTTCTCCCTGTTTTGGGGGTGCCAGCTGGCTGGGCCATGCTTGTGTCCTTGGAATGCTGGAATGTCCCAGGCACTGGAACACTGATATTTACACCACTGCTTGGTGACAACACTTTCTGTGATGACTGTGTCATGTAAAAGTTCTCATATTCTATTCGAGCTGCAGGGAAAAAAAGTACAAACAAACTTATACGATAGTTCGGTTTATATTTCAAAACTAACCTGTAGAAAGTACAAGGTTTGTATCAAAACAAACTCAACTCAAGCCTCACTTCCACGCATTGGCCAGGTCACTGCGCACACAACCATGGGCTATTAAGTACAGTGCCGTCAGCATGTGCTGTGAATGGCTGCCATTGACCAACTTACGCCACTGTTTCCGGCCAATGAGAAGAAAAACATAAACATCACCCGTGACTCATTCACATCAGCATGTACCACATTGTTACAAGACAACGTCAATTAATGCCCGGCGAGGGTGGGGGGGGGGGGGGGGGGTGTAAACATCAACGTTCATGTATAAGTTTCTGGCTGACAACTTAAAATCCCCCCACCACCATCCCCCACTTAAAAGCCTCCTTAAACGAACCGAAGTTATGCAGTTCTAGTTCAGCTAAGAGAACTAACCTGGTCGTTCTGAGCCAGTTTGCTTCATGCTAATAAACAGATGAATGTCTGAATCCACTGCGCAGAGTTCAAGGCTTTTCCTCACCTCCTCGCAAATCTGTGTAAATGTGTAGCGTAAACTTTCAGTATAAATGAGTAAACCGTGTTGGCTGGATCTAGCTTCCAGACAGTGCAAGGGAATTTTAATGCAACTTTTCGAGCAGTTAATTACTTTGGTGTGCGAGCGAAGTGACCTGGCGAAAAGTAAACAACGCATAATTTATCTTTATAATAATAATAATAATTAATATTTGTATGGCGCAAATTAGCATGTGTATATGATCAAATGTGTAGATGATCAAATTGTCGGATCGGGAAGATACACTTGAACGTTGTTTTTCCCTTCTTAAGTCTTGCTTCGTTTTCGTATTGCTTTCTTCTTTTACTATCTTACAGAGATTTTACTAAAACCAATAATGCCATGAAATCTTTGCAGCGCGCAACAGCATAAGCCAACAGACTCTGCCAAGGACTTGGGAGTCTTTCTTGACCCCCATCTGACCTACGATCACCATATTTCATGTGTAGTGTCATCTTGTTTCGCAAAGCTCTGCCAAATAAATAGAGTCAAAAGGAGCTTCGACAAGGAAACACTAGAGTTGTTAATAACATCATTAGTTTTTAGCAAGATGCTTTACTGCTCATCTGTATGGTCTAATACTACACTCCAGAATATAAACAGATTACAATCTATTCAGAATTTTGCCAGCAAGATCGTAACAAACTCTAGGAAGTTTGACCACGTAACACGTTTGCTTCGAGAGCTAAACTGGCTTCCTGTTAAAGAACAATTATTCTATAGAGACTCCGTTCTGACCTTTAAATGTCAGAACGATCTTGCGCCTCAATACTTAACGAGCAAGTTTACCAAGCGCTCAAATATACATACTCGTAACACTCGTACACGGAACTCTTTGCAGATTCCGCTATACAGAACGGCTATAGGCCAGCGCACATTTTCCTATAGAGGGGCCTACATATGGAATAACTTGCATAATGAACTTAGGCAAAGTGCCTCATTGGCATCTTTCAAACGCACCCTGAAAGACACACTATTGAGGCAGACATTTCCTTCATAAGCTTTAAATTTTAGTAAAATACCAACATAAATTGTGATTTCGAGTTTTTATTGTCATTTTTGCTTTTATAAATTGGAAATAGTTTGTAAATAGTTCCTGAAAAACCTCACGAGGATGTTACTATTAAAGTTATTTATTTATTCTCTCATAAGGTTGCATTCGATTGACCGTATTCTGGAATTAAAATATGCGGACAATGTTAGATTTCTCTTTTAAGTAAATTTGGGACGACATTCCTGCAAACATTCGCTGACACATGATAATTTAAGAGCCATTTTGTACTTCAGCAACTCTAAAACCTCTAACGAGAAAAAAAAAAAACGTCATCATTGTATTCCCTATTCTGGAATAGGGTTAATCGAGCGCACCCTAAAAATGTTTCTCTTTTTTTCTTTCTTTTTTTTTTTTTTTTTTTCAGAAGAAGGAAAAAAATGGGACGCGCGGGGTTGGGGGAGGCAGGGGTGTGGTGGAGCTCGGAGTTTAATGAACTTTAGAGCAATAGGAAGTTGCTATTATTTATATACTATACTTGAGGGAATTAAACTTAAAGTAAAACCACCCTCGCAAAACTCCGATCAACAAAACAAAGGCAGAGCGGAGTACCGCGTTAATATTCGATTCATTTTGATCCGCTGTAAGAGCCCAGAACATAATATTTAGAAACCGACACAGCCATTTAAGCCTGTGATGGCAGAAACGCTAGTGCTTTTACAATTAAGGGTTATCAGATTCTGCGCATGCTCCTCTTACCTCATCCACCTTAACGCAGTTCAGCGAAGTTGTGTTAGTGTACACCCACATTGCATTCCGTAAAAACGCGATTCTTTCTTCCTCCAGACTTTGAAATAGCTGTTTGAAATGAATAATTTTGATTACGTAACACTCACTCTGATTGACAGTACAGCCGTAATAGGGGCGATTTTCGAAACACCGGTTACGTAACAACTCATTGCCACCCCCCCCCCCCCACCCCCAAGAGAAAAAGCTACCTTGATAGTAGCAGGCAAGTCAAAATTGAATTAACACAAAACGTCATTCTTTTTAAAATGCTTTAACAGTAAAAATGTTCAACCGATTGGCAACGTTTCTTGAAAGAACAGAATTGTGATCAAAAAAAATTAAAAACATAAATAGGTACTGCTCATTAAATGTATAAAAGCCTTTGTACGCCGCGAGAAACGCCAGGAATTTTTCGTGGAATACTGCCCGTTGCATACCGCAGAATATGTAACGGGTTTCTAGCTTCTCTGATTGGCTGTATTCTCTATGGCATAGGATAAAATTAATATTAGTACACACATTTGATATGGTGATGGTGGTGATTTCCATGATGACTGTTTAAAAAGCGGTTTGTGTGATACTCAAACCCGCGAACTTGCAATTGCCAAAAAGGAAATTGAAACCTTTAGTTTGCAGTAAATGAAGAACATAGTTCCAAGGAAGAAGTTGTACACATGTCCCACGACCAGTGGAACAGCTGGAAGATACTGAATGCATGAAAGAGTCCTAGGGTTGCTTTAACGTAAAGCCGTTTGAAGGTACATGTAGGTGTCTTAGAATACAGTGAAAGCTGGAAGGCAATCTACTTTATGGACCAAAACTCTCAATGACCATTCAGCCACAGCCAAACTCTAGAAACTTGATAACCAGTGTTGACAAGGATATACCTTACAGTGTTGCGGGAAACATACATACATGAAAAAGCGCTAGGGGTTATTTCACATATCAAAAAGCGTCCCACCCCCTCCCCCTAAGCCCCGAAAATACCAACAAAGGGCAAACGAAGGACAAACAAAAATGACAAAAACAGAAAAGCCAAGACACGCGGGACAAGATTCCACCTAATTTGCTGCAACTTGTTTGGGTGAAAACCTTCACCTTCAACCAACTTAACACAATACTTACATCGCAGCATTGTTCCATTTCCTTTTCCCAAATCACCCGCGCATCTTCAAGAGTGCGAACTGAATTCTGGTAAGCTGTGTCTGGAAAAAAAAAAAGAAATGTTACAATGCAGCAATGAACAATAAAAAAAGCATTAACAGACAGCGTGTGGTGGTCATTACTCGTGGGAGCTTCAATGATCTGTTTGACCAATATTTAACTTAACAATTAAGCTGATTACGTTTGTTAAGGTCTCTGCTACGGTTCTTCATTTATTTTTTAATCTATACATAAGTAACTGATAACCTTCCAAGACAGTAATAAGATCCAAGGAAAGATACTTGGAAAGATTGTAATGACTAAAAGAAGTGCTGCGTTCCAAACAAAAGATAACAATGGAATGATGTATCATGAATGGATGCAAAGATAATCATACGTTATATTATTGGTCAAACCTTTACCTGCTTGTTCAACTGCTGTTTTTGCTTTTCCAAGTTTTAATCTCAGCTGTTTAAGGAGAAACAAAACATAATCTATAAAATACATGTATGTACAATTATCATATTTATATTTTTTCATTATGAATTAATTTAATACTTATGGCCTGACACAGTGAGGCCATGTACACTGTACGTACACTGTACAATACGACTCTTATTGTCTACCACCTTCACATTTCAAGCCGTGACTCAGCTCTGAGAGCTGACCGCTTGAAATGTGTATTAATATAAATCTCCAATGTGCAAGATAGTTTAGTTTATTTTTAAAAATCACTTCGCAGCCTAAAGGCTGAATTACTTAATTATTTACAAATCTTTGAAATTAGACTTAATTACAGAAATAATAGAAAAAAAAACGTAAATATGTCTAATTAAAGATACATATATTAAACTAAGCTAAAAACTAAAAACTAGAAATCACAGCCCAGATAAATCAAATACTTTTAGATTCTTTTTTGACTACTTATTGAGTAAAAGGCCGTGCATATGCCTAAATTTCTCTCCCAGTACTCTCAGTTTACTCTAATTATCATTGTTTTCTTTGCTGTTCCATCACAGTTTTTAGCCACAAGGACACTCCGGTGTACTAAGGACATCCACTTTTTGAAAAAAAGCAAAATCATTGACAATACCCATTCCCAATTTCCATTTCCAAACCATACGTAGTGGAACACATAAACTGAAAGAAAACTTAAAACAATTCAAGCACTGGCAGCCATGTTGGTTTAACACTCTACCTTTGGATTTAAGACTTTGCAGTTCTAGTTTGAAAACTTATCTTTTTAAAATGGCTTTTAATAAATAGTGATTTTTGTATTTAGAAAAAAGAAAACAAGAGATAAGATAATTTTAGTTTTTAACTTGATATTCCAATCCTTCTTTAAAGCACCATGAGCAAGTATCGATTTGGCGCCATATAAGTATGTATTCCTGGCTATGATCCTAATTGTACAATAGATACAAGCAAACCATACTAAGGGTGCGTTCCTTTGGGAAAATCCAAATCCGGATTTTTTATCCAAGATCACTGGAATCATAGTGCATCAAAGGAACCAAAGAATCCTGGGTCCAGAGTGGATTCGTCGGTTCCTTTGATACACCATGATCTGAATGATCTTGGATCAAAAATCCGGATTCACATTTTCCCAAAGAAACGCACCCTAAGAAATTGCTTGGGCTGGGTAAACTGGCCCACATCCTGCTATGCAGCGAATAGTAATGATCCAAGTATTCCTAGTTGCTTCATACTTCAGAGCAGGTTACAACTAAGCTTTAGCTGTGTGGGCTACCAAAAGGAATACTACATGTACCTTAGACTAATACTATATTTAATTACTATAATATAGTTAACAATTATTCCATGAGCGCGCGTTGGATATGAGATGATAGATAGCCAACGAGGCGCGTAGCGCCGAGTTGGCTATAATCATCTCATATCCAACAAGCGCAAGTGGAATAATTGTTTTATTAAAAACAATCAAGAAATATTGCTAGATCTTACTGATTTCGCTGTGCAAGAACAACCAGAAGACAATTTAATGGTCGCCATTTCTCGGCCATGGTATAATTGCTCATATACCATGGCCGCTAAGCCAATCAAATCCCTCGAATTGCATTATACAATGATTCAGTTTTTAATAATAGTTGTTATTCAGATCTGACTTTATTGTTCCAATAGTTCACTGCACTGTCACTGTTTGAAGCCACATAACATATTGTTATAATCCAAACTGTTTGAAGAAAATGATGGAAGTTCTTTTTGTTGGCAGTAAAATTATCAGGGTTTAACTGGGGTAATTTTTAATGTCCCTACATCTACAAACACCATTACACATGCACATCAATGAAGATTGCACAAAATTGCACCACAATATCAATAACGATATTGCAGCCACTGTTTTGGAGCAACTGGTAGTTTAAAATGAATTTCGGGTTAAAATGATTTGAACTTACATGTAGTTTGATTTTTATTCTCCTTTGTCTCCTAATCATATTCATATTTTGGAAACAAAGAGAGTAAAATTCAAACTAGGTTGAAGTCATTTTAACATGAAAATATTCATTTCAAACTACAACATATCCAGTGGTGTAAAACATGTACAACTTCAAGTGATTAATAAATTATTATTAACACCTTTTTAAAGGACAAAATTAATATTATTAAAATCAGTTTTGATCTACATGTACAGTGTATGGAAAAATCTGAAAAGAAATTTAATGCCTTGATTGTCATCACTAAAAAAAAATACAAAAATGGTAAACAACTTACATGTAATTCCTTGATTGTCATCACTAAAAAAAATACAAAAATGGTACACAACTTCTAATTAAAATTAGTGAAATTAATTAATTTAATAAGCTGACCTTTTCCTCATCTTTGCTGACAAGTGATACTGATTTTCTGAGAGCATCCTCTGCAGTATCAACCTCACGACACTTTTGTTCATAAATCTTTTTATTCTGAGCATTTTAAAATCATCAAAATAAGGAAAGCCAACGTCAGTAAACAGTAACAATTAAGTTTAACATTAATAATAATTACAGATGGTAATCTTGCAAACTACTGTAGTAATGGCCTGCATTTTCACATTATTCTTCTCAAAAAAAGTACAATCATGTATAAATCATTTGCAAATCTCAAGGAATGTTGTGTATATTATTATTCTACAAAGTAACTATCTAAAATATGTACAGAATCCTTTCCAGGGCTCAACAATTTAAAACTTTTTAGCTCACTAGTTAGCCCAGCAGCTAGAAACAACCCTTATGATTTCACTAAGCCAAAAGGCAATAATTTCACTAGCTGCAGTTTCACCAATTTGTTTTATGCAGAGGGAAGTGGGCCGGAGGGTGTAAGACATTTTTTATTAGATGTGTAATTAAATAATATAAGGAATAATAGTACCACACCTGTGAAGGTTTTTCACTGTTTGCAAATTGTGCAGTTCCAGAAAAAATCCATACCTGCCCCATGGAAGGTCATCGGAAATTACTAGGGGGAGGGGGGTCTTAAAAGTCAAAAATTTTCTAAGCAAAGTATGAAGCTAAACTGGAATTTTCTGGGGGGATGGGGGGTGCAAAAAAAAACCTTCAGTGGGGGAAGTAGGGATATTTTTTGGAACTGCACATTGCATTATTTGCGATTTGAAAGTTTGAGTTTACCAGCTTACATGAAAGAGTGTGGCCAATGTGCGAGCCAGCGAGCCAAACGTGCGAGCCATGCGAGCCAAATGTGCGAGCCATGCGAGCCAAACATGCGGGGCTTGCGAGGCACGAACAACCCCCGACATAAATGCTAACCATTAAGCTAAACGGGGAGCTACTTAAGCTAACCTGAGTGCTATTCAGGCTATCCGGAGTGTTTTTTAGGCTATTCTGAGTGCCTCGCACGTCTGCCTCGCATGGCTCGCTGGCTCGCAAATTGTCAAGACCCTACATGAAAAGCCTTAATTAACTCTATATAGACATGCAGTACAAAAAGCATCCGAATGCAGGTCTTAAAATAATGTTCTCTTGATTTGCTTTTGTGATTACTAAATAATTTTCATCTTTTTTTTCTGTCCAGTACTAATAAGTGCTTTACAAGTGAATTTTCACAGCCAAAATGGCTACAGAAAATGCAAAACCTACAGTATGCACTAGCCAAAATTGAATGTTACCAGTCTGTGGCTAGTTGGCTATTGTTAGTCTTGAGCCCAGTACTTTCTCGTATGGTATTGGGTCAGTTAATTGTTCTAATTAGTAATTAGCCTTAAATACTGCCTAATTAGGTACACAGTAACATTCCCATGCGAAATGTTAAATAGCAGTCCCTGGGGATCATACATTATGGAACAACACATTTCGTCAGATGCATACCCTTAATGTAGTGTCAAAACATGTCCTCTTATTCCTTTGAGACCTCTTCACTGATTCTTCAACCTTTCAAAAAGAAAAGCAATCATGATTAAAACAAGCCATTTTCTTCTTCTAAGAACTTAATACAGGAAAGGAGGAAATATAAGAAGGAAGTTCAGCAAATCTACATGTAGTAAATGGACACAAGCATAAAATGGTATAAAGATATTAATTCCCACCCTTTTCCTTTGGTCCCTCTGTTTATCTTTGAATTCCCTGACACCTTGTTCTAAATGCTCAATAAGTTGACGAGCCAAAGAAATATGTGCTTTTCCCATGTTTTCAGTCTCTGTAAAAATAAGTGCAATTTTAATATTAAAACATGTCTCTGTTGTATTTTATAATTATATGTAAATGTGATATTTTTTTTAAGCAGTTACCTGTTTTTAGCACTTCCCAAGATTCCCTGAGAGTCCTAAAATATCAAAATAATACAGCAAATCAATAAATAGGTATTAACTAAATAACAACATGGAATAAATACAATTAATCATAAGTAAATGATGCTATCATTAGACATCATCAGTGACATTCTTATCACCATCATGCATGTAATAATAACAACTTAATACATAATTATTTAAGTGTATTAATTTGTTTTAGATTCTACACCCACAAAAAGGCCTGACATGGATTACTATTAAACATACATGTACATTGTAGCGTTGAACACGAAACATGTGTGGCTCGCTAAAGCGTACATGTATGTTCTCAGGCCCAAAAATTCAACAAAAATCATTTCTGTAACCACGGTCATCATCATCATCATCATCATTATCATCAAGTCATCATCACAACCAATAATTGATAAAGCAGCTCACGATCACAAATGATTTGATAATCATAAACAATGAATTAAATGATCTGAGACCTTACCCAATCTCTTCCTTGCCTTTTGCACTCTCAGCAATTCTTATCAAAGACCTCCCATACTTCTCCTCAACATCAGCCCTAAATGAGACCAGGTGGTAACACTGCATAAAAATTTATAAATATCCATGATGATAACAATTATTATAATAACTTACAAGACTAAAATTATGAAATAAAATGCAGTCCTGTCATTTAATGTTTTGTATTAGGCAACAAGCAACATGTCGAGCCAAAAGAAAATTAATTACTGTGGCCTATTAAAGCGACATTAACTGAAAGTGATCATTAAGTACAGCTGTATTCACACAAAAGTGTAGTACATAAAACATAATCTCACTCAGTAGGGATAAACTGGGCAACTAGTGTTTATTGAGCACTTCTAGTTTTTATTAAATTGCTTACTGTGGTTAAAAGTTCAGAGGTCAACACGAGACTGAGTGGCATAATGTGCTGTTCCAGAAAATATCCATAAGATACCCCCCCCCCCCCCCCCACCCTATGGAAGGGATTTTCTAGCTCAGATTCTGGAACAACATAATATATGGCATTTTCGTGGGATGCTTAATGTGGCCTCATTTATTTCCATTGTAATTTGCTTCGCAGATTTTTAAAACTAGCTGATGGAATAGTTTGAGTCACAAAGATAGCTTCTTATCACTATACCGGAAATTGCAACCACACACAGGGCCTGACTCACGTTTTCTATTCTGGTTTAATATGTAATTTCAATAAAAGTGTAAGATATACAAATTGTTCTTAGGTTTCACCAAAAAAACAACACAAAAAACAAAGAAAAACAGGCAAGTTACTTCCCGAAATGAAAACTTTTAGTAAAAATTGACAATCAAACCTTTAATCTTTTTGTGAAGTGGATTTCCAGAAGCATTAAAGCATCAATTCGACAAAGTGATGTGATGTGCATTTTAGCTTATCAATGACCATATTTCCTCCTCGCGTGGTGGTTCTACAACTATCAAAGAAAGCATGATTCTTTTGCCAGGGCAACTCTCCCATTTCCCCCGTTTAACTGTCAAGTGCTTCTTAAAAATTATTCTTTCAATTTACTGCTTCACACGGGTTAATTTTCTCTTTGAAAACGGCATAGTTGAGTGTAAAACATGTAAACGATATAGCCCCCACATAGAGGACAAAAACATCCCTTCTAGGAGAGAGCAGAATTTAATCCAGGTTTAATGAATAAATCAAGTGAGGATGTAATAAATAAAGTACCTCATCTTTATAAAATCCTCAAAATCCTGACACATCTGTTTCCCATCTCTCATGCGCTTACAGAGTACATCAAATCCTGCTGTGCTAGTGAAATCTGTGCCCTGTGTGTATTATAACATATTTAGTGTATTAATGATTTCAAGACATTATAAACAAATGCCTACATTTTTAATGCAAGTGATATTAAATTTATATGATTAATATATAAGACTGCTGTAAACAACAACAACAACACCAACAACAAAAACATTCAAGAGACACAAAAGACTGCAATCTACACAATCATGCATTTAAGGTGCAAATGACTGTATAAAAGCCACTTTCTATAGCCTGCATAGATTGCATAAGAGTTGACAGGATAATAAACAGCGAGGATGTTGATGTCAATAATGGGTCTGGCAATCATTGGAGCTTCAGGCATTTCACTCACTTCAATCCTTGTTGTTTGACCCATTCAAATTAATGTTTTCCATCAGTTACAGAGGGTTACAATGTAAGTAATCTAGTCATATGATAATATAATTGACAAGTTGCTAGTGTGGCATAAAGGAAAATCAATGTGTTGACCAGTAACCACATGTTAGACTTTCTTCAAACATACATTTCTTGGAACATCAGATGAACTCCGGTTCACTAGGCTGTTAAATTTTACTCAACAAATCGCTCTATCTTCTCAGAGATGGAGTAGTATTGTATAGTCATTTGACATTAGTCTCATGCCTGTCAATCAAAGACATTGCAGGGCTGTCAACCACACACGTCTTCAAATAGAGACCAGAAGACCCGCCTCAAAATCTGGAGATTACAGACATAGGGGTATAGAATGGTCCTATCGAAGATCATGTGTCTCGGAAAATATCCGCCCAGTCTCGAAATCTCGGGATTCTAAACAAGAGTCTCGGAATCTCGGGCTCGCTACACGTTGAAATGTCTGGAAGTCTCGCATTTTTGTAATTTGGGTCTCACAATCTCGAAAATTGCACCCGATATTAACCAAAATCATCACGGAACGAGCAAGAAAAGCATGTGCTAATTTTTAACTGAGCGATTCATATACTACCTTTTGAAGTTTTTTGTACAACTGATGTATTTTTGTACATAATAAACTAATTTATTACTTACATTTTCGCTTTCGCCGCTTTTGGAAAACTTTCCCAGTCTTTTCTTCCTTCTCCGACTCTTCTCCCATGTCAAAAACTCACAGTGCGTTATATTTAAAAAAACCAAGCGATCTCACAAACAGTAAACTAAAGCTGCAATTCAACCAACGAAGTTATTTCTAACCGAGCTCGATTTGCTGGCGTGAAGTTCTGTTACGCCACGTGAAGCTTATGGTGACATTAAAAAGGCCTTAGTTTATTTTATTTAAATTATTAATTTATTAAATTTGTGTTCCTGGCTAATAAAGCTAATAAGTACTTGGTAATTCACATTTCAACGAATACTCAAGTTATTTGATGCAAGGACTGGCTTAAATATATTTGTAACGTGACCCGAAGCAATTTTTCGTAGGTTAGCTGGCTTCCGTTGTGGCTTCCGTTGGAGTTTTTTGTCATGTTACGTACCATAAACTCGAAATATTTTCAACACTTCGATCTGCTAAGAGGATTTTTGAGTCTCGGGCTCGGATTTATTACAGGTAAAGTCTCGGGCTTGGTTTCGATATTAACGTTTGGGTCTCGGTCTCGTAATGTTAAACAAGGGTCTTGCAGTCTCGCAAAGTCTCGGATTGACCATTCTATACCCCTAGACATAAATATGATTATGGAGACCGGGAGATACGGTTCAAAATCTGGAGACTCCTGGATTAACCGGGAGAGTTGACAGCCCTGCATTGATAAAATATATGACACCTGATTAAAAAATCCAGCCCACATTTTGTAAATACATGTACATGTGGACTGGATTTTGAAAAAAAAAAGGCTTAAAAATCTGCCCATAATTTTCATGAGTTCTCCAAACACTTGATGAAACTCTGTTGAAACACACTGTGGTACTGAGCATGAACTTGTTCGCAATTAAATCTTGAAAAAAAAATGTGTTCTGAAACACCTTGAGACATCTTCAACAATGTTTGGAAATTGTCAGAACAATTCTTCAAAAATCTGGGTAACACAAAAATCTCACAAATTTGACTAGAAGAACCTCAAGTCATACTTGCTGGGCACCAGCTATACTCAGTCGACATATCTGTGTATACCTGGACTTGAATGTATATTATGAATTTCTCAACACCAATAAATTCGAAAAAAAAAAAAATCAAAAATTTGATTTAGGAGAACATAGTAAAAATATTTGGTTTTAGGGTTAGGGTTAGGGTTAGAAGAAACACACAAAAAAAGGAATTTTCTAAGAAAAAACACGATTGTACACTCAATCTAGCCCTCTACAGTTGCACTTCAGCCTTCCAAATTGACATATGTCACTATCACGAGATTTCAGTACACTGAACCACTTTCAGCTACTTTCACATTTTTAAAATAACCACTATTAAATCTGAGGTGATCAGTTTTCCCCAGTTTATCAGTGATAAGGGATATTGTGGCATTGATATCAGCTCACCCAAATTGAAAGTGACAGTTGACAAAATTAAAACCAGGAAGGACGTTACTTGAGTAGTGCACATGTTTTCTGTTGATCATTAACAGTGTTCATTACATTTTATACGACTTGATCTGTGTGTATAAATAGCCAATGTTAATGTAACTTGTGAGTTAATCAGATCAAAGGAGGCTAGAAGAACGAAGACAGCCTCCCAGGCCTCGCCACCGAGTCCACAGCACAGCATAATAAGCAGCAATAAGCTTATAAGCTCTAACAAAGAACGAACGATAGGTTACGGGTAAATTATGAATTAACAACACAACCAAATTGTTCCAGTCGGAGAGACTTTGAAAGGTGGATCTCGTTTATAAATTTGTGAGCACCAGACGCTTGAACAATCGACTATTTTGAACACCGTTTTAAAAATGTACAGGAAGATCTAGATCGACATTCCCATGCACAATCATCAGCGACAAGTGTGCATGCAAAACTTACGCATAACTGACAAATAATTTAACCACATTCAACTTACCCAAAAGCATTGTGCAATGTTCGTCATCTTGGCAATGAAGAAGAGGGCTGCTAAAATCTAGTAAACTAAATAAAAACCTAAATTCACGACGAAAGAAATCGAAAGGATTGAATCAATTTTGGCACAGCCGGAGGAAGTCACTGATAATGTATCAAAGTCCCGGATAAGGAATTAGCGTGACTTTACTTTGAAGAGTTAGCACTTCCGGTTATTATAATTTGCATGGCTTTTCAAGTTTTTCTGTCCAAATTAAAATAAAAAGAATGGCAAACAGGGAAATAAGAAAAGGAAATAAAAGGAAACAGGAAAAAAAGAAGAAATGCTAAGTAATATGAAAAACAAAATATCTGTTGGATGCGAAAGAGGTTTCACACAACTAACGAGTTGCGTGACACGTTGAATAGAACACGGAAAAAAAGAAACAAAACGTGAGTGAAAGGATGAAACAAAGACAAAAGAGAAAAGAAAACTTCAGTCTGAATTCTAAAGGAAATGGAGCTTAGATCATAGAACATTTTGCTACAGGACAGCCGTTGACTTTTTTTTTAAATACAGCCTTTAATTTTCAGTACCCTTGTACGAAAACGGTGACTTCTGAAAGAAGACAAACTTAATCCTACCCATTTATGGATGCCACCTTCCAATTAATCTAATCTCTGAGTCTCTTTTGGACCAGTTATCAAGTGGATGGAAGCCTAAAATTGAATGTATTCTTGCCTAGAAAACGCCGAAACAAAAGTCATTTAGATGTTGCTTGTTGATCTAAGCTTTCAAAATGTATTCCTGTAACTATAATCAAACTATTAACAACTTCCACGTATTTCCGCTATTTTACTTCGACAATGCCTTGTTTTTATTAGTTTAATATTTATACCGATTTAAATGTCTGCCAACGTATCTATGACACGTCGGTCTTGACATGGCGATCATATTTCATCTCAGACGAAAGAGAACAGTCACAGTAAGACAGAAACAATAGGTTGCGAAGGAGCCCATTAAACAAGATGCAAGCGGCTATAATTGTGATTCTCCTTTCTTTCTGTGCAATTTTGGCACTGCCAGGTACATATATTTGTTGAGATCAGAAGCTCAAAAAAGCTTCCTAACCGTATAGAGTTTGTCATTCGCTCCCTCTAATTCATCCGTAGTCCCAAATGCATTTTTTGAGCAAATTAATCCTCATTTTATTTCAGTGCCAGTTGAGAAAAGCGACCAAAGCAGAGTACAGAGAACGGTAAGTCAACTCTACCAACTACTTTATTTTAATGCTCCAACATATTAAAATGGACAAGGCAGTAATCTTAGGACCGCGGCGGGAAAGGTGACGTCTCCCAATTGTCGAAATCTTCAGTGCCACAGCTGTCAAGTGTGACTGCGTACTGACAAATTCTGCGACAGGCTTTTTCAGGTTTTTTCGTTGCTCACGTAGCGGAATGATCTAATGAGTCAGTTTTGTGTACAAAAAGATAGAAATTTTCAGAGGGGAAAACCACTTTACAACGTTGTGCCAATAAACTATGAGATTTTCCCGTACTTTGTGACTGCACAAGTTATCCGCGGAAGTCGGGCAGAAACGTGAGCGCATTTTATCTGCAATCCGTCAACGTTGTTTAGTTGCATCGTGAAAAAATATTTATGAATAACATAGGGATATTTTAGTTAGATAACCGCAACTTTAAGGGGAAAATCATACACATTTTCTCCATTCTTGGATGCGTGCGGACGTGTTTATAAAAGAAGTGCCATGATTAACCTTTAAGTGTTAAGTTTACAACGAAAAGTATTTAAATTATACTATAACAGCTACAATAAACGGCTCTAACACTTGTCACGAATCGCGGTGTATAATTACTGCGACTCTTACAACTCAAGCTACCTTTTGATTCAGTGATAAAACACAAGGTGTAGGTAATGCTATTTTAGTATGACTGCTTTAATAGATCATTTTGTTATTTAATCCGTTTTGCTCAAAGTATTCCTGTAACGCTGAAACGGGGCCATTTCCTCGTCGCGGTGATCTGCTAAAAGGGGGTCAACTCCTTATGTGATAGAAAACTGTCAGATAACAATCATCAAATTGCAGCGAAGGTTGAGGGGTGACGTGTTGCAAACAGGCAACCATTTAAACTTGAGTAATATTTTTGGGTATTAAGAAAGTTTCCCTGAATTGTTACTTCTAAAGAGGAATGCATTCTTTTTCTTTATCGAGCGAACTCAAACGTACTGTTCACTTGAGATGAAATCATAGTCGTATTATTTCACGTTCCTAAACAATACACTGATAAACCTTTTGCTTAATTCCGCTATTTCTGTTACTTATTCGGTTATGCGATCTGACGTCACCCATTTAAAGAAAGAGGAAGGGGTTTCATCAACCAAGGGATGCCTCGGAGGGACACAAATCAGTCTAATTAATTTGCAAATTTAACACGATACATTTGATATCAGTTTCCTCTCTCTGATCGACACAGGCCTCTTCTCAGTTTTGTTGCCTGGCAATCCGATAGCTGCAACATTGGGCATGAATGAAAATCACTGTTACTTTAATTTTGATGGATTTCAAGGTTTCTATCCAGGGTTTACTCTTGGATTAGCTTAAAGAAATTACCAGATAGTCAATTGGATCACGAAGGTGTGAAATATTTCGCGAACCCGATCCAGATACTTTTGAATACAACGAGAGGATGATCAGTGACATGGCAATATTTACTTCCTCTTTACTCCAGTGGGAAGCAGTCTCAAGTTATTGAGGAAACTATCCTCGCCTTAAAGTGAATACAGAAAGGTCGTCTCAAAAGTATACTAATAAAAGGAGGGAAAGATAAGGAAAAAATATCTTATTTGTAACCAACAATTAACCTAAAACTAGATACGAAACTACACCTTAAATACAAGAAAATCGGCTTAAAAATTCTCAGCAAATTTTTGTTTAATAGAAAATGAACGCTTCCTGTATTCTCTGGAAGAGCGAGTGAGAGTGTTCCATAGGTCGGCAAAGACCCTAATAATTGATCAATGCCATCGTTTAGTCACATCACCACATTAAACAGATATTAGTTGTGCTTAAACGTATTCATGAAAGTAACTATCACAGAAAGACCAAACTGTTCATCAATAATTTATTCATAGAAGAAGCCCTACGTTCTCGGAACAATACATGATTCAGCGTTGCTGAATGCCGGCGCTCCCTTAAAATATAACGTACATGTATACATTTATTTCCTTTGTCACTCTATTTCGCCATCGTTTTCAAAAACCTTCGTACATGATATACCTTATACGTATGTGTCGCCCCAGGGGAATGGCTTTCCAACCGTAATGCCCTGAAAATGAGTACACTGATGGGCTTTAATCATTTTAATCTGCAAGTCCAAAAACACGGGTACGGATTTCCAGACCTGGACTGAAAAATGAGAATTGTAAAAATGCACGATTTTGATGTAAAATAGGGTTAGGGTTTAGGGACCATAGCGGCAAATACGCAGCAAAGAAAGCAAAAAAATCCTAGAAGTACCAGGCCCCAGGCCGTAGAAACTTCCTGGTTAGATCGTTAAAAAATCAATTTCCGTGTTCATTCCCTTTGCCGTCCACACTTTTCTTTGGCTCCGTGCCTGAAACTTCCGTTTCGATCATTCGCTTTCAATCGTCAGTTTACGTAATTGTGGAAGGTCTAGTCGTAGTTAAAGTCAACTGTTTGTCGAGTAAAGACGATCATAAGCAACTCGGAGTGTGTGTACAAGGAACGTTGACTGAAGAACTCCATGCGTGAACATACACTCAACTGAGCTCAAGATCAGAATTGATGGTTATTAATAAATCCGGCTGCGTTACCTAACATTTTTCATGAGTTAATCCTAAGACCCATCGAATTTCTTCATGTCATAGTTCACGGTATCTAAGGGTTTATCAGGTTACGGCGCATTTTTCCTGCACGTTTTAATCCTTGCAACATCTTAGAATGACGGATCATTGCCTTGGGTTGTTTTAGAGGTAAAGAATAAACGAAAAGGTATACAGCTGTTTCGACAAAGGTTGTCCAAGCAAAACGTAAAAGCGTACGCAACAATGCCGAAAAGGTAGTCTGGGAAATACCCAGTAAATTTCAATTAAAGCTCAAAATCCATATTGCCCGCCATCAAGTCTTCGCTATACGGTGGAGGCATAATGTTTTCTTACGTTTTCCGCTCGGCTTCCCGAGAATCCCGCCGAACATTTCGTAAAGTTGAACCCTTTAAGCCCTAAAACTGATCAGCATCAAATTTCTCCTTGTGATTACAACGCCTATTCAACCCCTGAGGTCATGAGAATTAAGAATATGATCACCCACGAGGATTTTTGTTTTATTTGATATTTCAATAACTTCTCCCGGTACTTTTAACAGAAAAGTATGGGCACAAGACAGGACAATTTGTTCTTTGATATTGGATGCTTTACGCCCCGGGAGAACCTTTCTTTATCAGGTGTTTCACTGCGTGTGACAGGCTAATCCCAAAGTACAGAGTATTTCCGGGTCATTTCTGCTCAAGAGTGATATTTCAGTTGTCGATACATGTTTTCACTTTTGAATGTTGCGTTTAGAATTGTCTTGATTTTTTGACTCATTAACTATTTGTATTCATGACATTTGGTCAACAGCTTAAGAGGAAAAATATTGCGTGACTGTGTCCTTTGGGATATTGGAAATGCGACACGGTAACGATGCAGTAAAGAACATGAATGAAATTTCTGCAATCCTTCGGTATTGAGCATGAAAAGTTTTAGAATTCTAACAAAAATATAGGTTCTGTTTTGTGACATTCAAAGATGCCTTATATTTATACATTTGCGAGTCTTCTACACCTGTAGCAATTGGTTTTCTTTGTATTTTTGTGGGAACAACATTTCTTGAGGTTTTGATGAACAGTAAACAAAAAAGAATGGGCGTTATCATGGATATTATGGATTTGATTTTTTTCCCGAGAGGTGGGCACTTATCCAGTCAAATACGATACTATTTTTAGCTAGCTCGTAATTATTTTTGGAAGCCTCCAGTTGACAATATTCGATGGGATTCTGAAAAAAAAAAAACACACACCAGTGCAGTGTCCAACGATAACCATGAACAAACTCAGCATACGAACCCCTATACAAAATGAAACTCATCGAATTTTTCCCACTTCACTGGGACAAGTTACAGTTTACTGATCAAAAATATCTATCTTGAGAAAAATGGAAACTTTTTTTAAAAAAGAACCTTTGCCCAAATTTTCCTTGTTGCCCGCAAACATTAGGGGCGCTGTAGCACTAACCCCACCCCCCCCCCCCCACCCGACTCCTCCCAGCGCCCTCTCTCTCCCTCTCTCAGCCCGTAGGCTATTATTGTTGCAGTTTAAGTAACTCAAAAGATGCAAGAACTGTTTTCATTAATCAACGTAAAAACTTCAGTCAAAATCCATTTGCAAAACGTATCTAATTGCCTTTTTTTTAATTCGCAGTTATCCATTGAAGAACTGGAATCAGAGGTAAGAAATTATTCTGTTCTCTGTAACACCTGAAAATGCCACTGAATGGAAACACTTATGGCCAATCAAAAAAAATCCAAAATAACGTTTCTAAACTTACCCGCATTGCGAAGGAGATGGGTACTCGGATGTATCAGTTTGTATCCTGAAAGTGCAATAAACTCATAACTTGCCACCCATACCCATACGCACCCATATCTCAAAATTAGGCCTAAAAATTTCAACAATCTTTCATAAGAAGGAAATATCCAGTGCAATATAATATCAAACACTGGTACTATTGTGAATGGGATTTTTTTTGTGAAACCTGCGGCAAATTAAGTCGAAAATTAACTCCCATTCTATCCCCCCCCCCCCCCCATCCCTGCCTGCGAGCAACCTCTCTTGGGGGTGGGGGGCAGGAGGGGGAAAGAGTAGCTCTCTCTTCTTTCCCCCTCCCGCCCCCACCCCAGGAGAGCTTGCTCGCAGGCTACCCCCCTCCTTTTTTTTCCGCTTCCCCTTCCAAGCACTTAAAAAAAAATGAGGAAGTCATAGTGAAACCATCATTTTCCTTTCTTATCACCCTTTTTTTCGTATTTTGACATTTTAGCTGGAGGACATTGAAAATCGTGTTGACGCTGTGAGGACAAAAGTCAAGGAAGAGTCAGAGGAAAACAATGAAAAACCGACAGGTGAAATGAGCTTTTCTACTTTTGGACAAAACTGCAAGAGCTATAATTTGCTTTTGACTGTACCGCGGTTCATAGATTTTTGGTTCCTTTCTTCCGCTTGGAGAATATTGATCCCGTAAATGTTACGAGTGGCTTTCAAAAAGTTAAGTTTTCCTTTCTGTAGCATGGCTTTGTTTGCTTCCTGGAATGAAATAAATAACGTAGGTTTAATGGATACAGTGTACTCTCGTACCCCGGCATAAGAGACCTCTGGATTTCAGTAGGAGTACGACCTCCAAATGTCGAACTACTAGTCACCGGTCGTTCCTGTTTGCTAACCAGCAGATAAGGAGGTTATAGAAAGATGATTCATGTGGCGAGTGGTCATCTACAGCACTGATATGAAATTAAAATAGTATTAATATGGTATTAATACTCAAAACTATCCAAGTTGTCTCGTTTTGAGAAACCAGTTGCTAAAATCGGTCCTGTTGTACAATCTCCATTTTTGTTCTCCAATCAAGCGCTAAAGAACATGAGCTATTACACTTTCGCGGAAAATGTTTAGGACCCTCCTCTTGCTTCTCCCATCAACATTTTGACCAGAAAATTATCGGAAAGCGAGGCCATTAGCATCGACAACAGAAGCCAGGGCGTATCAAATGGTCTTTTTTAACTACGAAAATTGTGATGATGAGGTGGGGAGGGCCATTTTGAGTTTGTGTTCTAACGCAGAATGAAAAGAAATCTCGGATTAAGGAGCTATGTAGGCTCGAGATGTCTGGAGCAAGGAAAATAGGACAGGGGTTGGTATATAACTTATTTTTTCAGCATTAAATGTAAAAAGTAAGTGGCGGATTTTATTTTTTTATCTAGGAATTTCCTCCACACCCTCCACCGAAAAGAATGTCGAACCTGAAGAACCAAACAATCAGTCTACTGACAAAACTCGGGTGGTGGTAGAGAAGATCACTTCACCGTCCACAAAACCAAGCGTTCAATCCACCAACATTGAAATCACTCCAACACCTTTCGGCGTTGAAAAAGTTGTGTCAAGTGTTGATAAAAGTGTTACGATCCAAGTCGAAAAGTTAAAACCAGACGCTGCGGGTGTCGGCGAGGGAGAAGGTAAAGGGACAAGTACAAATAAAATGGAGGTGGAAACGACTGTTTCTGTTAAAGAAGCTACGATTGAGACAAAAGTGGAGAAACTGTCATCACAGAAAAGCGAGAAAGCTAAAGAAAAGGACGGAGCTACTTTCTCAGTTGAAAAGATCGAGAAAACAGGTCGGAAAGTCGGTGGAGATGGTGAAAAGAAAGAAAAACAAAACGAGAAACCAACAGAAAGTGTACATGTTGAAATTGTAAAAGAAAAAGAGGCCAAGAAGGAAGAACAAGTTCCTGCTCAGAGTTCTGTGACAAAGTTGGCAAATGATCGACAAAGCAACGACGAAGAGACTGATCTGGCAGGGGGTGGGGCAAAAGAAAGTGAAAACGCAGAGGCTGTTATATCAGTGGAAAAGATTTCCCCTGCGAAGGAGAACTCAGTCCAGGAACAAATGGCCGCAAACGAGAAGACTGTCAATGAAGAGGCTGCAGTTAGGATACGTGTTGAAAAGGTGGCAGATGCAGGAGCAGAAACAAAAGAGAAAGAAGCCGATGAAGCTAGTAAGTTCACTGTTGAAAAGGTGGAAAATGATGAAGCAGAAAAGGAAGAAGAAGACCTTGAGAGTGACGGGAAAGGAAAATCCGAAATTGCAGAAAGTCAGGAAAAACCAAAAGGCATTCAGGTAGAAGTAGTGAAAGAAAGAAGAGAAATAGATCGAGTGCCTGGTCAGATCACCGTGGAAAAGTTGGTGAACGATGAAGGAGAAAACGAAGAAAAGGATCTTGAGAACGCAGGGAACGGAGAAGCCGAAAACGCAGCTGCTGGCAACAAACAAGAAGAAAGCCAAGCCAAGGAAGTGATTCCTCTCCAAGTGACTGTGAAAAAGGTGACAAGTGATGAAGCTGAAAATGATGAAATGGACCAGGCTTCAGTTGATATCAAGGTCGAAAAGATGGCCGACGAAGGAGAAGATTACGAAAAAAATGATCTTGAGATGGAAGAAACCGGAAAACGCGAAATGAAAGAGGCAGGGAGAAAGGTGATGATCACCGTACAAAAAGATGAGAATGAAAAACCAAGAATAACAGCAGAGGCCAAAAGAGGCCAAACCCAGGAAGCTTCGGAAGAAGAAGAAGATTTAGGAGCACGAGTGGAAAAGCTGCCAATGGAAACCTCACTATCAAAAGAGACCCCTCTTGAGAGTGAAAAGACGACTACTGTGAAGGTGGAGAAAATTCAATCCTCGACAGTTTCAGATGAGGCAGATGATATCGCCCAACCAAAAGTTGAAGTGACTGTAGAGAAACTGAAAGCTCCAGAACCATCTATGAAACCAGCCGTAAAAACAGAAGATCCTACAAGCAAACGTGTGTATGAGAAGGCGAAGTTGTCTTCAGAAGTTCCAACAACAGAGCGTCCGGTGGAATCCAGGGTAAAGGTTGAAAAGATCACTTCAGAGGAGGAAGATTTAAAGAACAGTGGGAGTCAATTTAAAGCTGAAGTCGAAAAACTTCCAAACCAAGGTGGACGGTCGGAAGGAGTTCTGGGAGATGCCACACGCAAGACGGAGAACAGCCAAGATGAAGAACAAGAGTTAGAAAATGAACAAGAGCAAGAACTAGAGACAGAAGAAGAAACACCTGAAGAGAGAAAGCTTGCATTGGAATTCGAAAAAGCTCTTAAAGCAGAAAGGAATAGAAAGCAAAATCTGAAAACCCAATCCTTGAAACCACCTTCACCTACACCTCCTCCTGTGACAGAAAAACCGCATGAAGCTACAACAGAAGAAATGGCAAAGAAAGAAACAGAATCTGGGAAAGAAGCAGTCAAGTCTGAAAACGAATCAAAAAGAGGAATGTCCATTGAAGAGCTTGAACTGGCGGAATTAGCTAATAATGTACTGAGTGATGACAAAGAAGAAGTGAAGCCAGTACCTAGTACAGAAACGCCACCTCCACCAACAACAGCGGCGACAACAACAACAGCGGAAAAAGTGTTGGTTGTCAAAGTGCAAAAGGAACGAAAAATCACAGTGACGGTGACAAAGGAGCAGAATGAAAACTTGCTGAGTGAAAAAGAAACAGCCCAAGAAGAAGAGAAACTGAAAGAGGAGTTAGCCAAAGAACTAAAACAAGAAAAATCAGAGGTAAAAACATATTTATATATTCATCAATTATGCAATATGTCATTTACACAAAACTGCCAAATTCACAGGACATTTGGTATCTAAGAAACATGCATTTTTAATAAACAGTATCAAAGCTAAGCACGCAACTTGAGAGGTTGTCAAACGAAAGCCTGTAAACACAAAATCCGGAAGAATGAACAGGATTTGAACCGTATACCGGACTCTTCGACACCGGTGCAGTGCCCATGGAGGACGAATACATGACATACAAGACATACATACATACATACATACATACATACATACATACATACATACATACATACATACATACATACATACATACATACATACATACATACATAGATACATACATACATACATACATACATACATGCATACATACTTTATTGGCTCGTCCCCACGGGGCTTTTCAGAGTCAATTTAAAATTACATAACTAAGTACAAGACAATAATAAAATAAGATAAAGCTAGTGGATTAACTAAAACAGTCATTAAGAAGTTTTTGCCTAAGTAAGCGCTTGAACACCGTCACGGAAGGGCTAAGTTTGAGCGAAGGCTGCAACTCATTCCAAAGAGAGGTCGCTCGATATTGAAAGGTCCTTGGCCGCTAGCAGTGCGAAAGAGTGGTATGTTCATGACGTATCATATATTGAACTGTTGATGAACGACGTTTGCCAAATGCAGGGAAGACCATAACAGTTATTAATACAAGCGAGAACGTGCGAAAAGAAAGCCTAAAACAGAGAAAAGCCGGCTTGAACGGTATTCCAACCTAATGATCTCTGCGACACTAGGCAAGTGCTCTTCCAACTGAGCTATCAAGTCAGCTGGAAGTTGGTCAGTTTTGGAGTTTGTAATCTTTCATCCCCAATTCAAGTATATGATAAAACACCTCATATAGCTCCTTAGGCTGATTATGAACTCAGAAAAAGACCAGCTCCAGTTGGCTTGATAGTTCAGGTGGTAGAGCACTGCACCGGTATTGCGCAGGGCAAGTGCCGGGTTCGTAACCCAACTGCTTGAGTTGCATACAGAACTGCAATGGTTTTCCTTTCGTTAAAAATCTTTCATCCGCATTTCCTTTACAGTGATAAGTTAAACCTGTACGTTCTTTTGGACGAGCGCTTGTTGAGGCGTATAACATTAGTCTAGGGGCCTAGGACCACATTTATTATCACAATCGCAAATGCCTTCCAAGAAAATAGTCTGCAAACAATTAATGTTACTTGCCACTAAAAATATCATCGACGGGTAATAGCAACTTAAAACAACATTAGGGACAACAATAATAACAAATCAATCCCGAGACGACCCAAGAGCTACACACCACTTCAAAAGAAAAAAACTCTCGTTATTGTAACTGAAATGTAAACAAGTTTGGGTTTTGTAAAGAAACATATATTGTTTGACTCTTAGGATGTCCATAAGGATATATTTTATTACTATTAGTTTTTTTATCGCTGTTAGCTCAAGGTTTCTTGTCTGTTTCCCTAATAGCCTCCTTCAGTTCTTGTGAAGATTGCTAAGGTCACAGAAAAACCCGACATAAGGCCAACAACTGAAGAAGTCCAGGAAAATCCTGAAGTGAAGACCCCCCAGGAAGAACTAGAAGTCGAGCTTGAAAAGGAGGAAGAAGATGAGCTTGAAGACGAGACAGATGCCAAGAAATGACGAACTGAAGGCTACGGTTTGCCTCTAATGTTGGAACGTTAAGCCACATTTAAATAATACTATCTATATACTTACAGAGAAAACAAATAGTAGAGACACATTGCTACAAAGCAATTTCTAGCGTAAAATATATATTTTTTTATATGCTTAGGGCTTTTCGTCTATTCGTGCAGTACCTGTTTACAAAGTAGAGTGTTTTATAGTTATGGTAATCACTATGGCAATTGTAGAGAGTCTCAATACATTTTCATTGGTAAGTTTCACCCCATTCAGCTGGCTATTTTTGATTTTCTACGACCAGGGAGTGGAAATTCCGCTTCCCTCCAGAACTCAAAGAGGGGTAGCAGGGTTCCACCGTATTTTTTTGACAACTTTCTTAATGATAGCTAATGACAGCAAGTACCACTAAACTTGGCGACTTTTTCCAGAAATTCTTTTAGGAACAATCTAGCGTGGTAGGTCAAAGTTGAGTAAATTTGATTTTACCATGGCAACCAAGTTTCGAAGTTTTAGAATTAGGAATATTCTTGGTTTTTTATGTTTTCAGACCATTTAGTGTTCCTCTGGTGATTGTGATCACTTTTTGGTTTGTTGGCTGTCTGAGTCTTTAGGAAGAAGGTGACTGCCATTTGGAAATCATGACATAATTTCCATATCATTTGACCTTATCTACTTGCGTTGCGCATCAAAAAGAAACCAGCTTTGGGCGAACTATTAATCTCCCAATTTTAATTTTCACGGCTTCAACCGCGGAGTCATGAAGTAAGCCAAAAAAGAAAAAAATTCCCCTGCGTGCGCAAACTATGGTTGCCATGGTAATATCAAATGCAAAATTTCAGGAAGCAGTGACTGGTAATGCAAAAGTTCTCTCTCCCAAATCAATTTCAAGGCAAGTCACAAAGTTTCTTGACTTTTGCTAGCATATTTTAAACGCACGTCCAAAATCCGTGTGGGCAGACTTTGATTCGAACAACGTAAACTGAATGTACACTCATTGAAGGGTAGAAACAGCTTTTTTTATCGTAGATTTAAGTTTTAATAGTGCTAGAAGCTAAGGATCCATACTGTCTTAGAAATTCAGCGTGAAATAGTGATGGCTCATTACATCGCTGCACATAGTACGAGGAATTAGGCGTAGGATTCTGAAGCAGCTAACGTGCAAACTAGAACTGAAGATTATTTTAAAGATTATTATAAAGTAGCTAGTCCAAGAATCATCGTGTTATTTTGGTTTCTTAAAAAAAAAAGGTTCATGTGTTTTTGTAGAGTTGTGTAGTCATTTCCAATTAATTATATGATATCATTTGCATTTGATGAAGAATCTATAGAAAACTTATATGACTTCTATTAACAAATAAACGGGTTTTGAACCAGTGATAGTACTTCTTTTAAGTGAACTATATTTTATATACACCTCATGGGATATTTTAGTTTTCGGCAAATCTGATTGACTGTCAGCTTAATGTAAAAGACGTCATATACCGTCACTGGGAATAGCCTTGTTTACAACCCCCTGACCAACCAATGAGAAAATTGTACGGGTCATGTGTCTATTAGTCATTTTCACCAAGCGTTTGTTGCAAAACGTCTCCAATTATGATCTTGGGCAATTGAAATGTTAAAGTGACATAAACCCTTCCCCCTTTTAAATCGTTGCGGGGCACGTTTGGTTTTAGCTCAGAACTTGGTTGGCATTCTAGAGTGAATCAGAGAGTGAGAGTGACAGCTAAAAAAACGAGGTCTGGAAAAATAGCGAGTTAAGCCACATCACAAGTGACGCCTTCTGGTCAACACCTGTACCTACACTCACCCCCTAGTGCACACTTGTACGCTCAACCCCCTAGTCCCCACTTGTACACTCACCCACTAGTTCACACACTTGTACACTCACCCCCCCCCCCCCCCCCAGTACACTTGTACACTCAACCCCTTAGGAAACACTTGTACACTCACCCTCTAATCCACACTCACCAGTACGGATGTATTTGCTATTGACGCTAAAATAGTAAGCTAGTTTTACTCGCTGGAAATGAACATCCGACGTTGAACGACTTTTTTCGCTACTGCCCATGCATTTTGTGTATCTGGTTCGGGAACGGCACCTACCTGGCTCCTACTAAAACAACATTATTTTGCGCGGTTTATGACTATGCCGGAAAAGGAGCCCTTTGAATTTTTCAGAGATCATTAAGCTTCAATTAAAAAAAATGCCATACACTGTTATGTATTTTGACGCTTTTTAGAATTGTTGTTGCTTAATTATCTCTGCAAAATGCGTTTTTATCCCCAATTTTCTTTTTAGATTCTAATTGCCCCTGGTAAGTTCTGCGTTTCCGACAAAGCCGTAAACTGCGGAGACACAGTTACGTCTGTTGCAAACGTTTTTTTGCAAAAGGCCTTTTCACAGGCGTGTCACCGGAATACACTTTGGCTTATAAGGGCAAAAGTCCGTGAAACTGGTTGAGAAAGGTTCCTACATTATCTTAATCTATAAACAAACTTTCATGTGATCATTTTCAAAGAGCTTTATTTAATCAACAAAGAATGCTACACGCTATGCCTTTTTGCCTCGTCTCCTGCCCTTAATATCAGAGACAGAAAAGAGGTTTTGCAAGCTATCGATTGCGGCGGATAATTAACATACTTTTACGTCCCACAGCTATTTATTAATCGTTTCCCCATAACATCTCCAGTGCTTAGTTGTTGATCTGGTTATTAATCCATTGGTTAAGGTAGGTGACTCTGGCATAGACACCATACTTGCCGGCAGCGGCGCAGCCATATCCCCAGCTGGTCACACCATGAAGGCTGTACCGACCGCTGCTGGTATCCTTACACACCATGGGTCCACCACTGTCACCCTGGCAAGAATCCACTCCTCCTTCAGGGAAACCCGCGCATATCATGGAGTCGTGGATTTTTTTCGCGCCGTAAGCCTTCTTGCAGGCGTTTTGGCTCACTATAGGGACGGTGGCTACTTGCATTTTAGCTGGTTGGCTTCCTCCTGATTGCAGTGTGCCCCAGCCTGTTATAACGCACGAGTGTCCAACTGGAGGCTGAGTGGTTGGTAAGCATGCCAGGTTAGTGTAACTGGAAGATTCAAACAATTATTTTAGTTGCTAAGGAATTCAGTTTTACAAACAGTGGAATGGGTCTACGGACTACGTGCATTCCAACCTGTCCAACCCATAATGTGCGCCTCAGTTTATACCTGCATTAAACATGTTATAAAAAATATTGCAATCTCAAGAGACTTGAATCACGATGATTGCGTGTTAAACGAAGAAGTAAGGGCGTTTCGTACAATACATGTATATGTGTGTATACTAATTGGTAAATTGAATTCGACCGAGCATCTTCACGCACGACACAGGATGTTGGCGACGTCAAGGATCGTAGCAGTGCTGCTAGTATGTGCCATATAGGCACGCGTCTGAGTCACATGAAACAGATAAATGTACTGAGTTGACATGACCTGATGATGAGTTGTCTATAACCCTTCCTGCAGGCTGCAGCTGAAAAGCTGAGGTACTCGTCGGCAAAGGGCTGGTGCCATACTATACCATAGCATACCATACCATACCATACCATACCATACCATACCATACCATACCATACCATACCATACCATACCAAAACTTACTTTTTTTATTCTCGTAGGTCGCGCTATATTTAACTTAACAGATACGATTCTGGTACTGAAGTAAGGTACTGTTTGCAGCGGATGTGTTTACGAATGTCCTTTTTGCATTATTTTAATGCGATTTCAAGAAGTGAAACTGTTTTAAACCAAAAATACGTATGTGTAGACGCAACATACGTCCGATCGAGATATTTCTATCTGTGCATACCTTACTGCTATAATAAAAACCGCAGCAAACCTTTTCCTGTTTTCTATACCAAGGTTTCTATAATAAGTTGTTACTTACCCATCAAGGGTGGCAAGTCGTTCAAGCTTTAGGAGCGCGATATCGTGGCTCATTTGAGCAGGTTTGTTATATGATGAATGCTTGATAATTTTTAGCAGTTTAAACCTCTGTTCACTTGAATGAGCTGGTGAACCTTCAACTCGAACATGAGCTCCCATTCTAAGTACAGAAGAGGTAGAAAAGAAGGCCAAATAAACAAGATAAAAAAGTGATCAATGTTTAAAAAACAATTTGCAACAATAACAAATGACACAACAACAACAACAATTTATTATAAGAGAAGATACTTTTTACGATATTACTGTTACCCACAATTAGCAAGGGCTATTCTAGGTGGGTAGCATTGATAATTGTTTACATGCTCAAAAGGAAAAGAAAATTAACAACACAAAATAGATTCATAAAACAAAGAGAAAAATAATTAAATGCAAAAATAAAATAAATAAGCAAATAAAAGGAAGTTTTGTCTAGTTCTTACATCGGACTAAAGAAAGCTGACTCTGCTATTTTCTGATACAAACTTTCATTTACTACATTCGTTTTGCAGCGGGCAAAGATTTTGATAAAATGCTAAATTAATTCTTGGCATTTTCCTCTCCAATAAAACAAACAAACAAATAACTAGAACAAACATCGAGCAAGTATTGTTTTTGTTTTCCGTAAATTTAGCAACGTAACTGAAGTTCAGCTACTAGCTATTTATCTGCGGCTGCCGTCGTCGTTGTGAAGTATCTTAGACACTACGCTTCTTTAAAAGGACGGTGTCTTCTTTTGCTATTAAGAATAGCTTTTGTTTATCTCATGATTTCTTAAGGACGGCAACTACCAATTCAAATGTATTTTTGATCTTTTTTCAGAGTTAGCAAGCGCTTAGGGTGAACCACACATTTTTCATGGATAATTAAGCTTCAATTTGGAAAACAATTCCACACACTGTTTGAAGCATTATACAGTTATTGGTGCTTATTTACTCTGAGAACTTCGTACTAGTTTCCCCTCAACTTTTTGTTTTGGATTCCTATAGTCCCTTTTAAAGTCTGTTTTTTCTCACTTATATAAAAATTGCGCACCGTCGTTAACCACGGTCCTTACATTGCGTCAACTCACCGAACAATGATGTCTTTGGGTTTTGTGTTTTCCACACAATGAGCAGCTGTCACTACCCATTGTGGGCGAATCAAAGTTCCACCGCAGAACTGCATCCCAGATTTTTTACTTTGCAGCAGCGCTTGCCAGGGGTAGTCCCCATGTTTCGCCTCAGTGCCACCAACAATGCGCGAATTAGGGCCTCTCCCGCAGCCACCTACAGAGAAATGTAATGGAGGTAACAAGTAAACTGGAAGCCACAATGAAGGCAGCGACAATAACTATGAAGTTGTAAGTGTCCGGGGATTAAATAATAATAAGGCGGTGTGTTCGCTAAAAACACACTTGGGTAAAATAAGCATTGATCTGTGAGGCATCAGAAATTTAAAAAGGATGGCAATCCACGTTGTTCCGTTCTAATGTTACGTATGGCATTGTCCTCCAAATTGAAGCAACAAACAACAATATCAACTTTGTTTACCAAAAACAATTTACAAAACTTGAGGAGCCGCAGGTAGCTTTTGAGCTATTCAAGGCGGGACCAAATAAGAAGAGGGTATTAAAATAAAAGAGCGAAAATATCAGGTCACTCCGGAAGCAATCTAGGGTTAAATCAGTTTAATCGACGCGATTTTATTGAATTGTGCACAAGATGATGACGCGGTACAAAATATCGCTACTTAAATTTAGACTTCAAAGCTTCAATCTGAGAGACCACAGTGTGGTAATTTTAAGTCTTCGAAATTTCAAGAACCAATTTCTTTAATGCAAGTTAAAAATGGGTTTTCTTAAGTACTACTAAGGAAAGTGGAAGATTGTTCCAGATTTCAACACAGGATCTTGACGAAGATCTTCGCCTTTTTTGGTCAACGTATTTATTATCTCTGAAAAATGCATCGTTACCCCTAATTTTCGTTTTGGATTCGAAAAACCTGACAATCCTTTTTCCGCATGATCATGAAGCGCACAAAAAAATATCTGCTTAAAGAGGCACCTTCTTTAAAACCCCGAGTTCCTCGAGCCATCCCGAGATGCGCAGAACGTATGCCCAGGTGCTGATCTGAAATGCCGAGAATTAATAAGACAATATTTTACCGGATGGAGCGGACGTTGAAACCGTTGTTCCAATTGGAGGTTGAGCTGTTGTTGGTTTGTGAGGCTTTCCCATTCCTTTCCTTATCCAGTCTGTAAATTGAGACACTCGAGCGTACACGCCATACTTTTCTTTAGCAGCGCAACCGTATCCCCAGCTAGTCACTCCATGGAGGTAAAATCTGTGAGTAGAGTATTCAATATACAGTGCATAGTAAACACTTACTACAAGCAATTGCAAAAAGACTAATGAAACAATCCTTTTGCAATCTATTACATTCAACCTTTAATCCCCCTCCTCCCTTAATCTTCCTCCTCCCCCTTGTTCAATGAACTTTCAAACACACGAGTGACAACGTTAAAAAAGGCGGCGACGGATGAACGGGGTGGTCAGAAATGATGTGTATTTTTACAATGGGCTTAAGAGAGTATTTTTCAGAAGAAACGATAACTTTAGGAAGGGTGTTTCAAACTATTTTTTAAAACATTTGTATCGTTTTATACCGCCGGAATGTTGCTATCTAATTTAATGCGCCACTCAGTTACTGCTCCGTGATAATTACACATTGAGCGGCAGGCTCGACTGGCACAGCTTAACACTTACTGCATGTGGTCAGTTAAAATCAGCCAGAGTCGGAAAATTAAGTGTTGAAGTAAAACGCGTGGTAAAACTTCCGATAGAAGCTAGGAAGGTGAAGGATCGGAGTGGAAACAAATATTTGGTTTTATCATCTGTGTTGAAAACTTAAGGATTTATTTACGGTGGCCAAATTACCTCATCTAGCTACTGCTGTTGAAAGCAACTATAAATGTAATTAAGAATGCTTTTAGCTTCACAGTGCCTTCAAATCGCCCTTTGTAAATCACAGTCTAAAGCCGCCGTTACACGTTGAAACTTTTAGCTGAATAAAATGTGTGCAACGGCGCTGCGAAACAAGTTTCAGCAGGTGTTACACCGAGTAACATGGTCGGTTTCGTGAAACTTTTTCGAACTTCCGTTGCGAGACAAGTTTCACGAAAAGTAGAAGGGCTTTCTACTTCTGCAACGGCCCGCGACGGTCGCATTGGTGATAAAACAAGAATTTCACCGTGTAACACCACTTCGTGAAACTGGTCTCGTTCGCCGTTGCACACAACTTTCAGCTAAAAAGTTTCAATGTGTAACGGCGGCTTAAGTTATTCCGAGATTATTTGGGTATCCTGGTCATCATCTTTCTCAGTAGTAAATGTTATTAAGTTTAATTTTCTCTCCTTTTCAGTTATATAATAATCATATATAATAATTACCATAAAAACTTATCACAGAAGCATTATTGACTAGTATAAAATTTGCTAGTAGTATTTAATACATAAATTCCTAAATAAAAAGCGACTTGTGACACTTACACTCTAGGTATTAGGTTCGACTCCTGATAGGAGCGCTCGGGTTTTTTTCCGAGTATACCTGTGTCACTTACTGAATAACAAATCATTCTCATTTTTTTCACCAGGCTTAAAATATACCCCACATTTATTCCATTGAGAATTAAATAATTTTTAAATTTTTTCCTTATTTCACAACTTTCTTACCTTTCACCGTTGCCATTTGCTTTACCGCAGACAAATGGCCCTCCACTATCTCCCTGACAGGCATCTTTGCCACCTTCCTTGAGACCTGCGCAGATCATAGTTCCATCGATCTCTCCATTGTAAGCTTTATTGCAAACAGCATGGGAAACAGCTGGTACGTCTACTTCATGTAACACATTAGGGGCTGACCCTCCTTCAGACAAGGTTCCCCAGCCGGTTGTCCAACATTTCTGACCGTGTGCAGGATCAGGCACAGACTCCGGTAGACAAACCAAGTTCACGTGACTGCACATGCGTGGTAAAGGAAATTGTTGTTGTCACGTGGTATTCAAGTACGCGGGCTTTTTCCCAAAGGGGGGAGGGGGGGGGGGGTGAACTCCCATATAAAAGTAACGATGATCCTGTCTGGTAAGACTTGTTTGAGCGAACTTTCTGCTAGGTTCTGTGGGCCTTAAGAAATTTACTCGTGTTTCCAGTCGTTTTTTAAGCTCAAATTAAGTGACAAGTAGCGGAAAATTATTGTAAGGTAAAATCCGGTAAAAGTTAAAAATATCTCCGGAAATCGAAGGCACATAGGTGTCGTTACAATAATGTTTGAAAGAAATGCTGACCCGGGTAGTCGTAACTCAGTCTAAAATTATACATGTATTTTTGCCAACGAAATATTGATAACCTTTCAAAGGTTTGTACCTTTCGATTAGGGGCGCTTCAGTTCCTGAAAAATATAATTTATTCGTGAAATAGTACAAACATACACGAAACTGAATTTAATGCCATAGAATTTGACCATCCGGATAGTGTCTGGCTCACATCTGGATTTCGATAAACAGTTACAGGAGAGGGTTAGTTTTCATGTATTAACTACTATTTGCAACGTCTCACATGGTTGGTCGAGAGAACAAAAGAACGAAGAACAGAACAATGTTCCCAACCCTAAAAAACAATGCAGCTGCAGGTTATCAGGGTCCAGTGAAAATAGAGCTTTTGAAGGGTGCAGATCAATTGCAGCTGTGTTTCATTTTATTTTATTTTATTTTTTTTATTATTATTATTTTTCCTTTTGAGGCGAAGAACTGTGCTGCTGCTAAGGCTTCCCAAAAAGAAATAGTAAATAACTTCTAAACAAGGGTATATGTTTAAACAAAGCAAGCAAGAATGTATGCATTTACGTTGACTGGATATTTTGACAATTTCTGTACCTGGTTAACTTGGCTTCACGATCCAACTTGAGCAAGGCAACGTCATTACTCAAGGTTGTTCTGTTGTATTTTTCATGTGAAATTATTTGAATAACCTTGAAGTCTTGCACTATTTCATTTGGTTTCTCTCCTTTTCGCTTGTGTGCTCCTAATCTGCAACAAAAATGAATCAATAATAATGATGATGATGATGATGATGATGCTGATGAAGGAAACGTTTTATTGATGCATTCAACTACGTGGCTCTCATTAAAATAAAATAAAAAAAAGATAAAGGGATGAACCAATTAACAGCTGTTCTGATATATCATCCCTAATGTTTTCGCTATCACGGAATATTCACTACCCAGTTGGATTTTTCGATTTCTTTAAAACATATCAGAGCATCAGAGTGCTGTGAAGCAGTCTCAAAGTCACTAAAACCAACAGATAAGAGTTACAATAGCATAAAACATAACATTTACGATGAAAACGTTAACATGGACAAAAAAAAACTTATCGTGATATTTAAAAGCTGCCCGTGCTCTTTGTGTCCCATAGGAGGGAAACAAGTTTACAAAATATTTGCAAAACTAATTTTACGCAAGATTGATAGTAAGTAAGGCTGTAACTAAGAACTTAATTTTACCTCGGTTAATACGAAAACAACCGGTGCGTAACGATAACATCAAAAATTAAATTTACTGTTATGATTGTTGAAGTCCGCAGATTACTAGAAGTTCCAACATTGTCTTCAAGATGGCTCCATAATCTAGGCCCTAAATATCTAATAGAATTAAGATCATAAGTTGTTCTATATCGGATCCCCTAAGATTGTAACCCAAAGCACGCAACCGAAGAAGGCTTTTAATGTACGATATGATGGAGCTAAATTATTTCATGCTTTGTAAGTTAATCAGTATGATCAGTAGCCAGTTGTTAGAATCAGTGAGTTTTAAGCTTAGCGTTGTTTGCTAAATGGTTTAAATCAATGTGGCTTCCGTATTTGTGCATGTGGAATATCCTTTCTTACCTAACTTGAACAGTGTTCTTGCTCTCTCCGTCCACGCAATGGGCAGCGGTCAATACCCATTGAGGTTCAACCAGGGATCCTCCACAGAACTGTTTTTTCTTATTGTCCATCAAGAAAGCTTGCCAGGGCCATTCATTCTGCTCAGCTGCGGCTCCACCAACTATCCTTGACTTTCCTTTTATGCCACACGATCCTGGTGAAGGTGATCACATTGGTGTATATTAAAAATGGTTTAGTTTGAAGTACTCAGCCGGTTATCAAACAAACTGAAAAACTGTTAATTGGATTGGATGAACGAATGAATGAATAAGCGAATGAAAAAAAAAATGGATGGATGGATGGGAACGAAGGAACCAACGAACGAACGAACGAATGGATGAATGAATGAATGAATGAATGAATGAATGAATGAATGAATGAATGAATGAATGAATGAATGAATGAATGAATGAATGAATGAATGAATGAATGAATGAATGAATGAATGAATGAATGAATGAATGAATGAATGAATGAATGAATGAATGAATGAATGAATGAATGAATGAATGAATGAATGAATGAATGGACCAATCAAATGAATGCAATAAAGCAGAAACGAGTCGAAACGATATCAACGTAACTGTTTTACTCTCACTTACTTCCTGGGCCTGGACACGGTCCGCAACTATCCATCAAGCGAATGTCATCAATGGCTATATCACCCTGCTTGTTTTTTCCACGAAGGACGAAAAACTCAATCTGTCGAGTGAGATAATAAATGTTTGTTATTTTATATTTTTTTACGAAGTAAGGATTTTACAAAAGAAAAGGAGACCAAGAAAAGCTAACAAACAAACGAAGGATAAATTATTTCGTAGCTCATAACGAAAATGGCGTAATGTTCATACACTGCAATTGTATAATGTAAGAAGAGTCAGCTTATTATTAAAATTATTCTCATCAATCCTTCTTCATTTTTTTTTTGAAAGCTGTTTAAATACGAGCAGAATTTGCCCTTACGGAATTACTCTCCCACAAAAAGTCATCTTGTTGAGCGAAAAATGAAACTTTGTAAGGGCGTTTTTCCTTTTGAACTATACCCCTTGTTCAAAATTGAGAAAAATATAAAAGCGTAAGATCAGAGTATAAGATGCAAACAGCGAAAACATTGTAAAACTAAACAGCAGCAAAAGACGATGATGGTGGCTACGTACTTCACTTATTAAGTTGAATCAAGGAATAAAAGATTTACACGCATTTCTTTTAACGGAGCGAAGATTCCCGTTCTTGTAATTACCGTAATTATTCGATTATAACCGCCTTGGGCGCTTATTTAATTTTGGGCCTATTGATAAGGGTGGACGCTTATTATTTTTCCAACATTTTCTGCAAGCAAGGACATTTGAAGGGATAACAAGTATATTTCGCTTCAACACGACAAAACAAAGTGCAAAAGCTAACATTAACAAGCCATATCAAAATTCAATTACTACCGTATCTAAAACAAATTTTGGAACACAACTGACTCTCCTCTTCTCTCACGCTGGGATGGTAGATATGATTTAAGGGGAGAGTGTGGTGGGTACTTATTTACTTTTTGGGCTGTCAGGGTGGGCGCTTATTAGAGGTGGGTGCTTATTAGAAAGTGGACGGTTAATCGAATAAAATACGGTGAAGCACCATCAGGATTTGAATTCATAGTACGGCTGCTGTACATTTTACCACAGTACTTTGCGATCCTAACACAACCAATAGGCACATAAAAAGCCATATTTTAACGGCATTTGTCCCTGTACTAACAACACTGTGTATGCTAGGTTTGAAGTTTTTAGACATTGTTAGACATTCTAAAAACCAAAGATTCGTATATCGAGATTGATGCAATAACTCTAAAACTTTTAAGCTTTAAAAACACCATGAGATAAAAAAAATATCTTATTAAACCATTTCCCATTATTCTTTTGTACACTTTTCTTACTTCAACAATCTACAGTTTTTTATTTTACTTTCTCTTCTTTATATTTTCCTTTTGCTCTTTTTATGCTGTAAGCCGTTTACTTAATTTATTGTAGGTTTTGATAGTTTATATTACGAATTTTGTAACTAGTATTTTTATGAGTAGTACCTAGTGTAACTGATGAGAATACCGTGGATAAATAAATTTATTTGACTTTGACTTGACATGTATATAATGTAATACTGCAGTTTAAAGACGGACCCGCTTCGATAAGTACCTCATTTTTCTGTGAATAAATATAATGTTGCATTTTTATGAACGTTTTTAGGGTTTCCGTAAGCTTAGAGTCATGAGTAAATGTACCAGTCGCCATCTTATATATACTCACCATACTGTCTTTGCCAGTAATGTGGACTTCCGCTTTTTTCCAAACGTTGCCCTGTGATCCGTCAAGCAGTAACAGGTCGTCATCATCCACCCAAACCTCAAGCAGACCCACACCCGACCCTCTCATGAAGTACCAGAATGTTAGACATTTGCTGCCAGTGAACCCCTCGTAGATAAGACCGGCATCATCATCCCTTCGGCCTTTCTTTGCGTTCACGAACACATAATAACCTTAATCCAAAGCAAACAGAAATACGTATGTCACAAACTGTTTTCAGTCCACTTCATAATCAACCTTCAGCACAGTTCGTTAGACATCTCGTAATTTCCCTAATAATTTAATTTTTTTTAGATTAGCTTTCAAATTGTGGATTACCGAGGAGCCACTGCAGAGAAACGTGAGTTTGGGTTTTCTGTAGGTCATTAGTCAACCACAACCCAGTTTAATCGAAGGAAGTATGAAACGACCAACAGCACTACTTGGGGAATAAAGTGGGTTGGAAAGCAACTTTCTGTGGACATAAAAGTTTATTTAGTGGTGAGAAATAATGGAGGTGGCACTGAAACACTTAAAGTTTGTAGAGGATCTATTTATTAAAAAGGTGGCCTTTGAACGTAGTATAGAGAGGTGAGATTGAATATGAAATATTTAAACATCTTTGGAAATTAAGTATAACAACAGGGCAGCAAAGACAGTACTCCAGACAAAAAAGGGCAATTGCACTTTGAAGCCTCAGGGAGGTTAATTATACAGACCTTTTCCAGATGTGTGATCCCCAATTGGTCCAGTGTTAGCCGTTGGGGTACTTCCTCTGCGACGGACCCAATTGATCGCATTTTGGGGATGATTTTTCCATCCGCACATCCCATTCTCAAAGTCGCAATCTCAAGTAAAAATATATCAAATATTTGTCTACATTTTACAAGGCGATTAAAGTTGTAAGATTACTCGTTGGGATATAGACTTCGGAGAAATTACTGGAAAAAATATTGCAAAAGTAAAACAGGCTTCCGCTCGCGAAAAAAAATCGTTTTCATTTTTTTCTTTATTTTATTTCGAGGATTTATCTACTTTTCTGTTTTTTTTTTCTGAACACTAGTTTTCCTTCTCATAATAGTTTTAACAAATTTTTAGTCAATTTAGGACCATCACTGAAATGCTCCTATTCGTACAATTTGGGCTTAGACAGGATGCCTTAGCGAGCTACAAGGACGTGGGATCATGGCGTAAAGTTTAAAAATAATATATATGAGGGTTTTCATTCGAGGCCGGAGGCCGGACGAAAAGTAAGGTGACTTGCTATATGATGTCCGGTAGTTTGATGTGGTGATTCGGCATTATTCTTCTGATGAGGACGTTTATGAATAGACTAGTTTAATATTTGAGAGTCTAGTTTTGAAACACAAAGTCCCAGGACACCAGATTTACAGTATTCGCTATCCACTAACACGCAATTGAAAAACAACTCACTCAGCCGTGTGATATCATTTAAAACATGGCCAACAAAATGACTTCTTATCATAAAGAAATGACCAGAGCTATAACCTAGGGATAGAAAACTGCTTCCCCTGTTTCAGAAACGTCGAAAGCAACGTTCGGAGGGTACATTCTCAACATTTCCCCGGGCAGCATGCTTCCCAGCAAGCTCGCGCCTTCGGCGCTCGCTTCACGCCCTACGGCGTCAACATCTCCGTCCCGTGCTATTTAGGATAGATCCGGTACTCTTAAATACTGCCAAAAACCCCGGATAAGTTTCAATCTGTTTGACTTACCTAGAGCTTGTGAAAACGCCAACAGGGTTGCGAGTAAGATTGCCAGCATCTTGGAAAATAAACGTGTGGCAACTGTACCCCAACAGGCAACAAAGTAACATTTATATCAACAAGTGTTAAACAAATACAAAGTGAAAGCAGAGTAACAGTAAAGCTAAAAAAATTCGTGCTTATTGAACAGCAAACAACTTTGAACTTAAAAGTGTTTTTGTTTAGCTTAAAATTACACCAAAGTTTGCCTTGATTCCATGCGCTGTTAACATGTTTGTTCCCAATTTACCGAGTGTAAGAGGTATACGTAGTTCGATGTAATGAGATTCAAAAGAGAGAGATTCGTTTGAAAATTAATGTTTACAGGATTATAGAACAGTTTACAATTGTGTGCCGAAAGTAATTTCCTGTCTGGTTCGGTTTGGCTGTTATAAGGTTACAAACGAAAAGAAAAAAAATCTTGCATCGCTCACTTAAACGACCAGAAGTAAACATGCCTCCGTCATGAGATCTTCGCGCCGATTTTCTCTCGTTTGTATATCTCTCACGCGTTCTGATTGATTTATTGTGCTCAGTTTATGTATGTCAGTGGCCAGATTAATTACTTTGGTTTTGGTTTTTCGGCACAATCAAAACCTCTTTGATTATGACAAGTTAAAATCTATGAAGTTGTTTATATGGGAGCACTTAGTGTTCGCGACTTATTGTTGTTTGTTCAAAAATCAAAGCTTTACAAACAGACGCCTTTTACAGCAATTTTAAAACCGATCCAAACCTTTTAAGAGCTGAGAATGCAAATGTTTCAAGAGCTTCTTAAAAGTACTCTTTAATATTTGATTGCGGCTTTCAATCATCAGTTATATTTGTCAGCAATTTCTAAACTGCACGAGATAGTACTAAAATAAACCCACTTTCCTTAGATGCACTGAATTTTACAATGTTTTCTAAGTCTTCTTTACTATGGTGGATGGATCATTCTTAGCTCAAGTTGTACAAATCTGGAATAGTTTGCCTTTTCCCCTAAAAAAATAAGCTTCTATTAAATCTTTTAAAAGTATGAAGTTGTTTATATGGGAGCACTTAATGTTCGCGACTCATTGTTGTTTGTTCAAAAATCAAAGCTTTACAAACAGACGCCTTTTACAGCAATTTTTAAAACCGATCCAAACCTTTTAAGAGCTGAGAATGCAAATGTTTCAAGAGCTTCTTAAAAGTACTCTTTAATATTTGATTGCGGCTTTCAATCATCAGTTATATTTGTCAGCAATTTCTAAACTGCACGAGATAGTACTAAAATAAACCCACTTTCCTTAGATGCACTGAATTTTACAATGTTTTCTAAGTCTTCTTTACTATGATGGATGGATCATTCTTAGCTCAAGTTGTACAAATCTGGAATAGTTTGCCTTTTCCCCTAAAGAAATAAGCTTCTCTTAAATCTTTTAAAAGTGCCCTCGGCGATAATTTTTTAAAGGAGCAATAAGATTTCCCCCGTTTTTATCCATATTTCTTTCTTGTTATCGAAACATTTCATTATTATTGGTATTATTACTGTTATTGTTAGTTTTTTAATTCGGAATATTGTAGATCCTGCTGTAAATAGTTTTTAACTTTGTAATTTTCTAGTTTTATTTAGGTTTAGACAGAGGGCGACAAGTTAATTATTGTTTTTCCACTGTTGAGTGCTACCCTCTTTAAATTAAAGATTTTTATTTATACTTACGTTTGGGCTAATTTTCCGATTTAGTTCTTTAAATGGATAGTACAACACAACAGTGGTAAATGAAACGAACATTGTTATGGCAATCCTTTGAGAACGATTTAAACTCTAGCTGACAGATAAAAAGGATTTGAGGTTATTAAACATAAAAAGCTGATAAAACGAAAGATATTTTAATGAATCTTGACCACTATTAACTAGCTTTTAGGGTGCTCTAACATTGATAACGTAGATACAGTCATTTCAACTAACGTTGTCGGTTCAAAGCATGAAGCTAAAAGACAAGACCGAAAGTTTACGTGGGGTTTAATGAATAATTTCATCAAAATCAGTCATGCCTGGAGAAAACAATAGGTTGTAATTAGCAGTACAATGACTTGCACGTGCCGGGATGATTTTGATGAAATTATTCATAATAACTGTATACAATGAGTTGCTCGTTTCGGAAATACCCACAAAAGGGGGTTACCGACTTCGTTTCCCAGGTATGTTGCTTGAAAGGCCATTCAAGTTTCGAAAAATCGGTCTTCTTTTCTCCATATGATTCCAGTGTCTGTTAGCCTAAATCAAGAGAGGATCTCTTGCCTAAAAATATTGCAACTGAATACCGAGATGTGCAACTTTCTACGTCAAATTTTATGAGTGGGTCTATTGATCAAATTCATTCAACTGGTTAGCGGGATTCAGATGTCGCGTAAAAGAATTGGAAAATGTTTTACTTCCTACATTGACTTTTTTGTGGAGAATTGGAAAAGACCATTTGAAGGAGTAAACTGAAGTGCAGGCAAAGTGAACGCAACTCTCTCCAATATGTGGTTAGATTTCTAAGTGTGCGCGCGCTTGTGCGTGACGGTACGTAGCTTGACATTACGACATTAATTGCTTGCGCAGTAAAGATGCGCATAAACAATAAGTTAAGTGCTCAATTCAGATACCACAAATGCATTGAGTGAGATCTCACTTGCTGCTAAAGCCTCACTAGTTGCCAAAATGGGGACAGATTCTCTAAGCCCCACTAAGTTAAGATGGTACTAGTAAGTATATTGGATTGCTTCCAAACATTAGTCTGTTATTAAGAAACATTACATCTAAAATTAGGAGCCCTTTATGAATTTGGTCTCCGGACAGCTTGACAATTCCACAAAATGTAAAATAAGCAAAACTAACTCAGAAGCTGTATCTCAGTTTACTGAACATTGCAAACACAGTTTTAGTGCTGTTCAACATTTATATCTCCAAATGCAGCTATATCTATATTTGCACGCATCGCAAACATTTCCGACTTTATTTCAACACGTTTAAGTTAAATTTTTGGAAGGTAAATCTAGTTTCCATCGACATTGCTCTTTCGTTTGCTGCTATTCCATGTTGAAAGTTACACATATACCAGGCTACAGACCTGCGTGCAGATTCTAAAAGAGGCATTTAGGAGAACGTGTTGTCTTGAGGGATTTTAGTCTGTTCAATTTTAGTAGATCGCGCCTTATAAACATAAGTACAAATAAAAAAAAATCTGAAAACTTGAAGATCAATTTTTTTTTACCTGATAGTCAAAGATGGAATTCTGAACGTGCCGTGATTGGTAAAGTAATATCATCATGGAGTCACACAAAAAATTACTCTGAGACGAGTTTGAAGGAATAGTGAACAAAAAATCTCAGCGGAGAATTCGAAGGAAAGAAGGTTGGCTTAGCCTTTGACTCTTTATTATAACTAAGTGACCAGAATTTCAACTTGCCATCGGTCTCCTTGTTGCTCAGTTGCTAAAGCAACCGATCTGTGAGGCAAAACGCATAAATTCGACTCCAATTCAGGTTTTGGAAATCTGTAGACAACAGGCCGGAAGTTCACTAGTTCAGCAATATGACCAGTCAGTGCTCAAACATACTCACAGCCAGAAGACGGACATCTGTGGGAGAACTGTTTTCTCCTTGTTAGGAACCAATTAGCACGATGCAGTCTCAGGCAAGACGCGAGACCGTAGCCTGCCAACCACCCTTATTACATTTACAGTCGAACCTCCTCGATTGACCATTGTTTGTGAAATATCTGCAAAACCAACCACATGACCCTTTTTATCTTTTTAGATTTCTATCCACATTGTTGTTTGCCAACTGCCGTGAAAATTTAAGGGAAATAGTATATTTAGAAAAATCAAATTTTGCGCCTAAATCTAGCCAATGGACATTTTGGCGTACGTTCAGTTTTTTTGAATATCTAGGTAGTACTGGATAGGGATAGCTTTTAAACAGATTTCACATTGAAAATAATTTATGCAGAGTGAAAAAATTATATGAAATGAGCTGTTAACTATTCTTTTTAGAAAATAATTTCTGTTTTTGGTATATGCTCTATTATAGTCCTTTTTGTTAAAAAAATGGGTAAATTACCATATTTCAATTCTTCGCTTCTAAAGAACGAGCAGGGTGACCCCATCTTTTTATTTCAATTTTGTATCAAACATTTTTATTTAAGTAACTTGACGAAATATGAACAAAATTTTATGTTGGCTTTTACTTCAGAGGAAGTTCCGGTATAAAAGGGGCATGGCTTGACCATTATTACCTTCAGCTGTCAATCAACCATGAGAGCGTTAACACCTGACAAACAACACGAGTCTTTTTCGACGGCCTTTACCGATAAAATTGGCTTAGTGTAAAGTACAAACCCTGTTAAATAAATACGAACTTGTTATTGTAATTGTTGTGGTGATATTATGAAACTTTGAGGCATACCACAACTGAAATACGTCTGAATTTGCATCTCACACCCACAAAGGTGTGAAATGAAGGATGTGCTTGCACTTTAATTTTATAGCAGAAATTCTTGTTTAAAAAAATTTGGGCTGTCTAAATAGCTGCAAAGAGATCGAGATATCTCTCTTAGCTTAATAGACTTATCACATCCACTGAAAAAATGACGTCATAAGTGGTACTCCGAAAATACAAACCGCAGAATCAACGATATCGTTGGAAATATGTTATAACTAAAACTGGGCACTGTAATGTACTTTGAGAAAGACACACACTGATGCATTCTGCAATGTTGCCATGACAACACTTTGGCTTCCAAATCTCTTTCTTTCCCCTTCTTTGGTCTTTGCAAACATCGAACATTCCTTATTTTCCTGAGCAGACCAAAAAATAGTATGGATATTGCGTTCGGTTTAAACAGGACTGTGTTGTTTTCCTTAAAGAGTAAAAAAAGGGCAACATTTGGCATCAAAGCAAAAAGAAATTGGGACCAAAAGTGTTGCCATAGCAACATTACAAAATGTATTGTCCGGTGTCTTTCGTAAGGCACAATACCATGACCTAATATTTCCAGAGGTATTCTTGATTTTGTGTTTTATCTGACTTTTCTGACCACTTGTGACGTCATTAAATTCCCTCATAATATTGAAATATCTCTGCAATCAGAGGAAATATGACCAAAAGGATAATATATTCGTTCCCCTTTTTATAAAAACTTTCAGATACATTTAACTTGTCTTTCACTTCATGAAAAATGATTCAAATTGGATAACACTTGACAAAATGGAAATCTAGGACTTGGGTTTCTATCAATACAACAAAATGAGTTTGTTTAAATCCACAAGCTTCAAGAGTTTAACGGTAGCTAAAGAGAAACACCGAGGGCAATTTCTGGGTCTGTTGTATTCTTCAGAAGAAGAAACGCAGCAATGTGTATAGACATAAGATTTTTCTTGACGAATGGTCGCACGGATGTGCTTTTTGCTTTATGTTTGGTAGTTTATAAGGTAGAAAGTTTTAGTGACGTTCAACTAAAACTCGCAAACCGAAAACGGAAGTTATTATTTCCGTTGTGGCTTTCCGTCCATGCTAATACGGCACCAACTGACAGGTTGAGAACACCGCTTACGTGAGGAAGGAAGGCCAAATCATATGAAGGAAGTTCTTTCTTCCAACATTGTGAAACAATAGTATGGATAGGGCCTTAATCAGCCTAGAAATAAAAACCAACATTGACTGAGATTTAATTGGTGAAAATCTAGTATGCTTAATGATAACTACGCTGACGTTGTCTGTAGTGTCTATCTGAGGAAATTGTTGGCCTTTTATGCTGAGATATAATTTAAAATTGACCATTTTTTTTTTTATTATTTTAATTATGTCTATTTTGCCATGGACAAATGTAGCCCAGTGAACTGCAAAAACGATGCCTAAACGCTGGTGCGGACGAAATCTTCTGATGTGCCAGCTTAAACACGAGAAATCAGGTCTCAGCAAAAAAATGCAAATTGGCATTTAATGGCAATTATCAATCAAATCCCACTTAAACTGAAAAAAGAAAACAAAGAAACACACAAATTAACGGCAAAGTAGGTAAGTGGTTTTTTATGTTTCCAGTAATATTGAGACAGAGGTCAAAATAAACTGTTTACGTCACTAGAAAACATAAGCAAAGTAGTGGATTATTTTCTGGCATTTATTTCACCATTTATTTCACCAACTGACAGTTGATCAAATGACATTCGACAAAATAAAATGCAGTTATGCTTATGCTTTTTGTCCTTCTCCAGTAGTTTGCAGATCATCTTTAGGCTGCAAATGAAAAAGTGAACAAGTCATCTTATTATCCTCCCTTTTCCCATTTTGAAGTTGAAACTGAATCCATGAAACATCGACAATGTTGCGGTTTTTGTTAATTAACACTTAACGTTTTAGTCTCTGTTTTCTGTTTCTCTTTCGTGGTGTTAATTGTATCCAGCACTTTCATTCCACGCGAACAATTTTCGCACCATATGCAAATTATCTCTGTTAATTCTTATATAACATCCACTTCGTTTTCATTTTATCACTCGCCCACGTAAATCCAGCAATTGGGATCTACGATGAAGTGCCGTGGGTCATTTGGTACACACGAGGCTATCGGGCTTGAAATCCAACGATTTATTTACTAAACCCCTCGGTTTGAGTAAAATTAATTGTTGGATTTCTAGCCCGTTAGCCTCACATGTACCAAATAGCCCTCGTCACTTCAGAAAATATTTTTCGAAGAAAATTCAAGTCGATTGTAAAGCTTCGTCTTTCAGATCGAACCATATGAAATTGGTCACAGAATCATCCCGCAGTCAATCAGGGACATTTTAATATGACTTAATATAATTTCTTTCTCCTGATTCACATATGGCTTACATTAACAGGTACGCTATTAAATTGTAACTTTCCTAAATTAAACATAATGGGAAAGTTAGTTTATTTCAGTTTACAGTTTTAAACTGATTGCCTTTCTAGAGTTCTAAGAATGGTCGGTATTTAATTTCTGTTTGCTACTTATGCCGCTTTTTATTTCTTTCCGCAATCGGAATGGCCTTAGCTACCACGAGTCTCCTGTAGCTCAGTGGTAGAGCATCCGAATCAGTAATCGGAAGGTCTTAGGTTCGACTCCTGATAGAAGCACTCGGATTTTTTTCAGAGTATGGCTGTGTCATTTACTGATTAAATACGTCATTCTCAAAATATTTAAATTACCAAACGCATAAATAACTACTTACAGCACCAGCCGCATGATTTAGCACAATACTTCTTCGTCCATTTATGGTGAGTTTTACAATAACCCGGACTAGCTGCTAGAGCTGGGCACTGGTCCTTGTACCACTCGCTATCTTTGCAAACTGTACAGATGATAGAGTAACGGAAGTTATTCGTAAGAATTCACCATGTAAAACTTATCATAAAACTGATATAAACAGCTTTACCCCTTGTTTTCATGATGAATAATATGATGCTAAGGGGTTCTGTTACGCGTGAACATATTATTAAGCTTTAATCTTCAATATTTTAGCTGTATATTTCTCATGTAGGAACCTTACCCGTCGACATCTGTTTAACGCCAGAGAGGTGCATTTTTTGGATATCTTTAACTTGAACTTTTTAAAGACGTTCGCTTGTCGTTTGCCTATCGCTTTTCGCTTAGCATTTTCCATCCCGGCGGAAAAAAAATTCCCGCATTTAACTTCTAAAATTGAATAAACTTAAATAAAAAGTGAAAAAAAAAAAAAACTATCGGAAATATACATTCAGAATGTATTTGCGTCCCATGATTTTGTCACTCACCAGTTATCGTTGGAGCGGACGTTGACAGGGGTGCCTGGGTTGTTGTTGAAGGAGATGGTGTTTGTGGTGGGACAACAGTGCCATTCATTTTCCTTTGAATCCATGGCAAGAGCTCACGAACCTTAGCATACACTCCATACTTATTTGGGGCAGCACATCCATGCCCCCAACTAGTGGCTCCTTCGAGGTACCATCTGCCATTGTACTCACAAACCAATGGTCCGCCGCTGTCACCCTGGCAGGCATCGACTCCTCCTTGATCAAGACCAGCACACAGCATGGAATCATGGATTTGGCCAGGGTATCCCTTCAGACAACGTTTTTTTGAAACAAGTGGCACAGAAGCTTGCATTAAGGCATTTGGTTGACTACCTCCAGAAGACAGTGTTCCCCATCCAGTGATCCAGCACTTTTTGTTGGGGTTGTCGATGGGTAGAAAGTCATTAACAGAATGAGGCAAGCAGGCAAGGCCAACTCCTTTGCCCAGTCTAGCAGGTTGGGAGAGTTTTAGTAAAGCGATATCGTGGCTATATCTTAATGGCGAGTGGTAGCTTTCATGAGTAATGATTTGTGCAATATTTATATCTTGTTCTGTTCCAACTAATCCACTCCTCCTGTAATGGGCTCCCATTCTAAAAATCAGAAGACCAGAAATTGTTAGACAGACTTATAAAACTAGAATTACTTAATTTATATATAACTGGAATTGAATGCAATGCTATTGATTGCCACGGAAAGTTTTCTCTTCACGGCCATTACAATTTTTAAATTTGTTTGGAACAAAATGAGCATCCTAAGATCAGCTAAAACAAAAAAATCCGGCGATAACCAGGACTCCATCTTACGAGGCATTTTTTTTAATGACTTGTAATTATAGAAACCTGAAGGATCAACTGAATTCAAAATTCCCCCTCTGTTAAGACGTATTCAAAGTCACAGAGTAATACAAGCATAGTCTATGGTTATATTATTCCAATAAATTTAGACCAAGAAACAGTACTGAAGATACGTTTTTCTTTTAAGAGGGCTTCGTGAATCGATGTTTCAGAATCAAATTTAATGTCATTGTCGTTGATAATTGAGGCCCTCAAAGCGCATAAAAGAGGGCAAATGTGTGGCTCAGCAGTCTGTATATAATTATGGGATTCAAGAAAAGCAACGTTTGGCAATAGGTTGTTTATACATTTTGTTACCAGTATTTATTTAAATTATATGACAGAGGTAACCGTGGTGTTGCATTGACTTGGTGAGACATTTGTCCATTTGTTTTGGTACGCCTGGCGTAAAAAGGCACAATTTCGAGTAAGAGCTTCTAAGGTTTCTCAATTAGAAAAGGTCACTCATACCTGACTATTATGCTCGATGCTGATGTACCCCTTACACAATGAGCCGCTGTAACAACCCACAAAGGATCGACTAAGGTTCCACCACAGAACTGACGGCCGCCGGCTTTGCGTGCTAACATTGCTTGCCACGGCCAACTGTTAATATTTGCCTCTGTACCACCGACTATGCGAGTGCCACTGCTTGGACGTGAACCACAATTACCTGGTGGAAGAATTGGACGAAAAGGTATGTAAAGTTTCCCACGCGGTAAGCGTTTACGTGACATTACTTGGGATCTAGGTTTATTAATTATTTTTTTGCGTTTCGCTATGTTTAGCAGCTCATACAGTCGACTCCCGGTAACTCGAACCTTTAAGGGAAAGTGAAAAAGGTTCGAGTTATCGGGAGTTCGAGTTATCGAGGGTGCAATTATATAGAAAATGACCTGAAAGGAAAGGAAAATTGGTTCGAGTTAGCGCGAGGTTCGAGTTATCGGGAGTCGACTGTATATTCTTATATAAATTGATGTCATTATCACTCAAAATGACCCACAAATTATAAATAAAATGTATGGTTATCCCCACCCCCATCCCTTGCCTGAAGCTTTTAATCTAGCAACAGTATTTGTTTTAATAAGTCTTAACACAATTCAAGGCTTTTGAAATAGGCCTTGAAATGATTTTTTACATTATCAATGACATAATGGCAATACGCGAAATCCTCTAACCTGGATTTATTGGCGGTCCTTGACTGGGAGGTGCTGTGTTAGGAATAGTTGGCACTCCACCACATTGACCATCAGACACGGACATGTCATCAATGGCTATGTCACTTTGAAAGGAGTTTCCTACTGAAGCTATAAACACGAGCTGAAAGCAAACAGACAGTGAACAGTTTTGTTTGGGTCCAAAATAGTTTTGCCGGTGGTCCACCAATGTTTGGTCGTTCTGCCATCCGATTCCGGACAGAATCTTCATCATGCTGTACGGATTACAAACAAAAATGAAAGCCAAATCAATGAATACACCATATAAACTTACATCATAGTCCCCAGTGATTGTGATTTCCGCCTTCCTCCAAACATCTCCTTGATTTCCAACCATCCTCCATGCTCTTTTTCCACGACTATAAAGGCCGATTTCGTCCACATCATTCCCATACATATGGAAATAGAATGAAAAACAAACCGCACTTTTGGTGTTTCTTCCCTTGAATCTCAAGATAGCTACATCGCCAACTGCTCGACCAGAAGCTTCCATGTAAATATAATATCCTTTCAAAAAAAAACAACAACAACAACAACAACAATAAAGTAATAATAATAAAAATTAAAAAAGTACATAATAAAAAATGTAATTGAACGACTGCCATTCGCAATCAGCGCACAAAGGGCTATGCTAAATTTCAGCTGATAAATTTTTGCTCAATGCTCTCGTTGACAACGAATTGAGTCTAGTTTGCATAGGGGTTAATGTAATCGCATGAGAATTCGTTTGGAGACTATTTCACTGGCGACGATCGTACGAATGACGTTGTACAAAGGAGGTTTCATTTGCTGCAATACTAACCTCAAAATACCGTTATCTTTTAAGAGCTTTATATTTGCAGATATGAAAATACGCACTTACCATTTCCACTGTGATCAGTAGAAGGTCCTGTACCAGACGATGGAGTGCTGCCAGCAATCCGGCTCCAGTCAAAATCATCTGAGGTTTGTTGTTGCCATGAGCAAAGATCCCTTTCAAAATCACAGCTTGGATCTAAAGAAAAAAGAGCAAAAATACCCAAATTTGTTCGTTATTGTGGGCGGTTGGTCACGAGCAAGCTTTCTTTGACTATTTCTTTTTTACTTGTTCGTGTCAGCAGAGTGCAGAAGTTATTAAACTGTTACTAAATGGTTCAAACCCAGGAGTCATGTTATTACTACGTAAATTATATGATAATCCGGGTGTGTGTACTCCCGAGAAGGACAGATGGTATAAATATCCCTGGCTGCTGACCTTATTGGTCAACGAAGTCCAGATATTGTTAGTGGTTAATCAGTTGAGCCGTGATGTCATTGGCTGTGATACCATGACTGTAAAAAGCCGATTGGTGTGTTTCAATTCGTCTTTGTCGTTGGATATCTTTAACTTAAGTGAAAAAAAAAAAAACCTATCGGAAATATAAATTCAGAATGTATTTGCGTCCCATAATTTTGTCACTCACCTGTTGTCGTTGGAGCGGACGTTGTCAGGGGTGCCTGGGTTGTTGTTGAAGGAGATGGTGTTTGTGGTGGGAACACAGTACCATTCATTTTCTTTTGTATCCACGGCATGAGCTCACGAACCTTAGCATACACTCCATACTTATTTGGGGCAGCACATCCATGTCCCCAACTAGTGGCTCCTTCGAGGTACCATCTGCCATTGTACTCACAAACCAATGGTCCGCCGCTGTCACCCTGGCAGGCATCGACTCCTCCTTGATCAAGACCAGCACACAGCATGGAATCATGGATTTGGCCAGGGTATCCCTTCAGACAACGTTTTTTTGAAACAAGTGGCACAGAAGCTTGCATTAAGGCATTTGGTTGACTACCTCCAGAAGACAGTGTTCCCCATCCAGTGATCCAGCACTTTTTGTTGGGGTTGTCGATGGGTAGAAAGTCATTAACAGAATGAGGCAAGCAGGCAAGGCCAACTCCTTTGCCCAGTCTAGCAGGTTGGGAGAGTTTTAGTAAAGCGATATCGTGGCTATATCTTAATGGCGAGTGGTAGCTTTCATGAGTAATGATTTGTGCAATATTTATATCTTGTTCTGTTCCAACTAATCCACTCCTCCTGTAATGGGCTCCCATTCTAAAAATCAGAAGACCAGAAATTGTTAGACAGACTTATAAAACTAGAATTACTTAATTTATATATAACTGGAATTGAATGCAGTGCTATTGATTGCCACGGAAAGTTTTCTCTTCACGGCCAATACAATTTTTAAATTTGTTTGGAACAAAATGAGCATCCCAAGATCAGCTAAAACAAAAAAATCCAGCGACAACCAGTACTCCATCTTACGAGGCATTTTTTTTTTTAATGACTTGTAATTATAGAAATTAACCTGAAGGATCAGCTGAATTCAAAATTCCCCCTCTGTTAAGACGTATTCAAAGTCACTGAGTATTACAAACATAGTCTATGGTTATATTATTCCAATAAATTTAGACCAAGAAACAGTACTGAAGATACGTTTTTCTTTTAAGAGGGCTTCGTGAATCGATGTTTCAGAATCAAATTTTAATGTCATTGTCGTTGATAATTGAAGCCCTCAAAGCGTATAAAAGAGGGCAAATGTGGGGCTCAGCAGTCTTATATAAGTATAGGATTCAAGAAAAGCAACGTTTGGCAATAGGTATTTTATACATTTGTTACAAGTATTTATTTAAATTATATGACAGAGGTAACCGTGGTGTTGCATTGACTTGGTAAGACATTTGTCCATTTGTTTTGGTACGTCTGGCGTAAAAAGGCACAATTTCGAGTAAGAGCTTTTAAGGTTTCTCAATCAGAAAAGGTCACTCATACCTGACTATTATGCTCGATGCTGATGTACCCCTTACACAATGAGCCGCTGTAACAACCCACAAAGGATCGACTAAGGTTCCACCACAGAACTGACGGCCGCCGGCTTTGCGTGCTAACATTGCTTGCCACGGCCAACTGTTAATATTTGCCTCTGTACCACCGACTATGCGAGTGCCACTGCTTGGACGTGAACCACAATTACCTGGTGGAAGAATTGGACGAAAAGGTATGTAAAGTTTCCCACGCGGTAAGCGTTTACGTGACATTACTTGGGATCTAGGTTTATTAATTATTTTTTTGCGTTTCGCTATGTTTAGCAGCTCATACAGTCGACTCCCGGTAACTCGAACCTTTAAGGGAAAGTGAAAAAGGTTCGAGTTATCGGGAGTTCGAGTTATCGAAGGTAAAATCATATAGAAAATGACCTGAAAGGAAAGGAAAATTGGTTCGAGTTAGCGCGAGGTTCGAGTTATCGGGGGTCGACTCTATATTCTTATATAAATTATGTCATTATCACTCAAAATGACCCACAAATTATAAATAAAATGTATGGTTATCCCCACCCCCATCCCTTGCCTGAAGCTTTTAATCTAGCAACAGTATTTGTTTTAATAAGTTTTAACACAATTCAAGGCTTTTGAAAAAGGCCTTGAAATGATTTTTTACATTATCAATAACATAATGGCAATACGCGAAATCCTCTAACCTGGATTTATTGGCGGTCCTTGACTGGGAGGTGCTGTGTTAGGTGGAATAGTTGGCACTCCACCACATTGACCATCAGACACGGACATGTCATCAATGGCTATGTCACTCTGAAAGGAGTTTCCTACTGAAGCTATAAACACGAGCTGAAAGCAAAAAGACAGTGAACAGTTTTGTTTGGGTCCAAAATAGTTTTGCCGGTGGTCCACCAATGTTTGGTCGTTCTGCCATCCGATTCCGGACAGAATCTTCATCATGCTGTACGGATTACAAACAAAAATGAAAGCCAAATCAATGAATACACCATATAAACTTACATCATAGTCCCCAGTGATTGTGATTTCCGCCTTCCTCCAAACATCTCCTTGATTTCCAACCATCCTCCATGCTCTTTTTCCACGACTATAAAGGCCGATTTCGTCCACATCATTCCCATACATATGGAAATAGAACGAAAAACAAACCGCACTTTTGGTGTTTCTACCCTTGAATCTCAAGATAGCTACATCGCCAACTGCTCGACCAGAAGCTTCCATGTAAATATAATATCCTTTGAAAAAACAACAACAACAACAACAACAACATTAAAGTAATTAAAAATTAAAAAAGTACATAATAAAAAATGTAATTGAACGACTGCCATTCGCAATCAGCGCACACAGGCTATGCTAAAATTCAGCTGATAAATTTTTGCTCAATGCTCTCGTTGACAACGAATTGAGTCTAGTTTGCATAAGGGTTTAGTAAACCGCATGAGAATTCGTTTGGAGACTATTTCACTGGCGACGATCGTACGAATGACGTTGTACAAAGGAGGTTTCATTTGCTGCAATACTAACCTCAAAATACCGTTATCTTTTAAGAGCTTTATATTTGCAGATATGAAAATACGCACTAACCATTTCCACTGTGATCAGTAGAAGGTCCTGTACCAGACGATGGAGTGCTGCCAGTAATCCGGCTCCAGTCAAAATCATCTGAGGTTTGTTGTTGCCATGAGCAAAGATCCCTTTCAAAATCACAGCTTGGATCTAAAGAAAAAAGAGCAAAAATACCCAAATTTGTTCGTTATTGTGGGCGGTTGGTCACGAGCAAGCTTTCTTTGACTATTTCTTTTTTACTTGTTTGTGTCAGCAGAGTGCAGAAGTTATTAAACTGTTACTAAATGGTTCAAACCCAGGAGTCATGTTATTACTACGTAAATTATATGATAATCCGGGTGTGTGTACTCCCGAGAAGGACAGATGGTATAAATATCCCTGGCTGCTGACCTTATTGGTCAACGAAGTCCAGATATTGTTAGTGGTTAATCAGTTGAGCCGTGATGTCATTGGCTGTGATACCATGACTGTAAAAAGCCGATTGGTGTGTTTCAATTCGTCTTTGTCGTCCCGATGTCATCTTGTTCAAAAGTTGAAATGTCAGTTGTTGAACATGGGCACTGTCAAAAAAAGAATTAATGAATTTTGTCGCACAGAAGTTAATAGGCTATAAAGATTTTCATGTTACAATCAGCCTCAATCTTCGGATCTCTCATATAAGAGGTGAAATACAATCATCATCCTTCAAGTGTCGACATAAACACCAGCGTGACTTACCATTGGAAGATGGGACATTAGTTGTCGGCGGTGCCTGAGTTGTCGTTGGTTGTGGTGGAGCTATTTAAAAAAGTATATATAAACTGTTCGTAAAAAAAATATATCACTATTACCTTTTGTGTAATTTCTTTAATTTATCAAGTTAGCTTTATCTGTGATTGCACTTTCTTTATCTAGCCTGATAAAACTAAAAAATAATTATCATGCTCAACCTTAAGGAATATTTGCTAATTTTAGCCAACCAAGTTCCTCGGCCTCTTCGGCTAAGTATCCGGCGATATTCCACGCGATTTCGAAAGATGATCTTTGTGGATATGTCCAAAGTTTAAACAAAACGTTTAGTAAAATAACGTGAGAATATGGGGCGCAATACAACCGAATGGTTTTTCTAGAACTTGAGCAACATGTTAAACCACACTTTTACCTATACTAGGAGTAGGAGTCAGTCCCATGTTCTGATCGATCCAGTTTCTAAATTTGGCGACACGTGCAAACACTGTGTATCGCTCAGCAGCAGAGCATCTCGGGGAGCCCCAGCTAACAGCGCCCTGTAGAACCCAGTTTCCAGCAGAAGTCTGACAGACGAACGGACCACCACTATCACCATGACAACCACTTAAAATCGTTCCATTAACACCAGCACAAATCATCTTGTCAGTAATTGTTAGAGAAGAACCACCTGAAAAGAAAAATAAATAAATAAAAGGTTAACTCAGATTTACCGCGGAATGGGATTTCATTTCATAGAATAGGAATTTTCATAGAATAACTTTTACTCAGCGAGCCTCCTCAATCTTCAAGACCCCAGTAGAAGGACACTGTTCTTATAAATTTACATAATTACCTGGTGACAAAGCTAGCTTCTTTGCACACTCGGCGTTTGTAACTGTTGGCAAATGAGCTTGCTGTAAAATGTGATGAGAGCTTCCGGGATGAGCTATTTTTCCCCAGCCTACAAAAGAGATAGGCAAATTATTATTCATGTTATTATTATTATTATTATTATTATTATTATTATTATTATTATTATTATTCCAATAAAGCACATCTACCTCGCAATGGCGTACAATTCAACAATCACTGTTTATGAGGTTTCTCCCCACACCCCCCCCCCCCCCCAAAAAAAAATTATAATAATAAAGTTAAATTTTTAAAAGTGCTTTTTTCTACTGAAAGAAACTGTGGTGCTAAATCAGTAGGCTGTGGAAATGAATGCTTGGTTTTATCAACAAAGTTGCTACGGTAATTTGACCATTGTAAAGAGATTCGAGCGCTGACGTTTCAAGCGTTAGCCCTCTCCTTAGAGCGGATCCAGGAATTGCCGGATGAGCTGTGTATGAATATATACTACCCAAAATTCCTTGGTTCGCTCTGAAGAAGAACTAACGCTTGAAACGTCAGCACTTGCATCTCTTTACGGTAGCAAAATTACCTCATTAACTTTTTTTTTATAAAACTAAACAACTGATAAAATATCCATGGTAAAAGCCTTGAGCAAACACCAATTAGCCTGATTAAAGCTTAATAATTTGTTGAAACAAAAAGACAATAAAAGACCAATAACATTTCAACGAGAATGCAAAGATATCAAACTAAAAAGTTTATCTTAAAGGGCGGTACGTGACCCTGTTATTTTTTTTGAGCTTACAGAACTTTAAATTCCACCTCTTCATTTGTAATTAATTGTACAAACAAACAAACAAACACGATTCAGTGGCATAATTTTCTCCTTACCAGTTATGTAACATTTGGAACCTGCAGGAACTACTTCATTGTAAGAAGGCAAGCACACTGTCTTAACTTTGGAGGTCAAGGTGGCTGGTCTCGATAACTGTATCAAGGCGATGTCAGAATCTATTGGGATCTTATTGTAATCAGGGTGCACTATCACTTGTTTTGCCAGAATATTCTGCTCTGATACTTCATTAACCTTGCGATTGTGATCTCCGAGACGGATGGTGTAATAGCTAGCAGGTCTGAAATGGAGCAGATCTGTATTATTACATATTGATCGATTATGCAGTAATGCAAAAATAATAACAGTACCTGAAACATCCAATTCACTCATCAAAGGGCAGATGGTCTTAAGCATGACATTCTTGTTTTATAAATATGTTTACTTGTGGAATTTGGTGTGAAGGAGAACGAAGTAACTACAAACAAGCTTTATCTAAAACTGGTTTGCAATTGCATAGAGTATAATGAACAGGCCCCGATTGTTCAAAGATCGGACAACTCTATGCAGTGAATAAATCGTTATCCCGTAGATAAAATGTGCTCCAATCAATATGTTTTATCCTCTGAATAGCATCTTATTTGCTGGATAAAGTTATTTCCTCTTTAACCAACGGGGCCAGGATGATAAAGATCGATTAAAGGATGGTATAAATAATGTAATATGTAGACTGAGGTATATTCGCATTCCTGAGCCATGATGAAATCAGATTAAATATATAGGTTGTCCATTAAAAAGAGAAATGTAAATGAAGAACACATAAACTGTTTACCGTGATAATTGGGTGTGTTTCTCAGTACTTACTGTCCTCGCGAAATGCAATGCGCTGCTGTGACCACCCAATCAGGAGAGATCAGAGATCCACCACAACTGAACGACTTGGAGCTTCCTCGAAGGAGGGCGATCTAAAAGCGAATGAATAAGCAATGAAAATTTGGCATAATTTTAATGCCCTTTTTAGAATTTTCGCTAACAAAAATAGCCTGCGAATAGAGCCGCCTCTCATTCGCTTCTGCTACTACGTGCGAAATGCGAAGTAGTAGCGGGAGCGAATGAGAGGCGGCTGTATTCGCAGGCTATAACAAAAACAGTATTTTTCCTTTACTTTTAAACATTTGCAAGGGTTTATGTCCTTAGACGTCCCTTGCATTGGACGATGAAACGGATGAACAAATGATGTCCGTGAACAAGTATATTATTTTCTCCCCAAATAAAAAAATTGTTTATTCACGTCATGCATTATACCTGCCAAGGCCAATTTCCTGGTGCTGCATCAACTCCGCCAATAACTCTTGACACTGGTGAAATACCACAAGTTTGAGGCCCTGTTGTAAAAACAGATAATTCGTACTTCCCTGTAAATTTAAATTACGTGTAAAGAGAGAGAAGGGGTTACATGGAAATCTGGTCGTCTCTCTTCATAGGGTCATTATTTTTCTGCAACGAAAATCGCTCGTGATTTGTTAGCAACATTTTGCTTAACTTGAAGAAGAATCAGCCCATCACTGAAAAGAAACTTTGTGTCAGAATTATTTTTGCGCCATTCTCGTGAATTTGCTAGCTAATTCTTTTTTGGAACTGTAGGCGAGAATCTGACGTTTGCCTGTTACAAAAAAGCTGCTGCACATCAAGTTTAGAAAAAACTGCGGTCGCGTTACTGAACCTTACAGAGTAAGCTGCGTCGTTTACGTCACATTCATGTGTTTCAAACCTTTATGTGTGAACTGGCAAAAAAAATAAGCAATTCAGCTTGATCACATGCAATGTAATATTTTTCAAACAGAAACGTCAGTATGTGCTAAATCATGTTGCATGCTAACTGCTTTCGAGGAGGACCAAAATCATGAATGCGCTTTAAAAAGAATAAGGAAGATGCTTCAAATAAAACTAAGTTTACCTGGTCCCTGACTAGGGGTGGGCGGGGAAGGTGGTAGAGATGGTGAAGGTGGCACTGTACTACACGCGCCATCTGTGACGGATATATCATCGATGGCGATATCTCCTTGGTAACTGTCTCCTGTGACACCTTCAATTTTGAGCTAAGTAGAAAAAAAAACAAGTTAATCAGGTAAAAAGAGACCTATTCACTAAAAAACATCGTTTGTCATCGATTTGTTTTAATTTATTTGAAGAAATACAATTGACGTAAAAACGTTTGATGTGATTTCGGACTTCCCAAATAAAAACTTCTCAGAGTGCCTCTAACAAAAAATTCAAAGAAGACTAAGGAATTTACCATTTTTCTAGGAGTTTACTATAGTTGAAACTGAACTTTTAAAACCTTTTTAAAAACCATTGCTGTCACTTACGTCATAATTTCCTATAATTGTCACTTCCGCTTTGTTCCACCTATTTCCTTGCTGGCCACTCTTGCTCCAAATCTTTACACCATTATTAAAAAGCCTCAATGCATTTATATCAATCCCATTCATGTGATAGTAGAAAGACAGACACACCGTCCTGCTGTTTGCCGCTTTGAATTTTAATATGGCTTTATGGCGATATCTAGGGCTTGAGCTCTCAATATAGACGTAATAACCTGTTGAAATAAAGGATGGTTGAGGATGGTTTTGCCAGGAAAAATAATTCTACTTGCGAACAAAGCAATATTCTCCAAAAATTAAATTAAATTAAATTCATCGCCAGTAACTTAGGTTGTTGATTATTCAGTGTACAGGCAAGAGAAAATAAGGAAACAGTGAGGGAAACTAGGGGCGTTGGCTGGAATATGTGAATTTCACTTAATTTATCTTTAGACATCGTCTAAACGGGAGTCGGTTCCCCGAGACGTCCTCAAAAAGGTCAGTGTGACGTCAGGGGAAGTCATCGGTGCGCACCAACGTCACGTGGTGTAATTAAAATAGTGGCTGTTGAATATTCAGTATGCCTTTCCCAAGTGGCATTTACAGGCTTCTAGATACGTTTGCGGACATCCCGGGAAACAGACATCCGTTTCCACAACGCCTTAAAATAACTTGAGTTAAATTCACATATCCCAAGGGCTAATCTGTCCCCTTTTTTCACTTGGTACAGGGAGTTGGAATTGCACGCGAAGGCAAATGGAATGACAGTAAGCTGTCAAACTCAGCAAATTTTTTCCCTTACTTTTAAAACATCCTTTTGCAGAGAGGTATAATGAAACATATGAGCATTCTGTTTCACTTGCGATGATCCTTCATTTGCTGCAATACTAACCTCTAAATGATGTTAATTTTTAAGAGCTATTTGTGTGCAGATTCGAAAAAACCCACTAACCATTTCCGCTGTGATCAGTAGAAGGTCCTGTACCAGACGATGGAGTGGTGCCAGCAATCCGGCTCCAGTCAAAATCATCCGAGGTTGCTTGTTGCCATGAGCAAAGACCCGTTTCAAAATCACAGCTTGGATCTAAGATAAAAGAAGAGTCATCTTATGCATGGTTGATCACCAGAATGCTTTCTTTAATGTTTTGTTCTTTACTTGTTCTTGTCTGCAGAGTGAACAAATTGCCACATAAACTTGTTCAAAAGTTATGTCAGTTTCTTGAGCATGTGGAGTCGACAAGAAAGGAAATAATTAATTTTGTCGTATAGACACATACAGCTACAACCAGCCTGAATCTGAATCCTGATCTGCGATATCAATATTGGTAATTGAACTGAGTGGAGTGCAATTTGGTCTGAAATCATACGCGTGATTTCAAAATCAAACGAGCGCGTAGCGCGAGTTTGATTTGAAATCACAAGTATGATTTCAGACCAAAATTGCACGACACGAAGTTCAATTACCACTTAATTACATCCATTTTGAAATCACAGAGTATCATTGTCAATATTAATATTCTATTTGTGTTACTTCATTTCCATTTTGATGGGCTAAAGAAAGGATGCAATTAAGACCAAAAAATGGTGCAATTTGGGAATAAATTGCATCATTTTGGACCAATCAGATTCCAAGGATCACCAGTGATTTCAAAATGGATGTAATTAAAGGTGAAATACTATCATCATACCTTGAGTATTCACACGAACACCAGCGTCACTTACCATTGGAGGATGGGGCATTAGTTGTCGGCGGCGCCTGAGTTGTCGTTGGTTGTGGTGGAGCTATTTAAGAAAATTAGTCTGTTAGCATTAGTAATAGCTTTTGTGTATTTTCTTTTATTTATTAAGCTAGCTTTGAATGCTACAGTGTGAACGAATTTCCCGATAAACTTGTTCAAAGGTTGAAATGTCAGTTCTTGAATATATATATATTAATGAATTTTGATTGCGCAGAAGTTAATAGGCTATAAAGAATATAAAGGTACAACCAGCCTGTATCTTCCGATCTGTGATAAAAAACGTGAATACAATTATCATACTTTGAGTGTCCACATGAACACCAACGTCACTTACCATTTGTCGTCGGCGGCGCCTGAGTTGTCGTTGGTTGCGGTGGAGCTATTTAAGAAAATATAGACTGTTCGTAAAAAAAAATTAGTAATATCTTTTGTGTATTTATTTTGTTTATCAAGCCAGCTTTAACTTTGATCAACACTTTTAATGTTTGAACATTGAAACATTTTACAATTATTTCTTCATTGAACCAGCCAACCACCCAATGCTATAAAATAGATAATATGTACACGATGAAAATTCTCGGAAGAAATTTCCCGAGCCCACAGCAGAAATCGAACCCGCGACTTTACAGCCACAGAGCTATGAGCGACTCATGTGGCGATCAGATCACAGGACAAGCGTTTACAAAACATGATTCTTACTATTTTTAAATGTCTTCATTTTTCTGATTATCCAAGATATTTAAAAGATATGTTTCATTTACGCTCTAGCACCTATTTTTTAAGAGGACATAATATACTCTGTTTGCCCAAACCACTGACCACTTCTTATGATATCAATTCTTTTAGTTACTTGGCAGCAACATCTTGGAATTCTCTTCCTGACTATTACCGCATTATTTCTGATTTTACTTCTTTTCGACGACTGATATCTACTGGGAACAATAATTTACTTAAAAGGGCAGGAACTGCAAACCTTTCTACATCATGATAATTTGCAAGTTAGTTGTCTAGGTAGTTAGTTATCTTATTTGTTATATAGAATTAACTTTTTATTAAAATTACTTATTAATATAGTTGGCTCGAAGATATTAGCACTTCAGTGCTACACTGTAAATTCGAGGGTAAATAAAGTTTATTGATTGATTGATTGATTGATTGATTGATTGATTGATACGTCTCAGGACTTTTTTTCATTATCAAGTGAAGAATTGTGGGTATGTAAAAAATTCAAAGAAAACGTTAGTAAAATAAAGTAAGGGGATGAGGCGTTAGAAAAAAAAAAAAGATGAATTTCAAGTTCGAATTTGAGGAACCCGCACATTTACCTATACTAGGAGTAGGAGTCAGTCCCATGTTCTGATCGATCCAGTTTCTAAATTTGGCGACACGTGCAAACACAGAATATCGCTCAGCCGCAGAACATCTCGGGGAGCCCCAGCTTACAGCGCCCTGTAGAACCCAGTTTCCAGCAAAAGTCTGACAGACGAACGGACCACCGCTGTCACCATGACAACCACTCAGAATTGTTCCGTTAACGCCAGCACACAGCATGTTGTCAGTAATTTTTAGAGAAGAACCACCTGAAAAGAAAAAATAAAAGGTGTTAATAAACGGGTTTAAGTTGAATGAAAGGTTCTTTGCTATTCGCTGTGCCCCAGGAGAAAAATGGTCGTCAATTTCGCCGCGGAAAAGAATCAAAGGCTGGTTTCCATATGATCGCCGGATCGCAGATCGCAGATCGCAGATCGCAATAAGGTCTGCGATCGTCTGCGATCATATGGAAACCGGCCCTTAGATAGAACATGGTTCTATCTTCTGCGATCGTCTGCGATAGCGATCGCAGGATCGCAGACGATCGAAGAAGTAGTTTCCATATGATCGCAGACGATCGCAGACCTTATTGCGATCTGCGATCCGTGATCATATGGAAACCAGCCTTAAATTTTAGAGTAAACGGAATGTTTTTATTCGGCGATTCCTCTTCCCCTTCAAGATCCTAGTAGGAGGACGCGAGTTTTATTTATTAACATTTTAATAATTACCTGGTGACAAAGCTAGTTTCCTGGCACACTCGGCGTTTGAAACTGTTGGCAGATGAGCTTGTTGTAATATGTGATGAGAGCCTCCGGGATGTGCTATTTTCCCCCAGCCTATAAAAGAGATAAGCAAAACGTTATTCATGAAATTTTCAAATATAAAACACATCTACCTTACGATGGCGTCCAGTTCAACCTTTATTGTTTATGAGACAGTCCCTCTCTCAAAAAAAACCAAGTGATGAGGACATTAGTTTCTACTGAAAGAAACTATGATGCTGCCTCGTGGGAAATGGAAACGAATGCTTGGTGTTATCAACGAAGTTGATAATTCATAAGTTTTTTGGCCTCCGTAAAGGGATTTAAGTGATGACGTTTCAGGCGTTAACCTTACCTTAAAGCAGATCGAGAAATTGTGAATGGCAACTTAATATAAAATCCACCATCCCTTACAATTGATTCGCTCTGGGAAAGAGCTAACGCTCTGGACCGCAGAAATCGTATGTCTTTACCGTAGCCAAATTAAGTTATCAATAATTTAAACCCCTGTATTGTAACTTTATATAAAGTATCTTGTAAATACAGAAAGTAATTGTGTAATTAGAGAACAATGTAGCGTGAGATTTGTATTTTCAGTTGTGTAGGCAGAGTATAATTGTAAAAAAGAGTGACATTAAAAAAAAACATTTTCGATATTAAAAAAAAAAAGTTATCCAGTGCATTTCAATGATGAAACTAAAAAAACCCTTAAAATATCCATGGTAAAAGCCTTGAACAAACAATACTTGGCTTCACCAAGGATTAACAATTTGTTGAAACGACAAGCCAATAAAAGGAATCGAAGAAAGTTCAAGGATAAAAAACTGAAAAGTTCATCTTAAATAGTAGTGACTCTATTGTCTTTTTTGAGCTTACAGAGTTTCAATCCCAGCCCCTCGGTAATGCGATTAACTCAGTGTAAAACAGCGACATGCATGTTAAGCATAGTTTTCCCCTTACCAGTTATGAAGCATTTGGAACCTGTGGGAACAATTTCATTGTGAGAAGGCAAGCATACTGTCTTAACTCTTGAGGTCAAGGTGGCTGGTCTCGACAACTGAATCAGGGCGATATCAGAATCTATTGGGATCTTGTTGTAATCAGGGTGCACTATCACTTGTTTTGCTGGAATATCCTGCTCTGACACTTCTGAAACCTTGCGGTTGTGATCTCCGAGACGGACGGTGTAATAACTAGCAGGTCTAAAACAGAGCAGAGCCGTATTATTATTTTATATTGATCGATAACTCAGTAATGCAAAAATGATAGCAAAAAAAAAATCAAATTAATTCATAAAAGAGCAGACAGGTTTGAGCACCGACGTTGTTGTTGTTGTTGTTGTTTTTACATTTCGGTGGGACGAAAGACGAAGTTAATATGAACGAGCTTTATCATTCTAAAACTGGTTTGCAACTGCATAGGTCTGGTATAATTAACAAGGTGATGAAAAGAAAATGATATAAATAAAAATAACATGTAGGGGTGGTATCTTCGTCTTCATGAGCCATGATGATATCAGATTGATAAAAATATAAAATTTTGAGCATCAATTTAGAATCATGATATAGGTTTTCCATTAAAAAAAGCCATGTAAATGAAGACCTTAAACAAATCAAGAATAAACTATATGCTGTGATAAATGGATGTGTTTCTCTGTACTTACTGTCCTCGCGAAATGCAATGCGCTGCTGTGACCACCCAATCAGGAGCTATCAGAGATCCGCCACAACTGAACGACTTGGAGCTTCCACGAAGGAGGGCGATCTAAAACGATTTAATCAGCAATGACAATAAGGTGTAATTAATCAAGATAATGATCTCTCAAATATTGTCGCTATTAAGACAGAAGTAGCTTTCTTTAAGATTGAAAAATTTGACGTCATCTGGTCTTGGATGAGGATGCGGATGAAAGAATGATGTACGCGAACAAGTAAATGTTTTTCCGCAAAAAAAGTCGGTCAGTATGTACCTGCCACGGCCAATTTCCTGGTGCTGCATCAACCCCGCCAATAACTCTTGATACTGGTGAAATGCCGCAGGTTTGAGGTCCTATAATAAAAACAGATAATTTATACACTAATTCATAAATTATTGAAATTTTGGGTAAAACGATTGAACAGGTTTGTATTGGAATAGGGTGGAGAGTCATCAATTTTCTTTGTAGTAGATAATGCTTGCGATTTGTTGGCACTATTTTGGTTAACTTGACATTCTGTTATGGCTAACAAATTTCACTTCAAATTAAGAATTTTTTCATGCTTAGCTTGCGTATATCCAGTTATGGATGCACGCGGGAAGTTTGGAGAGCACGAGAGCAGCGTAAGAGTTGTCAAGGCGTAGCCGAGAGCAACTCTATCTTCTTGAGTGCTCTCCAAACTTCCCAAGTGCATCCATAACTTGATATACGCACAGCTAAAAGCATGAACCAATTCTTTTATGGCATAGTGAAAATATAGGAAATGATTCCTGGAAAACAGGTTTTTTCCTGATTAATTGCAAAATTTTCTGTACAAAAAAAAAAAAGTGAAAGTGGTTTCTCATATCGGTTTAACCTTAACGTTTCATTAAACTTTAACAAGCTCGTATAAATAGACATTTTTTTATGGTGTTGTCTATCTGTAAAAAGGTTTTTTATAACTTAGCACATACATGCTTCCTCCATCATCGGATGGACGCACGGCCGTGCGTATAATAATAATAATAATAATAATAATAATAATAATAATAATAATAATAATAAAATCTACTAGATACAGTTTGATTCTATTAAAACCTGAGTGATTTCACAGTTTGCTGTCATAAAATTGTAAAATATCAACATCTTATATATAAAAGCTAATTTATATGGGTTTGGTTCAGAAGATAAAAGAACAATTTCCACTGAAGTAATAAAATAATAACCCTCATACTAAGAATATTCTAAATAAATGCCCAGTCACAGTGTTTCCAATCGTACACTAAAATGAGAAAAATTCAGAAACCTATCAATCAACCCATAATAAAGTTTCTATAGCAGTCTAGGAAAGTCCAGCTTGGCCGTTCTCTATTTAACGTCTAAGTTCCTCCTTCTCGGGGTTCTCGATCCTCTTAGGCATAGGAGCGCGCTCCGCAAAATTACAAAGGACACTTTCGCCCTGACCCACGAAATTGTTGTGGCTTAGCTCTCTTGCTTTTTTGCTGATAATAGCTCGGCTAATCTTGAGTGGTATATCAGGCATTCGTCAGCCATCCCTCCCGTCGTTGTAAACACCAGTGGGGTGAATAATAATAATAATAATAATAATAATAATAATAATAATAATAATAATAATAATAATAATAATAATAATAATAACAATCTTTTATTAGGAAGCTCCATCGCTAAGACAGGTTTACATAGAGGTCCTAAAACTAGATATATATTGTAAAATGGCACGACTAGAAATCATAAAAATCGAAATAAGACACTTCTTAAAAATTTGCTATCTTGCTGAAATTCTTACAGTTCTCTCTAACTCAAGTAATGACGTCGATAAGAATTAGATTAGGATGCACGCGCGCTATATATGTTATAAAAAACTGTTAGTCCATATTCGCAAAGAAAGGTTAGAATTATTTGCACTGCTTTCACGTATTTACTGGTTTATTCGACCAAATGTAGGCAAAAATCTGGCGTTTTTTTTTATTTTCAGAAAACGCAAGAGAGAATCATCCTCTCTTGGAAAACGCTGTTTAATTTTTTTTTTTTTTTCAAAAAATGCGTTTGAAGTACAGAGTTACAATGGTGTTTGTGTCACATTGATGTGTTTTGAATCTTCATGAGTAAGAATAATGAACAATTCAGCTCAACCAACATATAAGAGAATCATTTTTTTGTGCAAATCATGAGTGCGCTATTCTAACATCATTTGCAAAGATGATTAGTGACGAGGAAAAATTAGAGGTTTATGTAAGAAGAAGAAGAAGAAGAAGAAGAAGAAGAAGAAGAAGAAGAAGAAGAAGAAGAAGAAGAAGAAGAAGAAGAAGAAGAAGAAGAAGAAGAAGGACAATACAATGGCTGCATGCATAGTTCACCTGGTGCCTGACTAGGGGTGGGCGGGGAAGGTGGTAGAGATGGTGAAGGTGGCACTGTACTACACGCGCCATCTTTGACGGATATGTCATCAATGGCGATATCTCCTTGGTAACTGTCTCCTGTGACACCTTCAATTTCGAGCTAAGTAGAAAAAACAAAACAAGTAACACAGGTAAAGAAGAGACCCATGCACTGAAAACAAATCGTTATTATCGATTTGTTTTACTTTAATGAAGAAATACAATTCCTAGAAACGTTTCCAGGTGTGCCTTCCCATATATTTTTTTTTCGTTATTTTTATTATCTTGCCACACAGAAAAAAATTACAAAAAGAATAGTCGTTACAGCATTTTATAAGCAGTGTCATATAAAAATCTTTTTTTCGAGTGCCTCTAATTGTTCTATGTTTGTAATGCGAGAGCTTTTTCATTTACTCAACTAAATAATCCAAAGAGCACTAAGGAATTAACCATTTTTCTATGAATTTTATGAAGTTGAAACTGAACTTTTAATACCTTTATGAAAAAAAAAAAACATCGCTGTCACTTACGTCATATTTTCCTGTAATTGTGACTTCCGCTTTCTTCCACATATTTCCTTGCTGGCCACTCTTGCTCCAAATCTTTACACCATCGTTATAAAGGTTCAATGCATTAATATCAATCCCATTCATGTGATAGTAGAAAGACAGACACACCGTCTTGCTGTTTGCCGCTTTGAATTTTAAGATGGCTTTATCGCGGTATCTAGGGCTTGAGCTCTCGATATAGACATAATAACCTGTTCATATAAAACCAGATTAATTTTATAGAAAATAATAATAAAGTGGCTGGTTCATCTCATTCTACTTCAAAGCAATATAGACCAAATATGAAATTAGATGAAATTCATCGCAATAACCTTAAGGTCGTTGATTATTATGTACAGGGTGTTGGAAATGCACGCCAAGGCAAATGGAATGGCAGTGAGCTGCCGAAATCAGCAAAATTTTGTCCATAATTTTAAACCATTCGTGTACAGTCAGAGGGTTTTAATAAGACATATGGGCTTTCTGTTTTATTTGCGACGACCTTACGAATGGCGTTGTACAAGAAGAGTTTGCCGCAATGCTAACCTCCAATGCCGTTAATGTTTAAGATCTTTTTTGTATGCAGATTCGGAAATACGCACTAACCATTTCCACTGTGATCAGTAGAAGGTCCTGTACCAGACGATGGAGTGCTACCAGCAATCCGGCTCCAGTCAAAATCATCTGAGGTTGCCTGTTGCCATGAGCAAAGACCCGTTTCAAAATCACAACTTGGATCTAAGAAAGAATGGAGCAAAATACAAGCATTTGTGTGGCATTAATGGTGGTTGACCACGAACAAGTTTTTTTTTTTTGACTAATTTTTTACTTGTTCGTCTCTACGGAGTGAACGAATTTCCCGATGAACTTGTTCAAAAGCTGAATGTCAGTTGTTGAAAATGGAGACTGTCAAAAAAAACAAAAAAGAATTAATGAATTTTGTCGCACGGAAGTTAATAGGCTATAAAGACATAAAAGGTACAACCAGCCTGAATCTTCTGATCTGCTATATCAAACGTGAAATATAATAAACATTTACTTTCAGTGTCCACATGAACACCAGCGTGACTTACCATTGGAAGATGGGGCGTTAGTTGACGGCGGCGCCTGAGTTGTCGTTGGTTGAGGTGGAGCTATTTAAAAAAAAAAACATACACCGTTTTTTTTTTTTTTTGATATAAAGGTGTATATATTATTGACTTTTATGTTACTTTTTTAAATTTATCAAACCAACTTTAACTGTAATCATCATCTCTGAAATTTAAACATTGAAAAGTTTGACAATCATTTCTCAATCAAGTAAAGATTGGGATATGAACCAACTTCAATGAAAACCTTAAGTAAAATAAAATAATGAGATGTTCGTGGTTGACCACGAACAAGCTTTCTTTGACTAATTTTTTACTTGTTCGTCTCCATGGAGTGAACGAATTTCTCGATGAACTTGTTCAAAAGTTGAAATGTCAGTTGATGAAAATGGAGACTATCAAAAAAAAGAAAAGAATTAATGAATTTTGTCGCACGGAAGTTAATAGGCTATAAAGACATAAAAGGTACAACCAGCCTGAATCTTCTGATCTGCTATATCAAACGTGAAATATAATAAACATTTACTTTCAGTGTCCACATGAACACCAGCGTGACTTACCATTGGAAGATGGGGCATTTGTGGTCGGCGGCGTCTGAGTTGTCGTTGGTTGAGATGGAGCTATTTAAAAATACATGCACTGCTTTTTAATAAAAAGGTGTATATATTATTGACTTTTATAATAAAAAAAACCTTAAAACCTTATGTGTACTTTTTAAAATTTATCAAACCAACTTTAACTGTAATCATCATCCCTGGAATTTAAACATTGAAAAATTTGACAATCATTTCCTAATCAAGTGAAGAATAGGATATGAACGAATTTCAAAGAAAACCTTAAAGTAATGAGATGGAAGGCTGTATATGCAACCAAGAGAATTGGATTTCCTTGCATTTGACAAACTTTGTAACCCACACTTTTACCTATACTAGGAGTAGGAGTCAGTCCCATGTTCTGATCGATCCAGTTTCTAAATTTAGCGACACGTGCAAACACTGTGTATCGCTCAGCAGCAGAGCATCTCGGGGAGCCCCAGCTAACAGCGCCCTGTAGAACCCAATTTCCAGCAGACGTCTGACAGACGAACGGACCACCACTGTCACCATGACAACCACTCAGAATTGTTCCATTAACGCCAGCACAGATCATGTTGTCAGTGATTTTTAGAGAAGAACCACCTGAAAAGAAAAAATGAATAAATAAAAAAATAAATAAAAGGTGCTTGAATGAAAGAATGAATGAAAGAATGAATGAATGAATAAATGAATGAATGAACGAATGAATGAACGAACGAATGAATGAATGAATGAATGAATGAACGAACGAATGAACGAATGAACGAATGAACGAATGAACGAATGAACGAATGAACGAATGAACGAATGAACGAATGAACGAATGAACGAATGAACGAATGAACGAATGAACGAATGAACGAACGAATGAATGAATGAATGAATGAATGAACGAACGAACGAACGAATGAATGAATGAATGAATGAATGAACAAACGAATGAACGAATGAACGAATGAACGAATGAACGAATGAACGAATGGACGAATGAACGAATGAACGAATGAACGAATGAACGAATGAATGAACGAACGAATGAATGAATGAATGAATGAATGAATGAACGAATGAACGAATGAACGAATGAACGAATGAACGAATGAACAAATGAACGAATGAACGAATGAACGAACGAATGAATGAATGAATGAATGAACGAATGAATGAACGAACGAACGAACGAATGAATGAATGAATGAATGAATGAATGAATGAATGAATGAATGAATGAATGAATGAACGAACGAATGAACGAATGAACGAATGAACGAATGAGCGAATGAACGAATGGACGAATGAACGAATGAACGAATGAACGAATGAACGAATGAATGAACGAACGAATGAATGAATGAATGAATGAATGAATGAATGAATGAATGAATGAATGAATGAATGAACGAATGAACGAATGAAGGAATGAACGAATGAACGAATGAACGAACGAATGAACGAATGAACGAATGAACGAATGAACGAATGAATGAATGAATGAATGAATGAATGAATGAATGAATGAATGAATGAATAAATGAATGAATGAATGAATGAATGAATGAATGAATGAATGAATGAATGAATGAATAAATGCTAATAAATGGTTTAAGTTGAACGAGAAATTATTTTCTTTTCGCGGTGCACTTGCTCAGAGATTACGTCAGAATGTAGTAACGACAAAAAGTGCACAGTTATACTTTCTGCGTATCTTCTCGGTCTCCTCGATCTATAGTTAAAAAGACCCTCAGTAAAATGGAATCAATTTCTTTTAACAGTAACAAAGACAGTCGCTGAGCTCTCGCACTGTAGAAGCGTAGGCAAAATGTTTTACCAAAAGAAAACGTCCAACACTTTTAAGCAAAAAAGAAAACAACAAGAATTCAGAATACAATCGTAAAACTGAATATAAGTTTAAAAACCTTGATTCGACTAGAATAGTCTTGATAAAAAAAAACAACAACAACAAAAACAAACAAACAAACGCAAACATATGCATTTGTCCACACAGCGCAGCGTACTTAAACAGTTTGCAAAACTTCCGTTTTCACTTAACGAACCCTGGAATTTTATTAAACACGCGGGTCATACTTCGTAACGACGTCATCTGTGTGTATCTCACTTAGGGCGTCTTCATATGATCCCGGTTACCGGGATGGCTCGGTAAGCGGGATGAATTTTGCAGTCCGTTCATATGGGAAATTTCATCCCGGTTACCGAGATGAAAAGTGGTGACGCGGTCAATCGAGCGTGACATTTACCGAACAAGCCCGGCAAGAATTTTTCATTTTTATCGGTTCTACAAACCTCAAAAGTATTATATTTTTATCTCTACTACGAAAAGGAATTATTTTGAACTAGAACATCTCAGAAATGAGCCGTAATAATCAAATATATCCGTTCTAAGACGCGAATGTTTGGTTATAGACTTCATCCTGGTAACCGGGATACCGTGTTCATATGAGAAAATTTCATGAAATTTTCGTCCCGGACTCCCGAGATCTCGGTCGCTGAAACCGAGATCTCGGTAACCGGGCTGGCCCGCCTTCTCATATGAACACATCGAATCTCGGTAAGCGGGCTAGCCCGGTCAACCGGGATCATATGAAGAGGCCCTTAATAGATCAGAGGCAAGGGCCAATCATAACCCGTGTAGATGCTTAGATGTTGTGCAAAATGAGAACTATAAAAGAAAATAACAACTGCAACAATAAATCCTACTCATTAACCTAATTACCTGGTGACAAAGCTAGTTTCCTGGCACATTCGACGTTTGTAACTGTTGGTAGATGAGCTTGTTGTAATATGTGATGAGAGCCTCCGGGATGTGCTATTTTTCCCCAGCCTACAAAAGAAATATGCAAGACGTCATTCCTCGTTAGTGTCCAATTTACAATTCAATCTTCACTGTTTACGAGACGCCTTCCCTCCGAAAATAAAGCCAGTTGATAATTTACTCATGCAAATGAATGAGGTTTTAAACCCTAAAATAAAATATTGTAAAGATTAAATATTGTTTTAGAGCAACTGACCAATAAAAGACATTCCTGTTAAAATTTCATCGAGAGTACAGGAATATCACAATAATGCTCTTTTACCTTAAATAGCGGTGACTCCGCTATCTCTGTTGAGCATACAGAATTTCAATTCCAGCCCCATTATAATATCATTAATTCAGGGTAAAACAACCACATGACAACCACAATATTTCCTTACCAGTTATGTAGCATTTGGAACCTGCGGGAACTACTTCATTGTGAGAAGGCAAGCACACTGTCTTAACTTTGGAGGTCAATGTGGCTGGCCTTGACAACTGAATCAAGGCGATATCAGAATCTATTGGGATCTTGTTGTAATCAGGGTGCACTATCACTTGTTTTGCCAGAATATTCTGCTCTGATACTTCTGTAACCTTGCGATTGTGATCTCCGAGACGGATGGTGTAATAACTAGCAGGTCTAAAGCAGAGAAGATGGTATTTATTGATGAATGACACAGTTATGCAAATTAAAATGAAAACAGCAAATATATACAATTTATTGATCAAAGAGCAGGGCGTTTTACCCACGCTTCCTTTTTTAAGGTAGGTTTATTGGCGGTATTTCCGTTGGAAGGAAAAACGAACATAGAATTTATATATAACGAACAAGATTGTAAAAAAACAACAGGAACAAAAACAACCACCATTCAACTTGAGAATTCGCCGATAGCTATCAAGCTATTCGAGGCGAACCAGAGGAAAGGTAGAAGAAAAAAAAGAAGAAATACAAAAGCATTGATCCAAAGACTACTAGACTAGTGTTTAGCATAGTCATAGATCATGATAAAAAAAAATAATAAATAAAACGAACAGGAATTTTCTTATTCCTGAGGAATTATAATATCAGATTATTGAAACGACAAACTTTTGAGAAACAATTTACAATGTATAGAGTAGGTCATAATGTCCCTGAAGAACTTAACAAATCAAGCATAAAGTATTTACCGTGATAAATGGATGTGTTTCTCGGTACTTACTGTCCTCGCGAAATGCAATGCGCTGCTGTGACCACCCAATCAGGAGCGATCAGAGACCCACCACAACTGAACGACGTGGAGCTTCCTCGAAGGAGGGCAATCTAAAACCATTTAATCAGCAATGACAATTTGATAAAATTAAAATAATGATATCTCAAATATTTTCACGAATAAAAAGGTCACTTTCTTTTGGGTTCATAAAATGTCCAAGACTATTGGTCCTTAGACGTCATCTTGTCTTGGATGACAAATAAAAATTTGTTTCTACAATTCATGCATTGTACCTGCCAAGGCCAATTTCCTGGTGCTGCATCAACTCCGCCAATAACTCTCGACACTGGTGAAATGCCACAAGTTTGAGGCCCTATTATAAAAAAAGTGATAATTTTACTTCCTTGTAACTTTAAATTATTTAAATTACGTGTAAAGAGAGAGAACGGGTTGCATGGAAAACCAGTCGTCTCCCTTCGGAGAGTCTTTAAATTTTTTTGTAGTGGAAATCCCTCGTGATGTGATAATAACATTTTGCTTGTCTTAACATTCTGTTAAAGCTGATCTGAAATTTGCCTTCCAGAAGACTATCGGCTCATCACCGAAAAGAAAGGTCAGAGTTATTTTGCACTATTCTTAAGGAAATGCACTATGCAGGAAATGTAGGCGATAATCTGGCGTTTACCTTTCCCAGAAAAACCTGTCCTGCATCAAGTTTGGAAGAAAACTGTGGTCGCATTACAGAGTAAACTCTGATGCTTACGTCACATTCCTATATATTAAATCTTTATATGTGGAAAAATAAACAATTCAGCACGATCAACATTAATACAATTAATTTTTTATGTTAACGTCAGTGTCAAACCATAAGGTACTCTAGCTGTTTTTTTTTTTTTTTCAAGAAGGACTGAAAAATCTTTGTAAAGTTAATGAGCATCGCGGAACCTTAGTAATATATTAAAGTATCATGACACATTTTATTAATAAAAGGAAGACGAAACTAAGTTCACCTGGTCCCTGACTAGGCGTGGGCGGAGTAGGTGGTAGAGACGGTGAAGGTGGCACTGTACTACACGCGCCAACTGTGACGGATATGTCATCAATGGCGATATCTCCTTGGTAACTGTCTCCTGTGACACCTTCGAATTGAAGCTAAGTAGAAAACAAGTTAAACAGGTAAAAAAGAGACCCATGCTTTGGAAAGTAGACCTTGTAATCACTTCCAGTGAGATTTCGGACTTCCCAAATAAAATGTTCTTCGAATGCCTGTAATTGTTATAACGCGAGATTTTTCCGTTTACTTGTTAAATAATCCAAAAAAAACAAAGAGTTTTGCCATTTTCCTGTGAATTTGATATAGTTGAAACTGAACTTTTCGCACCTTTATAGGAAACGTCGCTATCACTTACGTCGTATTTTCCTTTAATTGTGACTTCCGCTTTGTTCCACACATTTCCTTGTTGGCCACTCTTGCTCCAAATCTTTACACCATCGTTATAAAGGTTCAATACATTGATATCAATCCCATTCATGTGATAGTAGAAAGACAGACACACTGTCTTGCTGTTTGCCGCTTTGAATTTTAAGATAGCTTTATCGCGATATCTAGGGCTTGAGCTCTCAATATAGACATAATAACCTGTTGAAATAAAACCAGAGGATGGATTTGTTAGGAAAAAAAATTAGATTTCTTGTTCATCTTCTTCTACTAGCAATAAAGGCAATATAGACCAAAAATTAAACCAAATTAAATTCATGGCCAATGTATCTATATTGTTGGTTATGATGTACAGGATACCAGAATTGCACGTTGAAGCAAAGGAAAAAAGAATTTTTGTTTTACTTTACTCTCAACAAAAATATACTAAAAGTTTCGTTTCGTCTACAAAAGTTACCAATAGCTATTATTTGGTTAGATCATTATTACTTACCATTTCCACCATGACCAGATGAGGGACCTGTACCAGATGATGGAGTGGAGTTCTGGTATCGGTTCCAGTCAAAATCATCGTTAGTTTCTTGGCTCCACGAGCAAAGATCTTTCTCAAAATTACAGCTGGGATCTTTCAAAAAAGGACAAAAGAGGTAAATAGACAAAAATCTGATCATGTATCCTATTTTTTAACAAAAGATGTTCCTTTAATCTCAAGCTGACTAAGCTTACCAGTGGCAGTTGGTGGTGATGTTGTTGGGGGCGCCTGAGATGATCCTAGAGTAAGAAACCAAAATTTTACTTTATTAAATGAATTTTAGTGGTTAAACAATTTTTACCACTGATACATAATCCTTGTTTCAAAGGCCAAAATACACTGAGTAAGTTTTATGCTACATGTAAGACAACGTTGAGAAATCGAACGACTGGGTCAGGGTGACAATTTTCTTAAACTGGGCAGGAAAATCACAGATAGTTTGCATAAAGAGAACTAGGCGTTTTATTATTTATAATGAATTCCAAGACTTAAAGCGCTTTCCATTTTCCAGAACTGGCCAGCCAAACCAGCCAGTCTGTAAATCTAATGTGTTATTTCGAATGCATACTTCTGCAAAATCTTGAGAAATAATTACCCCGAAAATGGTCCGCGTTATTTTCGAGAGATTTAAAGGACTAGGATACAACTTATCAGTCAAATTTTTTACATTATGTTTACCGGCCTGACCGGTGAGGCCTGCCTCAAATGGAAAGCGCCCGAACCTTAGCTGAGTAGTATACGCAATATGGAAATGCTGTTTGCTCCTTCAGTGACTTCATAACCCTGCCAAGCTCTTGTCTTTGGCCCAATCTGGTTGAAATAACTGGGTACTTAACCGAAACATAATTAGCAAGATTCGAAAGCTGGTTTGCATTCATTTGGCATAAAGCTACACAAAGGACTACCTGGACAGTTGTATCGAAGATTCATCTGATTGGCGTCAATTGCACTTAATCCGTTTCTTTGACCAATAGTAACCTTAAAAGATAAATATTAAGCTAAGAAAACATGTCGTCGAAAGTAACAAATAACATAATTTTATTTAATCAGTTATGTAATTAAAATGAGTCACTTCAGGTCTTCACGTTTTGAAGCACGGTCAACGGTCATGTAAAGAGGATTGGTCAAAAACATAACGCCTTAAAGATGAGTGGAATTATTATTATTAGTAGTAGTAGTAGTAGTAGTAGTAGTAGTAGTAGTAGTAGTAGTAGTAGTAGTAGTAGTAGTAGTAGTAGTAGTAGTAGTAGTAGTAGTAGTAGTAGTAGTAGTAGTAGTAGTAGTAGTAGTAGTAGTAGTAGTAGTAGTAGTAGTAGTAGTAGTAGTAGTACTATTATTATGGTCATCATTATTTTCACAGCGTTTACATTTTTCAACAATTTTAGCATTACTTTATTGTTTTTGACTATTTTCTGGGCAGTTTGTTTGACCGACTTATACGAAATACTTTGCGACAATCTCTAAAGTGTGTAATTCTCTTTGTATTTCAATAATTTGTCAGGAGCATGACACCCTTGTAAAGCACGAAATTTTCTTGTTAATTAATTTTGTTGCTTTTTAGATTTTTTAATAGGTAGAATAGGTAGAATATTACTGAGATGGAATAGACTGGTATGTTTAAGAAAATTTGTCTTGCTTGCGAAGTCTTTTTAACTGAAACACCATGGGTAAATAAGATATGACTACAACTATGACTTAATGGCTATGCTTTCCATTCCAAAATTGCGGTTTTCCGATCACCCTGTGCATAAGGTTTGTAAAAAAAAAAAAAACAATTTTCAAAAGTGATGTGTTAAAAATATTTTCTTACCCCTGATTTCTTCGGGACAATTGTTGGTTTACCATTTTTGGAGAAATACCTCGACCCATAGTGCATGATGGATCCATAATCATAAGGCGTTCCATGGGAATCAATAATTGCAGTGCTGTATTTATTGAAGTTGTGCTTGTTTCCTACAAAACGTTGCATACACGAATTATTCATGTTTATAATGGACTCACCAGGACACATCAGTTTTCAGTAGACTTTCAGTAATCCGTTTTTTCTCCCACTCACGGTGTATGAAGCAATATTCTCTTATTCGGAAACACATCGGTTTCCTTGCGCGTCTGTGCGCCATTGGCTTTGTGTTCATATGAGTTCGACTTCACGGAATAACTGACTTAAATCGTAAGTAAGTAAGTAAGTAAGTAAGTAAGTAAGTAAGTAAGTAAGTAAGTAAGTAAGTAGGTAAGTAAGTAAGCAAAACACGAGAAGCTACGAGAGTCAACTTAAATCTCTTTGCTTAAAATTAACACGTACGACATTTGTTTTGCTTAGCATGTGCTACAACATTCCCATTTCCATCTCGGCTCTCTCGATTTTTCTATTTTCTGCTTCTCTGTTATGCTTATAAGAAAGATTCAAGTTTGGCTTTCTTTTGTGCGCACTTGCTTTGTCTCTGTACTGAGGTTTGGTCATGTAGTCAATTATTATTCATGGACTTTGATGTTACCACGTCAACCATTGCAGGAAGTTTTTTTAAGAAAATGGAAAGTTGGTTTTGAAAATAACGAGGAATTACTTTTCTTATCGTAATTGTTTCGTTTTTATATAAGCTTGTGTTAGTGTTATTTTATTGGTTTTGATTACTTTTCGACGCTTTCCGGAAGTTTTGGGGAAATCTAGAAATCTAAGAAGACTGATCCAAAATGGCCGCTGTCTGGCAATCATGGCATAATTGCCACGTTATATGACGTCATTACTTCCCGTTGCGGGCCTCAACGGAAACAACTTTGGACGAAATATCCATTCTGTTTTATTGCCATAGCTTACATACTTGAGAAGTTATGGATGAGTAGTGGAATCTGCATCCCTTGGTCCCAGAAGACAAAAACCAGCCCGTTCTAGACAGGGTTAACACGCAGCCTTTTCACTAGATTCCGCACAAGGCAAATTAAAAGATCTTGTGGAGAGGTGGACTCTTTGAGGTGATACTCAGGATCATGCTATACTCCGGCTCCATACTGCAGTTTTTTTTTTCTTTTTTAAATAAACTGCTAAAGTAAACTGTTCACTACAAAGCGAGGTGCGTCCTCTTGGATAGCTCAATGAACAAAAACGTTCTAAAAACTTCTCAGAAATCTACTTTTAATGACATGGCTTGAAAACGGAGAAAAACAGCTGGCCATACCGTCGTAGATGTTTTCAAACTTGATTTCGACGAAGTCATCACGGTCAGGTCTGGATTGTTCATGGTAGAAGCCAAGTGCGTGGCCTGTAAATGAAATAATTGCTCATAAACTGTATTTCTTGCCTCAGTTAACCTCCTTCCTCCTTCCCTCTTTCCTTCCTTCTTTTGGAACTGCTTTCTTTTAGTAGTACAGGTATCAGTAATAGCCTCACCAAACCAACCACTTTGTAACACTAACATTAACAAGCCCTCTGGAGACATGCCAAAAAGGGATTGTTTTAAACATAATAATAACTTTTTATCAATGATAATAGGGATTCTCGTAGCTGATGTCCCTATAAGCCCAATAACAGTTTTATGATACAGAAGAGATTACATCAAATCTGACATTAATACAGAGCGACTCAGCTATTCAACGGCACCTTCATTGTAGGAAAACGACATTTACAATACATGATTAAATTTTCCTTCTTTTTTTGTTAGGGAAATGTTGAGAGTTTTCTTCCAAAACAACAACAAAATTGATTCCTCTTGCCTGCTAAAGACCGAGCCGTGCAATAAATAAATGTATTATTCATCATGTCACGAACGTGGGACTAACGAAAAAAGTATGTTTCTGCAATGATCTTCCGTACCCCGGCCCCTTGGATCCATTTTTACTGAAAACCACGATGTGGCCTCATTCTCGCAATGGTTTTGCTTACCAATTTCGTGGACGATTGTACCCTTGTGCCAGCAGCCAGACGCAAGTGATAGCTGTTGTCTGCCTCCGTTCATCCCCACATATGACCAACATCTGTAAACAGAAACAAGTTAACAAACTTCTATCACAGAAGTCGATAATCGAATTGTGTCATACCGCCATACATGAGAGAAGGACATTGGACGATTATGGAAACCGCAATACCACGATAAACATGCAACAACAAACCACAAAACCGTGTTTAAAAAAAACGACAAAAGTAACGCAACCACGTTCACAATGCAAGGTTTGAACAGTTCGGTATCGTGAGAAAAATTACCCAACTCCACAGTACAGTCAACCAACATGCCTTCTTCATACATATGTGAGGTTAAAAGTAGTTGACACTCGTCGTTGTTAATCGCCCACAGTTCATAACTCGCTATAACTTAAAAAAAGGCATTTTTATGTAATGTTTAAAACACGAGGAGGAGTGGTTTTTTGGGATTTAAAACCACGAGGCGCAGCCATCTTCCTTTTAGCGAAAAAAGGTAGGGAGAATTTTTCTCTCGTTTTCCTGTATCATTCACTTCACATTTCCTTTCATTGGGCATATGCCTACATTGACATTCCATTTCTAGCAGTATGCAGGATGTTTGTCCCATGAACCTGATTTAATGGCCGTGGCTCCCATGAGTCTCCTGTAGCTCAGTGGTAGAGCAACCGAACTAGTAATCGGATAGTCTTAGGTTCAATTCCTGATAGGAGCACTCGGAATTCCTTTGTCTAAGTTTGCCTGTGTAATTACTGACTAATACATCATTCTCATCATTTAAATCATTTTAAAAGTTAGTAGGTGACAGGCAGTAAGAAAGGCATCAGTTACCATTAAATTTAGCTCCTACCCTGATCCCCTGAAAAATTCCACGTAATCGAGCTCCGTTGTTCGATTTCTGAATCGAATGCATGTCATCTTTTCCCATTCTTCCATTGCTACACGAATTCTATCCATTGCCCTCGGCTCGTTGGCTATTGGGTAACGTAAAATTGAATGTAAGCATAAGCTAAGTAAATATTAAAATACCTAAATAATGACTCTTTTTTTTTTAATTTACCGTATATTGTCCCATCAACCACCTACGATCATTGACAGGATTAATGCACGTTCCAGTAACATCAAATGTCCATACAATTGGTCGATGTTAGAGAAATGTTATGAAATACTTGCAACAAAATGAACTATCCTCATATTTGAGCTGTATCGTAAGACACAAATTACTTGTGGTTAATTTGACTATGATTTCTTGGAATAAATTAAGAAAAAATGTAATTATGTTCACCGTAAAAGACTCCAAATGCTCTAATACACTACAGTTTTCTGATATTATTTGCCCAAACTTTTTTGGGCCGGCTCTTTAAACCCAAAATCGAAGCAAAGTTTAAAGAATAGTTATGCAAGGTTCAGCTGAAAAGCAATGCACCGACACAAAAATTTGAGATTTATACTGGAGTATGACAGCCCTTGTTACTTCCAGACTTAACAGTATTTTGGTTGGTCGCCACCGTTCTGGGCTAATGAAAAATCTCCAGATCAACAATCTGCAGCTCTATCTCACTATCTCAATGCTGAGTTTTCAAAGAACGTTTTGAATGGAGGATTCGGCTTTATTCCGGATCGTTGTTATGCTTGCAATTTGATGATAGCCGGTTAGTATAACCACAATTAATTTTCATTATATTGTTCCTTTACTTTTTTCAAGAAACAAACACAATTTAGCGATGACTAAAGAGATCCTGATCTCTTCGAGGCGATGCTATATTTGATATTTTTACCTTTAGTGTAGTTGATAGTTTTATCTTTCGAATTAAACATCATTACTTTTAGAAACATCATCACTTAAAAATCAAAACTTAACGGCATTTAAACAATGATAGAATATCGTCTAGAAAATGACTGTAATATTGTACTGACTGTTTCCACTTACCCAGCGATGAATGGATGGTATATGTTAAAACTGCTCCGGTCCATTTTTTAGTCTTTATCGATCCCCGGCCTCCGTTAGCAACAGCTCTTTGTTCAAGGTTGAGCCGCATATCTCCTTCGAATAAATCTGCGTCCCCACCCACATTTTCTGTTGAAATTAAACGGAAGCAGAAAAGATGGAACAGCTGTTTCAAAATTCAGTGTCCAGCAATGCATTTTAAACTGGCTGAGATGCATGAAGATCAGACGACAACAATTTTAGTTATCACTGTTATTTTTTGTCGACTTTACCTTTGCTTGTTAAAGTAACTTTTAATTTTTACCACATAAGAACGTAATCAAAATACACTACAATCATGACGAAAATAAAGGTTGTTTTTTGTTGTTGTTGTTGTTGTTGTTGTTGTAAAGCGCGCGATCACTTAACAGGGGGAATTGGTAGTTCTTCTTCATTTCAGGCCAATTTTTTGTGGGATTAAATTTATAGCAGTTTCTTTCAACGTTATCTCCACAGAGTATCGATGTTTTACGTTATTTGATTGGCTAACTTCTCAAGATGTATAATACAATACACCATCATTGTCTATTTTTAGAAAGCCCACGTTCTGGAAACAAATAAGAAAATTACGCTTCTCTTTTTGCTGACTTTGGCGGTGGTCGACATGCCATCCTCTGCTTGGGTACTGTTGTTGTAAAGCAGTAATTATTAATAAATCGCGTCATATCATGGGAAGACCTAAGCGACAGGTTGACGAGGATGCAGCCTCGACCTTAAGAAGTAAAAATACCAGATTTGCCTCTTTGAAAAAATGTATTGTTTTAAACATTTTGCTTTGCCTTATTCAAAATATTTCTGTTTTAGCACGCCTTTTGGCCGCTCTCATCTCTTCTACTGCATCAGAAGGGTTTACGCCGACTGGCGAGCTTCTTAATGTCAATAAAAAAATCCTGAATCCTCTCCGGATGCAGATGTGAATTAATAGCCAAGTTGAATCATTTTAAATATGACGTCTTGGAATAATCGGTAACTCACCAAAAAAGTGTGGGTTTAATAATTAAAAGGACTCTCTTCCTACTTGCTGCTCCGAGCTTACTTTGCCAAGGACGAGAGTTTTCCTATTAACCTTTTTCTGTGAACCTTAATGGGCTCGTGGACAAATATATGAGAATTCAGTATGAGTAGCAAATAAATGGAATTGTCTCAAACTAGGATATGCTTTTCTAAAAATCGTCATCATGAGCATCATCATGTAATCAGCAACCAACGTGAAAGAGACCGGCTAAATAAGTGGATACACAGGAACTAGATAGTTCATTAAACTTATCAGAGAAAAACAAACCTTCTGGGTTGAAAGCAATAGTAGAAGTTAAGAAACAAAGGAAGGCCACAAACTGACCAAACCTCATGTTGGCTCCGGGCTCTGCAACAGAATGCTTTTGCAACAAGCTTGCTGATTTCAAAAGACTTATGTGAAATTACACAAAAGAGAGCCGCACTCTAACAATTGTATATTCATCTGTAGCAGTTAACCAAACATGTTTTGTTCCCGAGAACCTTTTCACAGTCAAGAGACAGAAAACATAAAGGTTTTACTTTTATCATATTTTGTTTGTTTTGTTCCTACTTGTTTAGAATTCAATAGAAGTAAGTATACTCGCTTGCAACTTAAACACGAGAATAAACATTATGTTTCAATTAATTTTGAAACTTCAAATGTATGACTGTCGTCGTTTCTCTCTGAATATGCTGTTTCCGTGTTGCCACACGGCTTCTTGGTCTACTCTTTAGTTATCGGTCAATAGAAAAAATAAAAACCTGAATACGGATATCTTTTTGAAACTCTTGCTCTATTTAAACAGCTTGTGGACCGTGCAAACTCCACAACTATGCGGTTTGAAAATATGAAATTGCTGGATTTGAACTAGGCAACTTGTGTACAATAGACGTTCTACTATCTCCTCAAGTGATCCGTTCAATTAAGAAATGTGTTCACTTACGAGTTTATCATTCACGCCTTACAAAAAAAATTACTACTGCTATTGTTATTTTAAGATGAGAATGAATCGATAAATCTGTGAGTGAACGCAAGTGTGGTGTATATAAATATTCATCGCACGAAAATATCAGTGAAATGGACCAGGAAAAACAAAATGAAACTCGTGTTGAAAGAAAGAGAACAAAGACTGATACTTGATCGAGTTTCAGCCTTCTTATCTAACACCGAAATAGTGTTTAAACCTAAAACTTGATCTAACATCAAAACGGACTGATTATTCTAACGCCCCACAATTGAAAAACAAAATTTGTTGGCCATTTTTGAAATATTTTGATTTGGGCAAATTACAAATGGCTGTGTGACCAGTTTTATGTTTCAAGTGATTTTAACAAAGGATGCGTTAATAACTAAAATCAACGTCATCGTTGTTATGGTAACAGCTGTTGCTTAGACCAACAAAAAAAATATCATTTGATCATAGTAGGTTGAAAAGGTGTAGAAATTTCCCTAGTTTATTGACAGCATAAAGCTATGATTCTTTTTTTTTATTACAGCATTAAGCAGAGATGTTTTCCGAAAATTTTCACATATCTTTTTCAGTAAATGTTCAAGATTCCATTCAATTGACGGACATTAGAAACAGGAATTCGACTGTAATTCAACTCAATTCAATTCAGTTCATTTATTTGCTATTAACCAAAAAATACAACATAAATACATTAAAGATGATACACAATATTCCTACTATTACAATATTCCTACTAAACTATTTACAAGATGAATTTTTGTAAAGGCTTGGAAGCCTATATAGAAGCCTGGGGCTTATTAACTATAGGCTTCCTGGAACTATAGGATAAACCAAAGAAGATAAGGGTACTGAATGAAAATTCCAATCATTTTTTTTAAAAGAAGAGAAAAAGAAAGAAAGAAAAAAAAAAAAAGAAAAGGCGTGTAGCTCAACAAAATGTCAATTTAACTAAGAAAGAACGAATTTTTTTAAGTCTTTTGCCAAAAAAACTGATACTTCACTGTTTTGAATTTTACGACTTAGCAAGTTGAAAAACGTAGGACCTTGACACCGAATTGAGAATTTTCTGTCCATTTCATTCTCGAAAATCATTCAACAGGACTGCCACACTAGTGTCTTTTGGATCTCTAGGGATTGGTTCCAAACCACTTATATCGTCAGCTGCAGCGCTAGCATACAAGCGAGGGCTGGTACGAGCTGAGTATATGTACTACTTGAGTGTGTTATTGCGTAAGCACATGTCTGAAATGGAATGAAATGCTATTTATCTTTCGAAACATTTCTTCTTGCTTCAAATAAATGACAGGAATTAATATTTGAGCATAGGGAGATCAATATATTTAAAGGAAAAGGGGTTTTTGGGACAACAAAGGAAAAAATTCGATCGGGGCGCGCAACCAAAGAAATTTGGTTGTGTATAAGGCTGTACCTCAAATTTCTAATAAATTCTTTATTCATAATTTTTCTGCCAAAAGTGTTGAATTTGTTACCAATATGACAACGAACATTTTCACGGTTATGTAGCTACTAGGCCATGTATTCAGAGTGAAGTATAATTGTATGTTCTATGAGTTAAGTCTGTAATTTTTGAAAATAGAAGGAAATGTAAAATAATGCTCTTGTTGTCACTTTGATCGTGAGCTTATATCACCCAGTGTTTAGTCAAATATGGTCAGAGTTTAAGCTGCTATCAGCTTCTTGTTGCACCAAAGTTTAATGTTATCTGAACCCGTACCGTACGACACTGAATACTGAGATATAAATAGTAGTTCGAAGGATATCTACTTTAAGTCCACAATCGAACGACTCGAACGAAGGCCATCCGGGATATCCGCCATCGAAACCAATAAAACAATGCTAAATTGATATAAAAAAATGAACGCTGACGAGTGCAAAAGTTTTTTTTTTTCTTAAATACAGGAATATTTCAATTTTTAAAAATCTGCCCGTCAAAATTAGATGCTATCAGGTACCCAAATTCAATGAACATCGACTTACCACACCAAATTATTCCTAGATAAATTTCTAAAAAAAGTTGCAAGGTTTGGTGGCGCTTCTCACATATTGGAAAGGTTGTAAACGTTCAAAGTCAACCCGACTAGAATCCGCCCCCCACCCTCTCCCCGATCTTGATGGGGTGAAGTTGGCTACACCGACTCATAACACTTTGTACTAGCTCTCGTAAATAACTCGTTGAAATCTAACTTTTAAAAAATTTACAGTGTATCAACCCGCCTGACACTCTAGACAGATTCACGTTGTCTGAATTCGGCCTCCTTGAATTACAGACTAGAAACTAGACTATACTCTCCAATTTACCGGTTTTTGTCTACATAATCGTTAAAGTGCCTTCATTTGTATGTTAAACCACATAATATATTCGTCTCCTAGTCTTCCCTGTAAATTGAAAGCAACATAGATCTACTAAGAATAGTTCTACCCAACAAGGCTCATATCTTTCATCTAATATCCAAAGCGCTGAACTGGAATAATGAAACCCAAACTAAAGCCTATTTACAGCCTATTTATAGAGGTAAAGATCAAGTATCTAACAAGATGGAAGAAGTATCTGAGTTGACGATTTAAAACTTCAAATTCCTTGGCCTAAAGAATTGTTACTGGAATAGTTTACAGATGAGCTATAGATAGTAATCGGTTTAATTCCCTATTCATGTACTCATGTATGGCTGGTCATAGGAAATAAATTAAAACACACTGCGTTCACCTTCAAAAAAAAAACGCACAAAAATCAATAAGTGCAGTTCTTTGCTTATACTGCGAAACAAATATTTTGACCTGTGTATTTTTAAAGGTGTCAGTATCTTTTAAAACATTTGTGCAATGGTGCAAGCCATTTTTCCCGAAGACTTAACACACCTCATCGCCCCTGACGTTATTACATATTTACAACCCAGGGTGAAAAGCATTTAATATCAAGTATGTTATCGACAATAAATAAAGACAACAACCGGTTACATCTACAATAAAAAGAAGCCAGAAAATAGCTATCAAACTACTACAACATGGTAGCAATACAAAAAGTTTAATGTAACAAGGAAAATAAAAATAAAATACAAGACTTTGTGATTGCTTTGACAAAAGGTAATTACAACTGAAGAACTACGTAACATGCAAATAATTATTTACAATTTTACTGAGGTTTATTCAGCTTTGTTAAAAGGCACATTTGATACACAATTCAGTAAAAAAGAAAACTAAGGGCTAATGTTACTGCAATATATAAAGTAACGATATATCTAATTTATGTCTCCTCTCTGCGATTGTGAGCAACATTAAAATACATCAATTTTGATTGCCATCAGCCAAGCTTGTTTGCTAGAGCGCTTCTAAAAAACCTTAAAAACATAATACAAACCCACTTCGTTTGGGGATAAAAATTTGGCCATTGTTCATGGCCGCTTTTAATTTAAAAGAACAAAACTTAAACTAATATATAAAAAAAGGGTAAGGAAAGAATCAGGTATTAAAAGCTCTAGCAAAGGTGAGGGCAAGAAAAAAGGCAAGCTAGAAAATTAAAAACAAGAAATACGAGGGTGGAAGACGGGGATGGGGGCGGGTTGATTGTTTGATTTTCCTGAAATCTGAAGTTTAAGGCTGCAGACTGAGAGGGCGAACTAATGGATAACGCACCCTTATAAAGGGTCTTTGCCTAACTATGAAAGCGAGAGAAAGTATTTTTATTGTGAGTGAACATTTGGCCAAAAGCCTCGTGATGTTGCGAAACGGTTATTGTCCTGAGAGTCTCGTGATAATTATACGATGGTGATCTGGTTCTGGTAAAGGTCCAAGGTTCAAACGAGGAACCTGGGCCATTATTTCACAACCAACTTACCCCTAGCCTGTCTCCTGTGAAAAACCTAATGGACGAAGAAACCTGGGAGGGAGACATAAAAGCTTTTATTTGGTCAAAATAAAATTCATTAAACTGTCAGACAAATAAAGTAAAAGAAAAAATTCTCCGAAACGCACTGATTGTAATCTTTTTATTACAAATAATCCAGTTTACTCGCGTACAACAATGTGGCATAAAAATGTTACCGAAAGACCGGAAGATTTATGTTTATTATGTAATTTTATCTGCCTCTGATAAATGACTATATCAGATGAAAACTTTTTACAGCTACATTAACACAAGACAGCTGTGTCCAAATCCATTGAATAGAGGTTCAACAGTTTACTAGAGCGGTATTGAGAATACAGTCTGGAGTATGACAACTTTGTTTTCAAATTGGGAATAAGTAAACCCATTTGATATTTCCTTTTGAAAGGTGTTTAGCCAGATGTTTTCACCTTATTTCTCCTGCAGGCAATAAAACCTGGGTAGCAAGTTCTTTCAATCTACTTTCAATAGTTAACGTTGCGACATCATGAATGTGTTGCTCTTGGTCGTTTCTTGCCTTCTAAGTGCCGTCGCATCTTCCGAGGGTAAGTATTTTTTATGCCTTTTTACCCCCTACATTAATTCAGAAATATCATTTGAAATCATTTCGTATTTGAGAGATTTGAAACGCACATCAAATAAAGATTACGGTCTTGCTGGTATATATCGATACATCAGCAAAAATAAAATTTGAATGGTCATCCTTAATACAAATCAGATTGGTTAAAGGGGCAGTGTCCAAATTTTTAGTGTCGCTATGAAAAGCCAGAAAAAAACGTATTTGTTTCAATGGAATCGTTAAAATAATGGTTAAGAATTGTTAACAATAAACCTACTAGTACAAAGAAACTAGTATTAATATGTTTTGGCTACGGATGGCTAGGATGGAAATGGATTGCAACTTGAAAAAATTGGCCATTTTTTTTTTCAAACTCTCCCCGTGTATTTTATAGAAGTCGCTAAAAGTCAGTGTTATGGTTCGGTTCTTCGTAGAAGAAAAACCTTAACATTTTCTTTCCTGCATTGTAAGAGCAATTTCATGTTACAAAATCGCTAATGACATTTTAATTTAGTTAACGAATGATTTAATGCATGATCTAAAATTGATATTATTGCCTTATCTCAAAACAGGAAGCTGTGGTTCTCGTCCCCAGACAAGGATTGTTGGTGGCCATGAAGCCTCGGTGAACAGTTGGCCATGGCAAGTCCAGCTAAGGACATCCTGGGGTTTCCCTTTCTGTGGAGGATCCCTGATTGATCCTTACTGGGTTGTCTCAGCGGCACATTGTGTTGTTCAAAAAAGATCAACAGACGTTGTAATCAGGTATCATTGATTTTTCATAATCGGCCAGACTATTATTATCAGACTGCCATCCTCGAGAAGGCCAAGCTATACGTAGCTTATAAGAAATGCCTGCCACCGATAATTTTCGTCACTTATATAAAATAATTTCGTTCTTCCACAAATGTTTAAAATGGCTTTGAAGTGAGGTGAGAATGATTGGTTAGTTTGTGAGGAAACAATAGTACTTGAAAAACTTTAACACGCTTCTCTAAAGCGCTTCTCTTGAAAGCTGGGCCAACGTCATAGCAATATTTTACATGCGCTTAGGATAAAAATAATCTTTTACAAAAACAGTCGTGTAGCTATATAGCTACATTGAATTTTATCTCGCGATGAAAGCTCGGCCGTACGGGAACACAGTAATTTTGCAACCCAAATACAATGAAGATTCGTTGGAATAAGCGTTTCTTTTTTTTTTTTTTCGTTTGATTGAATCATTACATAATGCAATTTTAGAGTTTTAATTGGCTTACTGGTGTCGTCAGCCATTGCCTTGACCATTCTCCTCTAAAACAGTAATTTAAAATTTTGATGAAAGCAGGGTAAAGAAAAAACATTGACACTTCTGTAAAAAGCACCTTAAAATTCATAATTAGGCAAAGTTTGAGGTTATTTTTCTTTTGAGAAATTGTTAAGTCTGAAAGTTATATAATTATACGTTTATCTGGAAACGTACAAGCTTTGCCCCTCTTCATACAAACGCCGGTATCTAGCCTATATATTATGATAAAATTCTTAAATTCCCGTACATGATATAGAAATATGCCTATATAAGTTTTCTTGTTCTTATAAAATGAAATCAACAAGATCTAACAATTAGCAGTTGCAATAAAACAATCAAAAAAACATTCCATTCACCCTTGTTTGGTATGGATAAATTATAGCCGACGGGATGCTATGCGTCTCAGTGGAGCTATCATCTCACATTCAATACGCGATGAATATGAATATGCGATTTCTTTGCATAGGTTGGGAGCACACTTCCGCAAAAACGAGCATGGATCCGTGGGTACAGAGCAAGATGTTAAAGTTGCAGAGATCATCAGCCATGAGAGTTATCACTCACCGAAGAGATACAGCCACGATATTGCATTGATCAGACTAGAGAAACCTGCCAAGATCGGCAAAGGAGTTGGTCTCGTTTGCATGCCAGATTCCAAACTGCCCTTACCAATCGATGACATCAACAAGAAGTGTTGGATAACAGGCTGGGGAACACTGTCTTCTGGCGGTTCCAGCCCGGATAAGCTAATGCAGGTCGATGTGCCACTCGTCTCAAAGGCTCGTTGCCTGAAGGGGTACCCGGGGAAGATCCATGATTCCATGCTGTGTGCTGGCCTAGATCAAGGAGGAATCGATGCTTGTCAGGGTGACAGTGGAGGTCCTCTGGTCTGTGAATACAATGGCAAATGGTACCTGGAAGGAGCCACTAGCTGGGGATACGGTTGCGCTTCTCCAATGAAGTATGGGGTGTACGCTAAGGTTCGCTACCTCAGTTCTTGGGTAAAAAGCAAAATTTCAGGCGTTGTACCTCCTTCGCCATCACTTCCGCCGAAACCAACACCTCCAAAGCCAACTTCGTCAGGTAAGTCACCTAAATATACATTAGAAAAGTAGCAAAGAAGATAAACCTTCCATGTCAGGTAAAAAAAAACCCAAGCTGCTTTAATTATTGTGACTGTCGGGTGTTCAAGAGCTATACTTTCTAAAACCTATGAATCTTCAAATCCATCAGTCGACAACATCAGTAACAAATAGAAGATTGTCTTGCAAGCGAGCTATCGGGAAAAACGCATGGCACAAACATTTAAAATTGAATGGCCCTTTCATAATTTATGATTGCATCCAAATTCTTCTTTAGACTGAAGCGCTATATATTTTTGATGTTTAAAGTTGGTTTCCTTGTTTTAGTTCTGGAATGGTCAAGAAAGTTACAAATTACCCTCGATGCCATGTAGTATTAATTGGACATAAGCAATTCAGCTTCGTGTACTTCAGGCGTACACGGAATAAACTACAATCGCGGAGAGCAGGATGTGCACAGTCTTGTAGGCGGAATCGGGAATCAGCATCCAGCACATGCCGACGCATCTTTAGGCAAGGATAGAGATGAGAATTTAGCCTAGTCAGTCAAAGTCGCGTGGTTCTGCTCTAATGGCGTGCATAATTTGCTGAACATTTACTTTGTAGAACGATCAGATACTCATTTTGAGGATATTTTCGAAGCTCCTTACAAACCTCAACCTGTTATTTACCAACCGGTTAAGAATAGATTATTCATTCAACCTGGCTCGTGCTCCTGTCATTTCATTTATTTCCATCTATCTAGATTGCAAAGACAGTGACGCTTACGCTTCCCAGTGCCCGACTCTTGCAGGGTATAAAAATTACTGCAAACATCACCACAAATGGACTAAGAAGTATTGCGCCAAATCGTGCGGCTGGTGTAGTGAGTATCCTTCTTTTGATTTATTACTTTCTAAAGGACTTGTTTTGAAAGACTGTTACCTAATTAACGTCGCCAACCGGATGAGACTTAAAGTTCAGTGCGCCTTGCATTTTTTTTCCGTTCATTTTTCCTTTGTCCTGGCCTCACTGTCATAAACGTTCCATTTAATATTTCATATAATGATACTCCGACTTCTTGCTGAAGGCTTCTTTAGCATTTATTGACTGTCCCAAGCAAATTCATATGCATGTACGTTTATGGTATAATTGAAAGTCGCCAGCTTATGCGCTTTTTGTTGACAGAGATAATATAGCTATTGAATAGAATACTGACATAGTAAATAGTGAACAAACTTTCTACTTTGTTTGAATTCGTCATTTTCCCACGCACACAAACATTGTCAATTATTTTATTCCTGACTCTATGTCCTCTTTGTTGTCTTGCAGCGTAAAAGTGACCCCAAGGAGAAAGCAACGTTGCAAATATTGTGGGGAAAAAAGTTACGTTTTAAAATTCTGGTGCTTGGTCATTGTAGTTTTATGAACTAGTTTGGAAGAATAAATTTGAAAAAGTGCTTTTCTTCGTTTGTATGATTTTTTTGTACGCGCTTCATCTATTGCACACTTTGTTGTCCTCCCACTTTGAATCAATACCTAAGCAGAATTGACGGTAAAGAAAGTTTCCAATGACTATTTCCGGTTGCTCAGTACATATCATGGCCCTCGTTGTGAATTTTCTTCCATCACTTCCCACATCGTATCACGCTCTTAATGGCACCTTTGCATTCTCTTCATGGCAAATCTAACTAAATGTACTGTGGTATTGCAATCTACTGGCGACTCTTTCAATAGCCGGTGCTGATAGCGATGGCTAGAACTTCATATTTATAGTGTAAAAACAACACACTCATTATTGATACAAGACACTCATTTATCTCGTCAAATTGCACCCCTTGACTAATTTGTTAAATTTTCTTATATTGTGCGCACTCATGATACGGGACTAGATACGAGAAGGCTCTCGACTCTGAAGTAACATTCATTACTATAAACACGTATCTCTCATCCGCACAACAGAAAACTTTGTTTATCGGTGATTGTTTAACAGGAGATGCTTCAATCAAAATGATTATTTTAGAACATCGGTGGATAATTTGCGGGTAAGGTTTGAGTAAACAAGTCCATTGAAGGATTTTATTTCAACTTTGTCGTTTGCTATCGGTTGTGTGCCTCGTAAAACTAAACGTTTCCTTGTGAGCTTAACGTAAACGCGAAAAAAGGAAAAAATGGGTATCAAATTAAGGCGGGCAGTTGTTTTGAAGTTACTCGTAGCCTGAGCAAAATTAATCCAGGCCTTTATGATCGGTAGCCAAACATCTATTCATTTTCTCGAACGTTTTTCTTCATACTTGCGTAAAAGCTGGAAGGGTAAGCGACAAGGGTAAAAAAATTGCGGGAAAATCGGGACCAAGCGATGATTGTCATTCCTCTCGTCTTTTGTAAACGTTATGTTTATATCCGGTGGATAGTAACAAAACAGAAAAAGGGGTTTGACCATATCATTCTTTCAAATTTTGCCCAGGCAATCAATGGTTGTTGTTTAGTGTAAATGGTATTTTTCATTTTTTTCACATATATTCTGATTAAGTGCTTTGTACATGTAATAAAGGAAGCACTGTTCATTTTCTATCTAAGAAAAAAGGCTCAGTTTATTCTTATGGCGAGCACACATCGAATAGACCATTTCCGAGTTGCTTTGAAGCTCATTATGAAAGCGAGGCTAAGTGCAAAGTTTTTGTTATGAAAATTAGTTTTCATTCATATGCAAACAAAACTAATTTTCATATGAAAAGTTTTTATTAAAAAAAAAGGTTGTGAATAGAACCTATTTGTAGGCTGTCGAAGATGCCGAGGACTTTTTACTGCTGCCATACAGGAGTGAAATATATAGTTCGCAACAGCAGAATACAGTTTATGAAGTAGAATCCACATGAAAATTAGCCATGTGAAATTGTTCGTGTTGAGCCAATGACGTCACTTCCTGTAATTTGAGCCTTAACTTCCGGAACAAGGCCAAGTAATGGCCGCCGTGAAATCTCGAATAAAAAGCTAAAAAAAATACTTCCAATCGCCGTAAAGGATTGAAATTTGGTAACATGAGTAAGAAGGTCATATTCTACACGAAAATGCAAAAGGATGGAAAATGAAACTTTCGTCCCAGGGGCACTTTAAAGGGGCGGGCACTGTGACGGAGATTTTGCTGTATGTTGGTCAAAACTGCTCAAGTTTTTTAATTTGAACCACTTCTCTAACACGAAATTGCTCTAAGAGCAGCGCGGAGAAAATATGAAACGATTTCTCTGAACAAGAATACACTATAAAACGTTTTGTAGCCATTTTTCCCATTATACATAGGAGGAACTTGAAAAAATTGGCTATTTTTTTTCAAGTTGCAATCCATTCCCGTGCTAGCCATCTGCAGGCAAGGATGAATGATACTAGTTTCTGTGCACTAGTAGAGATATTGTTAACAACAATTTTGGCTGATCAAAGGGACACTAAAAATAGGTGACACTGCCTCTTTAAAGGAGACTCTGTCCATCTTCCATATAAAAAGAGTTGTTTCTAGTTGTGATAAAAATGCTTATTTAGTTTCTTTGCGTTTTTATTTTTATGGAAGGACGTACGTCCAATTCAATAGTAATAAGCTTTCCCTTGCAAGAAATATTAGTTTGAGACTAAGATTCATCTGATCTGTGTAAAAACGGGTGAGATGTATGCATTAAAGCAGCTATCAGTGAGAGAGAATTTACTTTACTTAAAAAGTGACAGGCTGTCTTCAAATGTTATTGTAAAACATTTATTGGGTATTTGCTCAGTTGGGGCTTGTATAATTTTAATTTTAAACGTTTCTCAAATTTTAAGGAATGGATGCGCCATTTAACATTTTGTATGTCAGGTAAACTGTAAATAAAATGTAATTCTGTTAAAAACAGAAATAACAATGTTTACCAATAATTCAGCTTCAATTTTAAGGTGTTTAATTTCCTTTAACTTTAAAAGTGGTAATTCAACTAGTCCGTACCAAAGCTAGCTGTCTGAATGTATAATACGTCACAATTATAGAAAGATGCACTAGCTAGTGTTAAAGATGATTCAAAATTCTACTATTCACAGTGATTATAGTATCCAAAAAAGTTGAAATATTCCATACACAAAATGAATTAATATTATAATCTACTTAAACACTTTGCGACTTTTGTTCGCATTTTATTTTTTAGCCAAAAAGGTGAAAACATAGTCTTTTCAGTAATGGCTCCTTTTAAGTTCACATTTCGTACCACTAACAATCGATTTTCGTCAAAAATTTTGCCAAAATGTGCATTAAAGACAAAAGACAACGGCAACTTGGAAGAGTGTAGTTGCCGACCAAAAACTGATCCTTTTGAAACACTCAGAGGAAAACCATACAGGAAGGTGGCATGCATTTTGATCAGTTCTACGCCCGGGGTTTAAGTTAGCAAAGTGATTTTCAATAATCTATAAAGGGGGCATTACAATTTTGCAATGCACTAGCCGGTGTAAAAAACAAACGTTATCTTTCTAAGTGCATTCATCAAGTTGTTTAAATGTTTAATGTTTAAGTCAATTCAAAGACAAATAGACCGCAAATGCGAGGGCGGGATTTGTTACAAAAAGTGGTAGTAATAATGCACAAAATCACTGGAGAAGTCACTTTATTTTTGCACCTGTTTAGTAAAGCAATACTGCTTCTTTTTTATTATTTTTTTTTTAACAGTGCAAGGAGCAGTGCCAAAGCACTTGTAGGTAGTTGCTCCTCTGCAATCGACGCAAGAAATTGCGGACATTTACTTCAGAAAATTAGTTGCTTCTTCCAACTTAAGTACAAAAGACCCTTGTCATCATCAAACTGAATGAAAGATTTGTTCATACTCTCATTACGCTTTTAAACTCTCTATTTCAAAAATGATTTTTAAAACATCTGAAAACAAACAATTTGAGTGTCATTTGCTCTGTAAATTATTGGTCAGCTCTAGGAAGCAGAAATGTGTACGCTTCAACCATATTAGTTAATCTTGAAAATTAAAAAAAAAAACGTGCTTTAAAATGAAACGAAGTAATGCTACTTTATTCTATCCCAAATTTATCCCTCTCGTCTGCAGATTTAGCTCTTAAACGACTTAAACATTAAATGTGTAAACAAGCCACGTACACTTTTTAAAAGAGAAATTAAAAAATGTTCTCAATTTGCTTGTGCAATAGGTCTTGTTGCTCCTAGATAATTACAATGGACCTCATTAAACTTTATATGCAAGACCGACTAGTTTATTTTTCATCTCCATTAACAAGTAAATAAATAGCCGTTGTTAATGGCAAGTCTTTGCAAATTAAATATTTAACCAACGACAGTGTACTCAAACGGTAGTTACATACGTATGGGAATACTATTTCACGCGAACATTTAAATTCCAGCTCAGATGAGAATTACGTTAATTTTTAGAGTGGTCAGTAAGGCTCATGAGAGAACTTAAATATCTAAAAAAAAAACTGGTTTAAGAAAACGCAGTTACACGAATATAAAGGAGTTATACTGACGCTTCGGCTAATGGACTCCTGGCAAAATCGAGTTTATTTTCTATCAGCATTCATCAAGTAAATCAAAAGGCTATTGTTAATGGCCAAGTGGTTGCAAATTAAATATTTAACCATTGTAGCAGTGTACTCAAAGGTAGAAACAATAAACATTTCTTTAATTGTGTGTCATTATACAGACAGGTAGTCTCGGTGAAAGACGTTCCTAGCAGGTGTATTGAGAAATGCCCTCCGCCCTACATTTCCCTTTGTCCTAATTCCTAATAAAAGTTGATAGCCTCAGTACATGCCTTGTAGTTTGGAAGGAGATTTAACAAGATGCATCATTTCGTTCTAATACTTGCTGTAATTGCTGGATTAACATCTTTCACAGAGGGTAAGCGAAGTTTATTGATTAGCTTCTAGCAGTAGATTTAGTATTCGAAGAAATCAAAAATCTGTTTCCTTGATTTATGTTGCTTTTTTCGCGAAGAGTTTCCTTGGGTTGCTCATTAACCTATGTCCTTCTTTTTTCTCTGCAGTTTGAAGGTATTGAGTAATTCAATAAGTATTTGCACATTTTTTTCATAGTGACATAGATAGATTTTCTGAATCTTTTCTCTTGATAACAGTAAACTGCAGCCGTAAATGTTAATTGCAGCAAAAACAAAGTTTGTGTTTGTTTTACCCTAAATTAAGGCCTTACTTTGATAGTTGAAACTGAGTAAAAGTAGAAGTGAAGTAAAGTAACGGTACCACTGTGTGGTATAATTGTCCTGATTCTAGCAATATTTAGATTCAGATGCAGCTCCCTAGAAATATACAACTACTGACGGCTTTTTTAGTTGAATAGTTATTAGTAACTTTGATGAACATCCAGAGGCTTAATACTGGCTAACATATATCAGATTTAAAACAGCCCACGGAGAGAGAATCTCATTCTTCAGTGTCTTTGTTGTTTTTGCAGCTAAATGTGGCCTTAAACCACCTGGCAGTCGTATTGTTGGTGGAATTGCGGCTGCTAGAAATGAGTGGCCATGGCAGGCCATGCTGAGAGCAAAGTTTGCGGACCGCCAGTTCTGTGGGGGATCATTGATCTCTCCAAATGTTGTGGTTACTGCCGCGCATTGCGTAGATGGTGCACCAGCGAGTGCGATAGTTGTCAGGTAAACTTGCTGCGTACGGATAATTATGATTTTACCACGAAATTAATCAATCAATCAAATCGCAACATGAAAGATCATTTATGTTCCGAAAGATTACTGATTAGCGTCTTGCATTGGCCTTTTGTTGTTGATTAACAAGATTATAACGCGTGAGAGATACCACAGAAACTTCTTTCAACTCATTATTGAGATTGACTAAAATTTCAGTTGATTTTCCACAATTCAAACATACTTTAGACCTGGCCATTTTAAATTATCGTCCATGATTGTCGATAAATAGCCAAAGAGACTAACATACCGTACGTTCGGTATTTCAAGAGCTTTGATAACATGAACTTTTCACTAACAAGGGAATGTCTGCCGCCAGCTTGACGTTTCTGATAATTGTGTCAATGGCTCAAACTTTATGATGAAGTTTATGATGAACGCTACATTCAGGCGTAATACTTGATAATAATATTTCAGTCACCTTTTATATATTGCATACATATATAGAATGGGTGCCCATTACAGAGAGAACTGCTCCTTGGGAACAGAGCAAGATGTTGATGTCACTGAAATTATCGTGCACGAAAACTACAACCCAAAAAGTAACAGCCATGACGTTGCCTTGTTGAAGCTTGCCCAGCCTGTTCTTATTGGTCAAGAGGTCGATACTGTGTGCCTGCCAGATAGACGTAACTCGCTGCCAATCGATGATCTTACCAAAAGGTGCTTCATCACAGGATGGGGAACTCTTTCTTCCGGTGGATCGCAGCCAGACATGCTGTATGAAGCAAGCGTACCACTCGTGTCCAAACGCCGCTGCAAAAAAGGTTACAAAGGGATCGGAAAGATACATAAATCCATGCTGTGTGCTGGTCTGGATGAGGGTGGAATTGACTCTTGCCAGGGCGATAGTGGTGGACCACTGATGTGTGAGTTCAATGGGCGATGGTATCTGGAGGGAATCACTAGCTGGGGATACGGCTGTGCATTTCCTAAAAAATACGGAGTGTACGCAAAAGTGCGGTATCTCCAATCTTGGATTGAATCAAACATGGGTAAGATTTTATCGCTGATATAGTGCTTGAGGCCATCCGATCCGAAATGACACTACCTTGACATGCAAAAATCGCTGAAACCTTTTTACCACTTCTTTGCGTTGATTTCTATAGCGAGGTAATAAAAGCGTAATGAGGCACTTTAAGTGATGTTACGCAGACTTAAGTTGATTAACTGAACTCTGAAACAGTTCGTATGAATTTCATGACAATAAGCAATGTTTGAACTTGATTTCCAGCCTTGGCTAAGGTGTTGTGGCCTGAAAAAGTCACTTAAACCTCAACAAACACGCCCCCATAAGGTGTCACCTGAGTAGAGGGGAGAGCAAAAATATTTACAAAAACTATCCAACTCCATTAGTCTTCTTTAACTTCTCCTTTCCTGGGAGATCGGACTAAAAATCCTCATTGGCTAGTTTCAAAGGGGCTTGTTAAAATGTATTAGTTCTTCTATCACTGTATCAGAAACGTAAAATGAAATAAAATGAACAAAAATCACCACTGGCCACCATTTTTGTTCACACATGAAACTCTTCATAGTTTATAATTATAGATTTCATCCTACATGCGCACAAAGGAAAGGACATTGCGCGGTCAGTGTTTCAGTCTAGACCTCCAACTCATGTGTACTTGATTTATCATAACTTATGTATGATGTTTGATGTTATTTTCATTTTTTGTTTTATACAGCCTAACTCGACAGAGGACCAATGCCTTGCAGAGCAAAGGAAAACAGAAAAGAGAAAATAAGCGTAAAATTTAAAAGAAAGTAAAAGTCGATTTAGATTAACTAAAATAATAAAATGATTATTCCAAAATGCATATGTTTGCATTTTTTTTTTTTTGTACTTTGCGTTCTTAAGCCTGGTTTTCACTAGGACATAGGCAAAAGCAGAAGCAGAAGCAGAAGCATAAACGCCGTTTTATCACGTGAGAACACGTGCTACATAAGCATATGCACAAGCATAAGAAGAACGAACAGTACATGTTCGTCCTTCTTGTACTTATGCTTATGTTATGTTATGTCGCCGTTTTCACCAGTGAGAACAGTGACGACATAAGCACAAGCACAACACAGTCAACCATTCCGTCCGCCATCTTGCTTAACATTGAGGGGAGCTGGTATCGAGAATTCCGTCAAGAAATGGTTTTCTGCGCGTGCGTCTTTCCTTATGCTTATGTAGCAAGTGTTCTAACTTGCTTATCTTTATGCTTATGCTTATGCTTATGTTTTAGTGAAAACCAGCCTTTATATTTAGCTATACGTAGTGAAATGAATCTTTCTGTGATTGAAAATCCAACGTTTATAAGTTTATATTGTCTGTCAGGCATCGATTTTCCTTAAGAAAAGTCAAATTGAGAATTTCCACAGACATCGATGATTTGAATTTTGGCTCTGTAATTTTAGGATTGGTCAGACAATAATAGCCAAATTCAAAACTGTTGAATAAGTGGATCGGCCGATTCCCACCATATTTCTGTTGTTTGTTGCATTTGATTTAGTATAGCTATGGTAACATTGTTTTTTTCACTGGCTTCATCTCTCTGAAAACAAAGCACGGCCTCCCAATCCCTTCGCCAGAAAACTATAGCTTAAAGGAGTTAGTGAAGAAGAAGGTTCAACTAGCATAAGATTTAGACTACCGTTTCAGTGCCCTGTACAAGTTTCCCATCATTTTCAGTTTGGCTGCTCCGAAGTTGTTTCTTAGAATAAGGAATGGTAATGTCCGATCTTAAATTTTAGAGTACGCAATGGATGTTAGGCGGCGCAGAGATTTATCAACAAAAATGTTTTTAAACATTGCATTTTATTTCTACTTCTTCGACGAGAACTCGCATATTGTTTCTCTCTCTCTTTCTATCCTGAAAAGAAGGAGAAAAGGAAGAAAACTGTTACCCACCGGTGTAACTATTACGTTGCTACTTTAGGTGAGGAAACTGCCAGGCCAAAACATTAGATATATCACTGGTACCCCTCCCCTAACCATGCACGCACGCACACACACACACACAACACCCCCTTCAGATGTAAGCCCCAAAATCTCACACACCCACATTTTTTCTAAACCCTTCCAAATTATGTACCCCCCATCAAGTGTCACGGCTAACTGCTATCATCAGATATCAAACCTTATGAATTTTGAAACGCAAAATTCCCTCCAGCAATGCTCCCACTCGCCAACCCCGGGAAAATAAGTTCCTAAAAAGTCATCTGAAGGAATCTAAGCCCATTCATACGTCTTATTGTGCCATTTTTTGAAAATTTTAATAAATTAGTAAATGAACCTTTGAAATTGGTTCCTCAAGAGATTCGTTGATCATAAAATACAGTATAAATTTTATCTTCCTAGTCGTGATGGAAATTAATCCTCATGGCTTTCTTTGGAGGGAATTAAGGTTGATTGGTTGAATCTATTCATTGCTGCGTTGGTTACATTATTTTAATCCAACGACATATTTCCTTTTTATTTCAATGAAGCTTAAGAGAACGCAAGCTGTTTTGGCATATTTTTCCTATTTTGTTTCCACAAAAACATTAATTTTTCTTCTTGTTTTCTGTGGCTTAAATCAAGTTACAAAATTCCTAAAAATAATATTTAAAAAATCACGCCATAGGAGTATTCACCCATACATTTCATTCACACTTGTACTTGATGTGGATGTACTTGGAGGCATACACAGGACAAGGATTTCCATACACCTCATTAGATGCGTAAAGCCAACAAGATTCTTTTCCATCGCAGGCCTTCGCGATCTGAGGATAATAAAGATAATATCATTGATTTTATAACTTAGGTGGTAATATAAATTCTTGTAAATTCAATTGCGCGTGCGTGCTTCATATTCCCGTTGTGCACGCTAATAACGTCAGCAAAGTAATGCCTCGAGGAAAATAATTCAGTTATAAAACAATTGTTTCATGTGTCAACTGTGCGTTCATCGAGATTCGAAGCACTTGGGGGGTTTGGAGAGCACTCAAGAAGCTGGAGTACGCCTCGAGCAACTTTTCGTTATCTCGGGAATCGAACCCATATGCAACATATATTTTGAACTGCGGATGGAAAATCTGAATAGAAGAAATATCCTCGCGATTAGTACGCAACTTAAGCATTTGCGAAAAGAAAGCTTTCCGAACAGTAATAGTTGTCGATTCAATCAAGTAGTCAATTAAAGATTCGAAAACAATTTGAATCGTGTGTTGAGGCCCTAAGTGTTACTGGGTACCTTTGAACCAGAGCCAGCTGCTTTGCAGTTTGTTGTCAGTCCCATGCCACATTTAAACATCGTCGTCCTTCCATAATAAGCGGAAATAACTTTTATCTTTCTCCCATTGCACGAAATGTTCTTCCTTTTGTCTTGACAAATTATATCTTCGTGGTGATTTGAAGCTGTAAATGGAAGACAAGTTACTGGTAGTACCGTAGTTCTGTGTTTGAGCCCTTATCACTGCACGGTCAAAGCAGTCTAAACCGACAGCAGTGCAAACGTATTACCATTAAATTATATTCACGAAGATTGTGACTTCGAAAATCAAAAAAAAAGAAACTTTAAGAAATTGTGCACACATTTATGATTCGCCGAAATTAGTATATGTACAATGCAAAGTCGGAGTTGAGAGGCTTTAACTTATGACTTGAATTACTAGGTTAATGTTATTACATGTACCTAATAAGGAAAAATATTTCTGTTGGCCTTGCTACTTTCATCATCATTTATTTGCCTTAGTAAAAGAGGAAAACATTCAACTTACAGGTCAAGGTAATGGCGAGGAGACCTCAAGAAACCACAAGGCTTATAAGAGAGGCCACCTCGACTGTCATAAATATGATGCTGCGTAAGTGGAGCTTGGTCAATTTATGATTTTACAAGTAAAAACTCCAACGTTTTTTCCTTAAAGGTGAAAAAACTAGATGAAGAAGTTGTTGGGAGAGATTTCCAGATTTTGGGACCTTGGTAAACTGAAGGATTGTTAGTCCGACAAGGATGCGATCGATGGCGGTTGACTGTTCTGGTGCGATAATTATGTATTTGGCTACTTCTTAAAACAGATTCAGAAATATTGGAGGTAATAATTGATTTTGATAATGAAACAAATTTGGCTATTTGAAATGAATTAACTTGAAAAATGTCTAAGATACCCAATTTAGCAAAAACAGGAGCAGAGTGTGCTCGATAATCTGAATTGGCAATGGCTCGCACAACACGCTTTGTGGGCGACCAGGTGGAGTTACCACTAAGTTACAGTAAGTGATGTAAGGATGAATTAGCGCGTAGTACAAAGTTAGTTTTGTTTTTGAAGATGATTAAATTCGGGACCTGAATATGATACCCACTGACTTGGAAATTTGTTTACATGTAAAGCTGACGTGATGCTTCCAGGTTAGAAGCTCATCAACATAGACACCTAAGATATTTGGTCAGATTAGCTTGGTTCAGAGACTGACTTCCAAAAAAAAGAAAAATTAGTTAAGTTTCTTTTGTCGGCTAGATTTAAAGATAATCCTTTTTTTTTTTTTTTTTTTTTTGTAGATTGACCGAGAGCTTATTACATTTCAACCAAACATCAAAATTGCGTAGCTCGTCATTTAGTATGGAATGTAACTTGTTTGGGTCTTTAATGAGAGTATAAGATACCCGTGTCATCAGCAAAAAGCAAGGGCTGTGTTAATTTAGAGGCATTTAAATTTATCAGAAGCATACTAATGTATTTTTTACATCGGTGTGCAACCAATTCTCAAGTCACTTACGCAGAACTTCCACCAAATCTATAAATTTAGGAGAGGTTTGCCATTCGACATAAAACAGTCCATTTTCTAATAAAATAAGTCACTTACTCATCACGTCACCGCCTGTTGTCTTTGTTATCCAAGGAAGAAAGTGACGAATTTTGGCATACACTCCAGGGTACCCTGGGCTAGCACAACCAACTCCCCAGCTCGTGGCTCCCTCCAGATACCATCTACCATTCAACTCACAGACCAGGGGTCCACCACTATCACCCTGACAGGAGTCAATTCCACCCTCCTCCACACCTGCACACAGCATGGAGTCGTCGATCAAGCTACGAAAGCTACCAACACAGCGATCGTGTGAATAGAGAGGCACATCAACCTGCTGAAGAGAAGTCGGGCTGGCTCCACCTTGGGACAATCTTCCCCACCCTGTTATCCAACACTTCTTATTCAGGTCATCAACTGGCAAGGGAAGGCCAAGGTCTGGAATACAGGCAAGCCCAACACCTTTTCCAAGTTTGGCAGGTTTTGAGAGCTTGAGAAGGGCAACGTCGTTGCTGTTTTGTTTTGGTTTTTGATAGCTGGGGTGTATGATGATCTTTTCAACCTCCAGATCCTGTTCCGTGCCAACCTTTACTTTGTTACTCTTTGAATGTGCGCCCATTCTTCAAAAGAAAACGAGTCATTATAAATCGATCATAAATAATAAGGTATTGGATGTCATCTGAAACAGCTCTTTCTACCCCACTCACAAAAGAAAGCATAAGCATAAATTTCTCTTGTGTACATCCGTTCTGAAATCGTCCTGTTGCTGTACATGTTAGAATATCCTTACTGACTAAAAACAACTAACCCAAGTTTATTTTTAACGTTGTTAAATCTAATACGAGTTCAATAGTTCGCATGCAATCATCCTTCATTGCATCACGTTAACGATACTACTAATGCTAGTGCTACTACTACTACTACTACTTCCGCTACTATTACTACTACTACTACTACTACTACTACTACTACTACTACTACTACTACTACTACTACTACTACTACTACTACTACTACTACTACTACTACTACTACTACTACTACTACTACTACTGCTACTACTACTACTACTACTACTACTACGATGACGACGACGACGACGACGACAAAGACTGCTACTGCTACTACCGCTTTACCGTTCAGTTTAACGTCGAGATCATCTAAAGTTATATTATTTAATGTAACTGGCGAGATGCAAAGGTTCCAAACTCTTTTATCCTTGTGCGCTCAAGCCAATACGACAGATAAGTTAGTTAAAGTTTGAGCGGTTTATCCTGATTTTTGATGGCAAAAGTTACGGTAAAATACGTTTTTATGTTGATTCTATTTTGTTTTTTGCACCATTTTAATCATATTTTTGAACAAGCAATAATAAGGACGTTTATCAACAATTGCGATATATTTCTTAGTGTCTTAGTGATACTCCGGAAACCTAGTTTTCTTTCCGTCTTGTTGCAGAAAGTTTATCTAAGAGGAAAACGTAATAAATATTTCCTGTTACCTTACAATAATATCATCGGGTTTCTTACTGCCCACACAGTGTGACGCCGTCACAACCCATGATGGATGAACCAAAGTTCCTCCGCAAAACTGAGATTTCCGTGAAGTCATTATCATTGCTTGCCATGGCCAAGAATGTTTGGGCGCTGTGTGTCCACCTACAATACGAGTGTGGGGACGGGCTCCGCAGTTTCCTATTTATTAAAGCAACAATCATTTTAGATTAATTAGTTCAGATTTAACTGATGAGAAAAGTAGTTTCAAACTTAATAAAAAAAATTAAAAGCAACATTCATCTCAGATAGGTCACAGTGGTCTCCCTTTAATTTTTTTAAGAGAAATGCTTCAAGATTTCAAACTATGCCGGTATTGTGTAAAATTATGTAAGGGTAAAAATTACAAGTAAGTCTCAGTTACTGTCGTTTAAAGTTCATCCATATATCTGTGGAGAGCGTCCAATGTTTCTGGTCAATGATTAAACAAAGAAACCTTTTATCAACATTTAATGCTCTAACAGTACCAGGACGAAACCATTGAGTATGTGATTTTTTCAAGGAAAAAATACCCTTAACAGTTTGTATCTTTTTCTCCGCAATACACGGGAAGAACTCGAAAGAAAGGGCACTATTTTTCAAGATGCAATCCATTTCCATGCTATTATTCACAACCAAAGATGCCCAATACTAGTTCAGTTCTGTGCACCGGTTGGGCAATTGTTAATGAAACTAAACCTGTATGTATTATTTTAACCTTGCCATCGATATAATTATGCCTTTAAGCATTTCAAAGTGAATTTAAAAGTACTATGGCGACATTCCCCAATAACTAACATTAATTTTGAAATGGATGTGCAGTGCTTGGAATACATTTATTTCCAGTAGACGCAGCCTATTTTCTATTCAACTTAAACGACTAGAATGGTATGTTTGAAGAAAGATAAATCAGGTAATCAACGTAAGTGAGAAAATTCAGATCGATAATTGTTTATCTATCAGATATAATTTTCAAACTGAGAGCCACTGCAAGTTATCATTAAGGGGAGAGTGCAAATTCAATCAGGATTAATGATTCAATGGTCTGAAGAGAACATACCTTGCACTAAGGCATAGGGCGCCACAATCAAAGCCAAAACATACAGCAGGAGATGCATGGTATAACAGTTAACCAGAAGTAATAACTGCCTTCCATTCAGCGCAGGGTTCTTATAAAGATTATTGAATAGAAGTTTGTTTCATTCTCAAACACTGCTGCAAAAATAAAACGCTCTTGTTAAGTGCATGGGTGTCTAAATAGAAGAGGCAGCTAAGCACATCGTAAAGGTACATGCTGTTTACTTACTGTTTTCTCTTGACCGATGCCGATTATTCCTCTCCAAACCAATTTGCTTTGGCGTTTTTACGTAAATAAACATTACAGGAAAAGATATCCTGATCGTGAAGTCAATAAAGAAAATAAGCAATATTTTTATCGTTTTTATCCTAAAAACTTAAAAAGAAAACAAAACTGCAGGCGTGTAATCGATAGTAAATTTCATTGGATGTCTGTCGAAAATGAGTCGAGATAGAAAACTAATTAGTTCACCGGAAAGCTTGGCATTTCAAGGGTAACTATGTTCCCGTTCGTTTTTTATCTCGTTTTCTTCCACATTTTACTTAATTCTCAACGTAACATTGTTACAATAGTGAATAAATATTATCATATTTAGCTAGCGCATGACTTTGATCTTGCCAAATAGCCCATTTAATGCCCATTGTATGATGGAAAGAAACAGATAAATGTTTGAGCAGCTTCTGAAAATATTTCAGCTGGAATACTGATATTTGAATTTCCAGTTAGATAATTTTTTATGTTGTTGTTCAATAATCCCAAAGACTGTGAGGACTTTCTATCGGAATCGGCTTTCTTGGTTTCGATTAAAATGGTCCTTTAGGAGTCGTTGTGTAAAAGAAAAACCAAACATTTAGTGGAAATTTGATATACACAATCACCTTCTGGAGTGGAAATTGTTCAGTTTTTCAATCATTTCCGTGGACAGATTCAGATCTGACCGTGGTGACAAAGTAGAACGACTATGAAAATCAATGCAAAAATGCAGAATTTCATCGTGAGAAAGAGAAGAAGGAAAAATTACATACGAATGAAATTCTCAGATTGCAAATACGTCGTATTGATGCTACGAACAGCGCTTTCGTTGAACAGTTCGGAGAGCAAGGTCTAAAGTCTAATAAATCACAAAAATTATAACCAAAGCGGTTGTAGAAAGAAGTTAAGCGCTTCGCTAGTTTCATTTTAGCTTCCATTTACCGTGCAGACACACTTTCACCCACACCTGAGAAACGAATAAAGAGAACAATTTATTTACGTAACAATTATTTCTGTGGTGCGGGATTTGAACAAATTTCTCTGAAAATGAAGCGCGTTACAAGCGCGAGAACTCGGCCAGTGCAATAGTTGAAGTAATGGATAAAGTGCTTTGCTGATATCCAATTAACTCGGTCAGAGTGTGCGTCGCAAGCAAGACATTTGCTCACGCAGAACGAAGCTCATTTAAAAACCATGAGAACTAAACTAGTGCGATTATTGAAGCAATGATCAATTGAATGATTTTATTAATTTTCTGCATTGTTATCCGATCAACTCAGCTGGAGTATGCCTCGTCGTGCCAATTATTAAACTCTGTCCCTCCCCCAGGGTGCAAATTGCTCCTTACTTCGGTCTCGACGAAGATATCAAATCTACCGCCTGAATAGTAAAAAAAATTTTGAATGTCCCTCAAAGCGTTAAAAGTCTTTGTTTTAGCCCAAATCGTACACGGTCAACTATAAAAATACCTATTGTTCGCGAATTTGAGCCGTTTTTCTTGATACGAGCTGTAGAAAGCTTATTGTAGACAAGGCTAATAACTAACGGCAGTAAGAATTCAAATCCTAACTTAACGCACTGGGATATCTTTATCTTAAATTAGGAAAACAACAACAACATTTCAGTGCCTCAAATTTCCTTTATTTCACGCTTTAACAACTTATTTTACAAAAACTTCAAGATTTCATTGTCTGGTCAATCCAGTTCCTGAACTTAGCAACCCGTCCAAAAACAGTGTATAGCTCAGCCGCAGAGCACCTCGCGGAACCCCAACTGACGTCACCCTGGAGAACCCAATTACCGTTAGCACCCTGGCAGACGTAAGGGCCACCACTGTCTCCATGGCAACCACTAAGAATAGTGCCACTTACACCAGCGCACAGCATGTACGGGGTGATCTTAAGAGAGGATCCTCCTATTAAAGACAATAAATTGGGTTAACTAAATGTGATAGCAGAATGTCTCGGACATTAACCGAGACGATCCAACTGCAATTAAAGCAGGTCGTGATAAGTTTGTTTGTTTGTTTTTTTCGCCACACACGTTATAAAAAGCAAAATAAGAGTACAAAAATATATATTACAGAGAAGGTGGTGAGTAAGCCTTAGGAGAAACCATAGGACTTAAAGAATAAGGCTTCCTCAAATGCCGAGAGCTGAAAGGTCGGAATTAAAAGTGATTTTTTTTTTTAAAGTGGATTTTCCTGTGAGCTCTTTAAGACAGGCTTATGTTGTTTTCAAGCTTTAGTTTGTACTACCATGCGATGTAAATGTAAAGCCACTGTGATGAAAACCGCTAAGAAATTAATCTTAACCTGGACCAAAACAACAATTAATGTAACCGCGTACCTGGTGATGCTGCTAGTTTTCTTGCACATTCACTGTTGGTAACCGGTGGCATTTGGGCTTGTTGAAGAATGCTGTGGGAAGATCCTGGGTGTTTTATCTTGCCCCATCCTAAATTGAAATGAAAAAACTACACTGAGAAGTAATTTGGTGTGTTGCGTAAATATTTATTCCATTGCGACTGCTATCAGAGTTGCGAGGATTCCTGTTCGCTTAATTATTACCTCTGATGCGCAAACATGAGGACTTCCTCAGTGGGAAGGCCAGAAAACAATATCTGTCTTTATCAACTGAGTTAATAAAATAAATTTGTCAAAACACGAAACAAACGCTAAAGTGTCGAGCACTAGTCCTCTCGTTAACGAGTCCAAGTGGATACACCCAGGCGAACAGGTAATTACAGTCAAAGCTCTGCTTGCTACCACTCTCGTAAGCGATCAGCCACCATTATGAAACTCCGTTTGAATTGTCCGTTAAGTGACTTAAACTCTGTACTCAAAAGCTCTCGTAAGCAACTACGACCACTTTTGGTTATTGCCAACTTGTTGTTTCGTTACGTGACTTAAACTCTGTAATCAAAAGCTCTTGTAAGGGATCACTCAAAGATTCTGATACGTATTACGGCAACTCTCTCGTGATCACATTTACAGTAATATTGCGCTGCCTAATAATGTTTGTAGATTAAGATCTCGAATTTAAAATTCAACATGATTTACAGCTGGATCAAGGGTGTTACCCTGAAACCGAGGCTATCATAGAAAGCTTTATGCTAAAAGCTCTGGTAAGTGACCAGCTTCTATTGTTTCAGCTTTTGATCGCTTACGGGACTACATTCTCGCAAGCGACCAGTTATAGTGCGACCAGTTTTTTTCAATTCCCGAGGTGGTCGCTTACGGGACTACATTCTCGCAAGCGACCAGTTCTAGTACGACCAGGTTTTTTCAATTCCCGAGGTGGTCGCTTACGAGAGCTTCGACTGTTTAATCGAAAAGTAAACGTCTGTGGCCAATTCACCTATCAACTCAGGTTGTAAGACCAAGCATGCATTTTCTTAAGTTTTCAGACCCGAGAAACTGTACACTAACATGGTAGGCGGTTGAGTGAGCCCTGTCCTAAACTGGCATATTAATTGGGCCATCAACAGGAGATTCTATATTCCGTCTTCTCTATAACTTGTTTTTGGTTGGTATCATTTTATAAAGAATGTTTCAGAGTTTTCAAACGCCCCCTCAAAATTTAATTGCATCTTCTTTCACGGCCGATTAAATTTTCATTTGTTTAGTTAACAAGGTGAGAACTAGAGAACGAAACAGTTGCATCGCTTCCCAAGAGAACCTAGACTCTAAATAACTCACCCGTAATGTAGCATCTGGACGAGGTCGGAACCATTTCATCTTGGGTTGGCAGACACACAGTTCCAACTCGAGCGTTCAGAGTAGCCGGCCTCGACAGCTGAATCAAAGCGATGTCTTTGTCAATCGTTCTCGATGAATACTGGGGGTGTTTTATCACTCGCTTGGCTTTTATATCTTGCTCAGTTCCTTCGGAAACCAAACGGTTATGATCACCCAGGCGGATGGTGTAAAAACTGGCTGTCCTGTGGAAAAAATACAAATAATAGCCTGAACTTTATCTGTTGGTAAAAAATAACGGTTAAAAAATCCGAACGACATTTTGATGGCTCTTCGGTCACTATCAAGTTCAATGTGTGGTATAAAAATTAACATATAAAATAAATAGAGAGAAAAAGAGTGCCAATGACATAAGAGTCTAAAATATGTAAAAAGTATGTCAATTTTTTTTAAGAAAAGAGTGATAAAAGGCATGCAAGAGATTTAATGAATTAAAAACTTTTGCACGAATTGAGTCTGATTGATTATCGAGACTTGATCGTCGTTAATAAAAAAAAAACATCTCGTACACAAGACAGTCAAACTTGTTTTTGCAGGTTTTTTTTGAAACAGTAAAATTCCTGCTCAGATCCCATGGAACCCCATAGTGCTTGTCCCGAAAATGTTTGCCAACGTAGGAAGAAGGGTTTTTTATGTTCCTGGATGCACTGATATAAGTGCCAGCGAGTAAAAACAACATAACCCACATCACACAGGTGACATTCAAATTTGTAAACAAGACATTTTTGGTCCACAACCGGCGTCTTAGTCATCGTTCGGATTTTTTACCGTTAGATGTAAAAAAAAACTCATATAATTTGCTGCCTAAGTATTAAAACAATTGTCCTAAGTACAGCGCATACAGGTGTCATATCCTCATGTATTCACGTAATTCGATCAGACGCGTTGCTTTTATTGTTGGCAGTAAAACGTGGTTAAAAGTTTACTTGAACGCAATTTATGTTATTGATTTAAAAAGTTTTTTTTTTTATTTGGTTGACTACCCAGAGAAAGAACAACAGCCACCCCTCCACATTTACTTACGTTGTCGAGATGCAATGCGCTGCTGTGACAACCCAATCAGGAGCGATCAGAGATCCACCACAACTAAACGACTTGGAGCTTCCCCGAAGAAGAGCGATCTAGCAAGAGTGACAACCAAATTTAACATATTAATGTTAAGAACTCATGGTAAATACCTGTGACTTTATTTGCCTGCAGGCTTTGTACAATCTGTAATGTCATTCTAACTGGAGCCAATTTTAGGATACTATCGTGACCAAGGTTGGTCATCTAGCCTGCAATTTTAAACATATCCGAATGCAATAGCAATGCTGGGTTGTTTGACTTGACAAACCAATACGTCACGAGTCACCAATCTGAAAATCTTGCTAAAAAAAATCCTCAGTAATTGTTGGTACCTCTAGAACGAAACTTGAAATCAGGTAAAATTGTATAGAAAACGAGTTTTTTAAACTGAAACAAATTAAACGAGACTGTTTGAAATGCAATGCTCAAAAGACTTAGTTCGCCTCAGGTCAAAAATATGTTAAGCATTTCGCCTCACCTGCCAAGGCCAATTTCCTGGCTTTGCATCCACTCCTCCAATAACACGTGTCACTGGGGACCTGCCACATGACCCGGGCGCTGGAGTTGGAGGTGCCGGAGAGGGTGGCGGAGTTGGAGGTGCCGGAGAGGAAGGAGCTGGACCTTTGTTGACCAAACAAGTTTATGTTATATCATGACAGTGATCTATCGAATTGAACGCTACTTAAAATCAGCTCTCTTTATGTTTGTTTTGTCACTGTATTTAGATTTGTTTTTTACATGTTGTCCGTAGAAGACAACAGCAATGTGGTCGAGAGCTCGAACTTTCTAATGATTGCTTTTTGTTTTTAAAAAGAGAATTTGAGAGATGAATAACTTCGTATTATGGGTATTTCTCTAACTCCAACGAAACAACGTTAAACGATTAAGCGTATACACTAAAACGAGACTTGTGTTGCAGTACATTGCACAGTTTTCCTGGGCCTATGTTCATAATTCCGTATAGTAGTTTCCTTCAGAATGAAACTAACTGGGCGTATGTCAACGAACTCTCGATCGTCCGCACAATTTGGAAAATTACTCAGGCGGCCAAGTGCAACAACTAAACTTTAGCATATAATGGCCTCGTATTGGACGATTTTTTCGGAGACTTCATGAAGTCTTTTTTCTCAACTTCATAATTTTCTCAATTTCATAATCATAAGAAACAAGAATACAACCTACCAGTTGGACACATTTTACACATTGTCTGGTCAATCCAGTTCCTGAACTTAGCAACCCGTCCAAACACAGTGTATCGCTCAGTAGCAGAGCACCTCGGGGAACCCCAGCTGACGTCACCCTGGAGAACCCAATTGCCGTTAGCACCCTGGCAGACGTAAGGGCCACCACTGTCTCCATGGCAACCACTGAGAATAGTGCCACTAACACCAGCGCACAGCATGTACGGGGTGATCTTAAGAGACGATCCTCCTATTAAAGACAATAGATTGGGTTAACTAAATGTGATGCAGAATGTCTCGGACATTAACCGAGACGATCCAACCGCAATTAAGGCAGGACGTGATAAGTTTGTTTGTTTATTTCGCCACACACGTTATAAAAAGCAAAATAAGAGTACAAAAATATATATAACAGAGAAGGTGGTGAGTAAGCCTTAGGAGAAACCATAAGGCTTATAGAATAAGGCTTCCTTAAATGCCAAGAGCTGAAAGGTCGGAATTAAAAGTGAATTTTTTTTTTAAAGTGGATTTTCCGGTGAGCTCTTTAAGAAAGGCTTATGTTGTTTTCAAGATTTAGTTTGTGCTACCATGCGATGTATATGTAAAGCCACTGTGATGAAAACCGCTTAGAAATGAATGTTAACTAACCAAAACAAAAATTAATGTAACCGCGTACCTGGTGATGCTGCTAGTTTTCTTGCACATTCGCTGTTGGTGACCGGTGGCATTTGAGCTTGTTGAAGAATGCTGTGGGAAGATCCTGGGTGTTTTATCTTGCCCCATCCTAAATTGAAATGAAGAAACTACACTGAGAAGTGAGTTGGCGAGTTGCGTAAATATTTATTCCATTGCAACTGCTATCAGAAATGCGAGGATTCCTGTTCGCTTAATTTTCTCTCTGATGCGCAAACATGACTTCGTCAGTGGGAAGGCCAGAAAACAATATCTGTCTTTATCAACCGAGTTAATAAAATAGATTTGTCAAAACACGAAACAAACGCTAAAGTGTCGACCACTAGTCCTCTCGTCGACGAGTCCAAGTGGATACACCCAGGTAAAGAGGTAATTACAGTCGAAGCTCTCCTTGCGACCACTTTCGTAAGCGACCAGCTCTAGTTACGACCACCATTGTGAAACTCCGTTTGAATTGTCCGTTAAGTGACTTAAACTCTGTAATCAAAAGCTCTCGTAAGCGACCGCGACCACTTTTGGTTATTATTAACTTGTGTTTTCGTTAAGTGACTTAAACTCTGTAATCAAAGCTCTTGTAAGCGACCACTCAAAGATTCTGATACGTATCACGGCAACTCTTTCTTGATCACATTTACAGTTATATTGCACTGCCTAATAATGTTTGTAGATTAAGATCTCGAATTTAAAATTCAACATGATTTACAGCTGGATCAAGAGTGTAACCCTGAGACCGAGGCTATCATAGAAAGCTTTGTGCTAAAAGCTTTGGTAAGTGACCAGCCGTTCTATTGTTTCAGCTTTTGGTCGCTTACGAGACTACATTCTCGCAGGCGACCTTTCTATTACGGCCAGTTTTTCCAATTCCCGAGGTGGTCGCTTACGAGAGCTTCGACTGTGCAATCAAAAAGTAAACTTCTGTGTTGTAAGACCAAGCATGCAATTTCTTCAGTTTTCAGAACCGAGAAACTGTACACTAACATGGTAAGCGGTTGAGTGAGCCCTGTCCTAAACTGGGCCATCAACAGGAGATTCTATATTCCGTCTTCTCTATAACTTGTTTTTGGTTGGTACCATTTTATAAAGAATGTTTCAGAGTTTTCAAATGCCCGCTCAAAATTAAATTGCATCTTCTTTCACGGCCGATTCAATTTTCATTTGTTTAGTTAACAAGGTGAGAACTAAAGAACAAAACAGTTGCATCGCTTCCCAAGAGAACCTAGACTCTAAATAACTCACCCGTAATGTAGCATTTGGACGAGGTCGGAACCATTTCATCTTGGGTTGGTAGACACACAGTTCCAACTCGAGCGTTCAGAGTAGCCGGCCTCGACAGCTGAATCAAAGCGATGTCTTTGTCAATCGTTCTCGATGAATACTGGGGGTGTTTTATCACTCGCTTGGCTTTTATATCTTGCTCAGTTCCTTCGGAAACCAAACGGTTATGATCACCCAGGCGGATGGTGTAAAAACTGGCTGTCCTGTGGAAAAAATACAAATAATAGCCTGGCTCCAGTTGTTCAAAGGCCGGATAACTTTATCCTGTGGATAAGTCACTATCCGACACTCTCAATCTGTGCAAAGATTTCAGTATTTCCCCTTGTAAAAGCGAATATGCACACTCTAACTTCTGTTAAGTTTGGGAGAGTACGAAAACCTTGGACAACGTTTAACGTGAAGTAAATTTCAGACCCTGAATAGCGCCTTATCCACCGGATAAAGTTGTCCGGCCTTTGAACAACTGGGACCTGAACTTTAACTGTTGGTAAAAAATAACGGTTAACAAATCCGAACGACATTTTGATGGCTCTTCGGTCACTATCAAGTTCAATGTGTGGTATAAAAATTAACATATATAATAAATAGAGAGAAAAAGAGTGCCAATGACGTAAGAGTCTAAAATATGTAAAAAGTATGTCAATTTTTTTTTAGAAAAGAGTGATAAAAGGCATGCAAGAGATTTAATTAATTAAAAACTTTTGCACGAATTGAGTCTGATAGCTTATTGAGACTTGATCGTCGTAAATAAAAAAAAACATCTCGTACACAAGACAGTCAAACTTGTTTTTGCACTTTTTTTTTGAATTAGTAAAATTCCTGCTCAGATCCCATGGAACCCCATAGTGCTTGTCCCGAAAATGTTTGCCAACGTAGGAAGAAGGGTTTTTATGTTCCTCGATGCACGCATATAAGTGCCAGCGAGATAGTAAAACCAACATAACCCGCATCGCACAGGTCACATTCAAATTTGTAAACGTGACATTTTTGGCTCACAACCGGCGGCCTAGTCGTCGTTCGGATTTTTTACCGTTAGATCTTTTAAAAAATCCTTGCAAATAAGGACTTTATCTGTTGGCGGGAAAAGAATGTCTTAGTTTATCGACTGTTAATGGTTTAATTGTTTCACTTTTTATATAATTTGCTGTCTAAGTATTTAAACAATTGTCTTAATTACAGCGCATGCACATGTCATATCCTCATGTTTTCACGTAATTCGCTCAGCCGCGTTGCTTTTATTGTTGGCAGTAAAACGTCGTTAAAAGTTTACTTGAACGCAATTCATGTTATTGATTTAACCAAAGTTTTTTTTTAAATTTCGTTGACTTACCAGAGAAAGAACAACAGCCACCCCTCCACATTTACTTACGTTGTCGAGATACAATGCGCTGCTGTGACAACCCAATCAGAAGCGATCAGAGATCCACCGCAACTAAACGACTTGGAGCTTCCGCGAAGAAGAGCGATCTAGCAAGAGTGACAACCAAATTTAACATGTTAATGTTAGGAACTCATGATAAAGATTTGCGACTTTATTTGCCTGCAGTAATACTTGGCTGCAGTACAATCTGTGATGTCATTCTAACTGGAGCCAATTTTAGGATACTATCGTGACAAAGGTTGGTCATCTCTCTTGTCAACGTTAAACATATCCGAATCCTATAGCAATGCCGGGTTGTTTTACTGGACAAACAACATACGTCACGAGTAACGAATCTGAAAATCTGTTGCAGAAAGCGGTTAATTACTTAATTGTTGCTACATGTAGGACGAAACTTGAAATCAGGTAAAATTGTAAACTGAAACAAATTAAACAAGACTGGTTGAAACGCAATGATCAAAAAGGCTTAGTTTGCCTCAGGTCAAAAATGTGTTTAAGATTTGAAACATTTTGCCTCACCTGCCAAGGCCAATTTCCTGGCTTTGCATCCACTCCTCCAATAACACGTGTCACTGGGGACTTGCCACATGACCTGGGCGCTGGAGTTTGAGGTGCCGGAGAGGGTGGCGGAGTTGAAGGTACCTGAGAGGGTGGCGGAGTTGGAGGTGCCGGAGAGGAAGGAGCTGGACCTTTATTGACCAAACAAGTTTATATTATATCATAACATTGATCTATCTAATTGACCGCTACTTGAAATCAGCACTCTTTGTGTTCATTTTGTCACTGTATTTAGATTTGTTCTTTACATATTGTCCGTTGAAGACAGCAGCCATGTGGTCAAGAACTCCGCGCAGTTTTAATTGATTGCTTTTCGTTTTCAAAAAGATAATTTGACAGATAAATAACTTTGTATTATAGGTATTTGTTTTAACTCCAATAAAACGTCCTTAAATGATTAAGTATATACACTGAAACGAAGGACTTGTGTTACAGTGTATTGCACAGTTTTCCTGGGTCCATGTTCATTAGTAGTTTTCTTCAGAATGAAACTAACTAGGCGTATGTCAACGAACTCGATCGTCGGCACAATTTGGAAAAATTTATTACTCAAGCGGCTAAGTGAAACAACTAAACTTCAGCCTATAATGGCCTCGTATTGGACGAATTTTCGGAGAATTCATGAAGTCTTTTTTCTCAACCTATTTCATAATCATAAGAAAAAAGAATACAACCTACCACTTGGACACATTTTACAGGATTCTGGACAGTTTTTCTGTGCCCAGGCTTTGTTATCATTGCAGTAGTTTCCGCAGGCAGCAAGAGATGGACAAATGTCAGCGTATTTTGGATTGTTTACACAAGCTAGAGTAAACGTTTCAGAAAGATAAGTACAAACTCAAAATAAAAAACACCTTGTCATAATATAACAGCTGTTAATACAGCTCTTTGCAACAATCATTAAATTATTGCTGTAAGTTTTAAGACTAAACTTCAAAACACAAGGCATCTCAAGAAATATCGCTTGCGCAATGTACAAAACTAAATTGCAACATTTGTGTTTTTAGTTTGTGGGTCAATGCCTTGATAAATTTGAGTTATAAAGCAGTTTGAGTTATAAAGCAGTTTATTAATCGTTGTCCTGCAAGAAATATAATCAACGTCTAACACCTACCAGTAGGGCAAATGTTGCACGATTTTTGACAATTTTTCTTTGCCCATACTTTGTTAGCATTGCAGTAGTTTCCGCATGCGGCAATAGATGGACAAATGTCGGCGTATTTTGGATTGTCCACACAACCTACAGTAAGATTCCAGAAAGTTTAAAAAGCTAACATTTATGGAATACTTAAAAAAGTCATCAAAACATTTCTTCACTAAATGTAAAAAACAACTGAATTGCAGAATTTGTGTTTGTAGTTTGCGGGTCGTTCCTTTTTCCTTCGTCAATAAGTAACAATGCCTACACGTTATTTCCTTAGTCGTTGCACTGCAAGAAATATAACGAAAAAGTCAAACACTTACCAATAGGGCACATGTTGCACGATTTTTGACAATTTTTCTTTGCCCAAACTTTATTAGCATTGCAGTAGTTTCCACATGCGGCAATAGATGGACAAATGTCGGCGTATTTTGGATTGTCCACACAACCTACAGTAAAATTCCAGAAACATTAAAAAGCTAAAATTTACGAAATACTAAAAAAAGTGATCAACCCATTTCTTTACTCAGCGAATGACATTAAACTTAAGAGTTAATTAATTTTTGCAGATTTCCCCGAGAAAACGTGAAAGCAAACACAAACCATCTCAAATTCAATCAATGACTTTCGAGGAGGCATCTCAAATCTTATGCGCAGCATTTGACGAGTATAATTTTTTAGCGTCAAAGGTCATTAAACAATTGTGCGTGTTTTACTGATGTTGGCGTTTCTTCGAATAATCTACTGACGCTGGAATAATCTTGGGTAAAAGAACGTAGATGAAACATATAAGATGATCATCCGGCAGCCTTAATAAAAATCTGATTTTAACAAGTTTGCTGCTTGGTATTCAATGGCCCATTTAACGAACAATTAAGTTTGTGCATTTTTCTCTTATTAAACAAACCTGGTGTCGGAGAGGGAGTTGGAGGCTGTGGTGTGCTCGGTAGTGGTGGTGATGGCGGCTGTGTAGATGGTGATGGCGTGAGTGGTTTAGGAGTAAGTGGGTTCGAACCAACCTTGCTGAGTATCCAGGATCTCAAGTAGCCAACCTTAGCATAGACGCCGTACTTTTTAGCCGCAGCACAGCCATATCCCCAGCTGGTCACACCCTCCAGATGCCATTTATTGTTATACTCACAAACCAGCGGTCCACCACTATCACCTTGGCAGGAATCAACTCTCCCTTTGTCCAGACCAGCACATAACATGGAGTCATCAATCTTTCCCGGATAAGCCACCAAACAACGTGATTTTGACACCAGTGGAACCGAGGCTTGCTGGAGGATATTAGGTTGACTTCCGCCAGATGACAAAGTTCCCCATCCAGTTATCCAGCACCTCTTATCTTTATTGTCAATCGGAAGAACGTTGCTTGGGTTTGACACACAAACAACACCAATTCCTTTTCCGAGAAGAGCAGGCTTAGCAAGTTTGAGCATTGCAATGTCGTGGGCGTAGCGTACTGGTTTGTGATATTTTTCGTGTGGAATAATTTGGGCAACGTTGATGGTCTGCTCTGTTCCCACAGATCCACTTACTCTATAATAAGCTCCCAATCTAAAAAAAAGGTGCAATCAAATAAATTATTTACTGACGATTGAAAGTCTGAATGCAAAACAACAAACAAAGGAAAAATCTGGAAATGACCATAATTTATCCGCCTTTAAAAACAGCTGACAATGTCACACGCGCTTACAAAGAATTGCAATAGCTCAACAAGTATTTATTACTTATCTTCGCGGTTAGACGATCTACAGTTAAAGTTGCTGAAACAGTGGAGCGGAAAAACGATTGTCATATATCAAGTCCTAGGCAGAACAACTAATTAATATATCTCGAATGATGGGAAGCTAGAACACATAAGTTTTTTCTTCTCCAATACATTAAGTAACTAGCAATGACGTATTGTCTTCGTTCATACTGCAAAAATATTTTAATTTCTTTCACATGTTAGAGACCTGCAAAATATATTGGCAATCGCGCGCACCCTATCACTTAGATACCAACTACCAACTAATATGGTGGTAGTCGTATAGCAAGAAAATACTAAGAATCCTTGATTCACTGTAACTGACTGATTCTTTTTTGATACTCACTTCACTCTCAAAGATGACGGACTCCGTCCTTTGACACAATGCGCGGCTGTTACAACCCACAAGGGATGCACGAGTGACCCTCCACAGAACTGCCTACCGGAAGTACTGACCAACATTGCTTGCCATGGCCAGCTGTTAACCTTCGCGTTTTCGCCACCCACGATACGAGAGTGAGATGGTCTTGAGCCGCAACCTCCTTAAAAATGAAGAGTTTTAACGTTAAATTGTTGGATACTTCTGAGTCTTGACCAAAAGTACAAACGATCACTTTGCTGGTAAGGTTTGAAATTTATCTTAATGGACACTATGACGAAGTCCCAAACCAGTATTTTAAAAACATGTTTATACCGCCTTGATCTCTTTAAAAGTCGGCTTTAGAATTACTTGATTTTTTGCGTTGTATTGGCAAGAATCGATCATTATATATACTTTATAACATGAAGTAGTTAGGTGTCTTTTAACGCACTGTATAGTAGTATTGATCGATCGTATGTATATTTTATGATGTAAAGTAGTAGTGTCCCCAATTAGCGTACATTCCAGTACGCTAAAAGCTACGACATGTTGATAAAGTTCATTTCACTTCAATTACAATGAAACCAAGGAAGATGTTTAAAACGTTAAAAAAAGTTACCACGGCAGGCGGCATTTCTTGCAATTCTTTACACTGAGGCCTCTGAATTTGACTAATGCATTTACTTTAAAAAATATATCTTTTTGAAGGAAGAAACTTTACCAGTGAAACCAAATTATCAGCGACAAAATGTATCATTGAGAGCTTGACATGTCAAAAATGTTAAAGATTGGACCTTATCCTTATATTCTGAATAGTTTGTTAAGATAGCGATTCGTAAGAGAACGCAAACTCCATCTGGTGGAGCTGGTGTTTGTGGTGGTAATGGGTTTGGTGGCATACCTGAGCAACTTCCTGGTCTCAGTGAAAAGTCGTCAATAGCGATGTCACCTTGCCAGCTTTTACCTCTTACACCCTCAAATGTTACTTGGACCTAATATTAAAAAGAGTCATAAAATCATTGTCTGCAAGCAAACCAAATTTGTTTAAGACTTAAAATTTCATTTCAAAAGTCTCAACATTTTAGCTGAAATGCTTTTCCCGCGATAACATGCACCATCATATATGGTGACCGCCCGTTAAAACTGAGATTTTTGATCAAAATTTGTCTGAGAAAAATAAAGTCCATGTCTCCGTTTATTCCTATGATCTCAGGAAAGCGTTAAGCAATTTTGGACCTGGACTAAAACTTTTTAATCAGTGAAGCGATACTTTTGTTCCTGTATCTTAAAGGAAATCTCCACTCACGTTAAATTTTTAGAAGTATCTTATATTAAAAGTGAAGATAGCGTATTAGCGTTATTCAGTTTAAAATTGGATATAATCATGGACATTTTGATGTCGTGCCGTTATACCGTTGCCACTGTGGTCAGAAAGCAGAAGTTCTTTTATGTAGAATACTTGAGGAACCGTATGACGTAATGGAATCCAAAATGGCGGTGTGCAGAAGCTTTAAAAGCGTAACAGGCGGTAATTAAGATCCAAATTTTTCACTAGCTTTAAAATTTTACGCTATTAAAAGTATATTTTTAAGTACCTCTGATTATTTGGAAATAGTGGAAAATATAATATATTCACTAAATTTAACAATGTCAATATATGTTTTCTTTGGTATGAACAATTAAATACCTTATGGGTTATCGTACCACTCCACTTTGATTTCTCTCTAGAAGAGTTCCTTTTGAGGTCGGTTAGTTCTTGTGTTTGTTTGTTTGTTTGTTTCTGTCACTGCGCACATTTTACTTTTCACATTTATGTAATTTAATGCTATCTTTATATTACTTTTCTTATATATTGTAATTTCCTTTTGTTGTGAGCCATTGAAATAGTGCACAATAATAAAAACCTTAACCTTTGTGCCTTTTAACCTTAACCTTTGTGCCTTTTAACCTTAACCTTAACCTTAACCTTTGTGCGCATACTCATGGTGACTTCGCTGGCACCTCAAGACTTCACTTTGACTTTGATGACCACTTCCGCAGAGATTGTCCATTGACCAACAATAGCCCTTTATATTACTAAACTCACGATGATGATCACATTTTACCGACATGCTAAATACACTGGGTTCTTTTTTTGTCACGGATTTCAAAGTATGTGATACTCACACTTCCACTCGCAGTGATATCCACTTCGGCCTTCTTCCAGGCATTTCCTTGGCTTCCTGACTTGGAAAATTTTATTTGACCACCACTGTATACTTTCAGTGCACCAATATCTCTTCCATTCATGTGGTAATAGAAGGTCATGCAAAAACTACCGCTTCCAGAAGAAGTAAATGAAAGCTTGGCGTTGTCATTTGGCTGCCTTGGACTCGAAGACTCAATGTACATGTACATTCCTAAATTAAGAAAAGGAAAAGAGTGGGGAGGGGGTTATATTTCCTTAATTTAAGCAGCGCTAAATAACTAATAACTCCATGTAGCAAAATCAAACGGAGAAAGAAAATTAATTTTATTATATTTTATTGGCTTCTCCCTTGTCTTGGGTCTTACCATTTGTAGATATTTTGTGTACATCTTGGACTGATTCTATCGCATCAAAATCAGCCCTGGCCAAATTTCATCATGAAAACGAGAAAACCTTAGGCTTTTTTGTTTTGTTTCTGTTTTTTTAGTTTATTTTAACTTTTTTTATTATTTTCCTCATTTTTTTTTTTGGGGGGGGGGGGGGTTTAGCTTGCTTTTCTATGTATACTTTAGTTGTGTAACATCCGATATTAGGTAAGTTGATAACTATTTATATTTCATTGGTAAATGAAACGTCCCTGAGGGAGGTGTTCAATAAATAATACATTTTATAATATTATTTTGTGTTTGTTTTTCACCATTTATTTGCACAAGAGAACTGGAGAGGGTTTGCGAAACGTACGACGCGTCTTCCATGTTGGGCGTTAAATTGGTCACCCATCGTATTTTTTTAATTTCGTACAAATAGTTCGAAGTAAAGCAATAACAACAGAAATGACAAGTTCTTTCGTTCTTTCAGTCGAACTTCTTATTTCTTATTTTTTCTTTTTTGCTAATACCGACAAACTAATACAAGGAACCTCGAAATCTAACTTTCTCCTTACAAACAAGAGAGTGTTTCTAGGGAGTGGTCCCATTAAGATGAGTTTAAGTTAGCGAGTGCTCCAATTTTAATAGCCACAGCAGTGCTGTTCTAAGCGCCCTTTTTGCGTAAGCGCTTCTTGTTCTCCCTTCCCTGAGAGTTTTGAGGTTTTGAGAGAAAACTACCATTGCAATCTGAAGTGAAGCAGAAAAGGCTTGTATTTCAAACTCCTCTTAATTTTGTTAAGTTTTCTGAGGCTCGCTAATTATATTCTCTTTTAGAAAATTCCCGTCTTCCTCATACTTTCAGACATTTAATTTAGCTTTTAAAAGTTTTCAGCGTGCTTCCAGTAAAAAGTCAAATGAAGACCCTCTCCGTGAAGAGTGCCAGAAGCGTCGAAATAAAATTGAATAATTACTGTGATAAGAAAGAAGATGGGGTGACCTGCACCGTTTTTGCAAAGTCTTACACTGTTGGTCGAGAGGACAAAAGAATGGACAACAAAACAATGCTTATAGAGTCCATTGACACATACCTGAACCCCCATGACCTGATGATGGTCCTGTACCAGAGGATGGCGTAGACACAGACCTCAGTGTCCAGTCAAACTTGTCTGATGTTCCCTGTTTCCATCCCAAGCACAAACCGCTGTCAAAGGTGCACGACACTGAAGAGGAAGGTAAGCAGGTCATTAAGCGTAAAAACTCAGCATAACAAAGTATCTCATTCTTCTGCTTAAATAGGAATGGATTAACATACATCCCGTAAATGTCAAAGAACAACCACAATCACTAAAGAAAAAATTTTAAAACGCTGCTAATTTTTCATCTTGATTCAGGTTAACATTAATTTAATGTACAGGAGACTGTAATAATTTGTTTTCGTTGTACGCTGTTCGCCTATATGAGGTTTTAGCAGGTTAGTGTGATTTCTCAAAGTTTTTCACTAAATTTTAATCCTTCTCATAGATTCTAGTATTCTATTCCAACAAAATTGTGTAATACTTACACAATGGGCTCTTATTGCTATATCGCTAGCTGCTTAAGTGATTTAAAAGCTTAAATCGATTAGAAATAACTTGTAATAGTGTCCGAAATTCTGCTATATCTATTGTGGAGAGAGTTAAGCTATCACTGGTGCCTTCTTGCTGTTTGCAATTACAAGCAAGTTTAATTTAGGGCCTAAGCGCAAAACAAAATTTTAGGCTAACCGCGAAACAAGTACGAAAGATAAATGTTCTATAATCAATCCTGACTTACCCTCATTACTTGAGGAATAACTTCCAACAATGAAACAGCACAGGAAAATCACAGCCTTCATGTTTCTCCAGCTACCTTCTTGATACCGCAAGCTGGAGACACCTTATAACGATCAAATCAGTTCACTGTATCTCCAGGTTTGAATGTTCTGATGGTGGTTCTGACTTCAAGATAAACCTCCGTCTCTCTTGCTATCCAACTTAGCCGAATGTTAATTTTGGTGCCTTTATAACCCTTCCTTGAAAAAAGGCATGACACCTTTTTGGAATTTAATGATGAAAAAATAACTGCATGTATTTGGCAAGTGGTTAGTACAATCTTCATTTACCCTTCGGGATTACATAATTGCGTTTTGGATTACCATAACAAATTATATTGTGATGGACAACACCTTAACTGGTAGCGCAGCCGTTCAAAAGCCAAGGTCAAAAACACTATAGGAGAAAGGAAAAGTTATAATTAGACGATGATTGTACTCTTTTTAATTTCTCCTCTTGGTCATTAAGTAAAATTCTTTAGCTTTGTTTTCTGTTCTTTGTTTTGATAGATGCCCTTACAACTATGTAGTGGTATCAAACGCCAACGAAAGGCACATTGGAATTGGAATTGAAGTTTCCAAACAACTGAGACAGCAAAAATGTCCAATTAGTGTTATGAAAAAACGTGCTAACGGGAAAACAAATCAACCAAAATGCAAAAGGTTTTTGGTTTCAACTGGCACGCCTTCGTTACCAACAACTAAAATTATTCCATTTATGTAAAAGTGACACGTTCAAGCGGAAATGTCAGCTCTGTTCATTTGGCTGCCGTAGCACTGGTCACAACAGGATAAATGGTGTAAAAAGTTTGAAGCCTATAGTTTTGTTACTCTCCTTTCACTACGTATATAAAGTTTTAAACATGAAGAAAAAAAGATGAATAAGAAAGATTCGAAGTTTCGATATTAGTGTTGCCAGTAATATCATTATTGAGACAAATTTTGACATGAAGATGAATGTGATTAAAAATAACAACTCAAAAATGACATTCCAGTGGCTACATTAAAAAAATTTTCGCGCCTACATCAACCTCTTCGGCGCTCTTTAATTTCTTTAATTTGCTCTCGTTTTTATTGTTTTACGAAGATACAAGAAAGGAACGTTCAAAAACTAATCAAGATATTACAATGCGGTTTTTCACGTAAAAAAAATCGGAATAGAGACTTGTATACCATTATGGCTTTCTGTAGATGACGATGAATACACAGATCTTTCCAGTCAAGTTGCTGTATCAGTAAGCACCCAGCGACAGCATCATAAAACGAGAAAGTTAAAACGCAACACGTTTCGGAAGCTTTTGTAGTCTATCTAACACTGGCATTGACTAAATCTAATGAATCTTTGTTCTATGAATACACAGTTGATTGCAAAGTTGAATGAGCAAATTCCATAGAGCACACTTCTTGCCTGGAAGTCGCGGAAAAAAGAACCTCAATTCATGTCTAAGCGGCCAGCTACTTCGCGCATGTCTTATTTAACTGACGGAGAGAAAGGAGCAACTTGTGAAGTTAACAGTGGTAAAATTGAATCAAACCTGAACCGATGGGATATCGATCATTTTACCCTGCCTGAGAAATGAGATGCCATTAAATCGTGTTCTAGTCTACGGGCTTGCAAAATATAATTAGCAAGGTCTACTGTGGAAGATTTCTCCGTTTTTTCTTTTTAATTAAACAATTTGTTCCACTCCCATGTATTGTATATTGGCCATGTCATTTCTTCATCGAAGCCTAATTAAGAAAAGGCCCTCAAAGAGGTATTTAAAAAATAAAAGAGACGTGAGACGTGATCGGACCTCAGCATATTCAGTGAAGGCGTCTTGTCTGACTGCCGCCTCAGTCCATGTACGATCTCACCCTTCCCACCTTGACCTATGATGGCACAAGTCAGATATACCATGACACCCGCACCTCCACGCTCTCTTTTCGATCACTAGTTCTTCCAAACAAATGATATTGGAATGAGATTAGATTTGGACAAACATTTAAGAATAAAATTAGCGATAAGAGTTAATTAGCGATAAGAGTTTTGTACAACGTTTCGATGTCGCCGTGACATCATTTTCAAGTGACAAAAATAAAGTTTAAACAGTGTAATGTATGCGGTGAGATGTGTGAGGTGAATAAGACATTAAAACGGTCGCATGGGATCGAATAAGTACATTTCAAAACAAGGATTGATTACGGCTTGGCTTGAGAGTTTTTCTTCTCCTAGGAAATGGCAGAATTGTTTGTACGTTTGGGAAATTAATTTTAAAGCTGATCTATTAACAGTCTCAAAGAAAAACGCTTCGTTTAGTCAGTTGTGTCCACAAAAGCCTAAGCTCCTTTAGTCATTGCGCATATTTTTACTTTTCACATTTATGTAATTTAATGCTCTCTTTATGTTACTTTTCTTATGTGTAATAAAGTGGCTAAAGCCGTTAAACAGTGCTCAATACACCTTTTTAGTGTAGAGCTTTGAATACAAAACTGTCTGATGAGTGCGCGAGCACGAAACTCGGAGTAACAGAGAATTTTGTCTCTTTGTTACTTTTCCTATATATTGTAATTTCCTTTTGTTGTAAACCATTGAAATAGTGCATATTAATAATAAAAACCTTCACCTTAAACCTTAAGTGATAGAATCGCCGGACATGATAGTAGAACTTTAAGTGCAACAGTACATCTTTTGTTAACCTTTATTTTGCCTGGTAAAAACAGTGGTTTTTGGCTTTTCTTCTTGCTCAATAATTATGCCGCGCCGTGAGATTCAAATTATCGTAATGTAAACTGTAATGAGCGGAAGGAAGAACACCGCAAAGATCCTCATACCTTCTTCCTCCCCTTCACCTTTCTCCTCTTCTCCTATATGATAGAACTTATTTATTTATTTATTTATTTATTTTTTATTAATTCTTTTATCAAATCTTTATGTTGTTCTTGTGTAAAAATCGAGAAAATTTTCTATTAATTTTTCTCCCTCGGGTTTGAGATGGTGGTAGCACGAATATTGAAACCACTTGTCAACAATGCCATGTAACAAGGCAATATCTACCGTGCTACACGGCAATCGCAAGTACGACTTGGTTTCAAACATCGCACTAGCCCAGGGGCGGATTTATGGTGGTGGGTGAACGAGGGGGTCGCCCCCCGCTTTTTTATTATTATTATTTTTTTCTTTTAAAAAGTTTCTGTAACCGTCTTTCGAGTGGTATTAAGCACTCAACGGTTTTGAAGAAAATCCTCTTGGGGTACGTGTTCCGAGCCTTAACATTTGGTCCAAATTCTCCCAGAATGTTGGTAAAACAGAATCTCCACAAAGACGAATTTTTCATTGTGGTCGTTGAACAGTTCTGAGAGCAAGGTCTAAAGTCTAATAAATTACAAAATCATAACCAAAGCGGTTGTTGAAAGATGTTAAACGCTTCGTTAGTTTCATTCTAGCTTTCATTTCCAATGCAGACAAATTCTCACCCGCGCCTGAGAAACGAATAAAGAGAACAATTTATTTGCGTAACAATTATTTTTGTGGCGCGGGATTTGAACGAATTTCTCTGTTAAAAGCGCGAGAACTCGACCAGTGCAATTGTTGAAGCACTGGATAAAGTCCTTTGCTGATATCCAATTAACTCGGCCAGAGTGTGCGTCGAAAGCAAAACATTTGCTCACGCAGAACGAAGCTCATTTAAAAACCATGAGAACTAAACTAGTGCGATTATTGAAGCAATGATCACCTGAATGATCTTATTAATTTTCTGCATTGTTATCCGATCAACTCAGCTGGAGTATGCCTCGTCGTGCCAATTATTAAACTCTGTCCCTCCCCCAGGGTGCAAATTGCTCCTTACTTCGGTCTCGCCGTAGATATCAAGTCTACCGCCTGAATAGTAATAGCAAAAAATTGAATTTCTCTAAAAGTGTTAAAAGTCTTTGTTTTAGCCCAAATCGTACACGGTCAACTATAACAATACCTATTGTTCGCGAATTTGAGCCGTTTTTCTTGATACGAGTTGCAGAAAGCTTATTGTAGACAAGGCTAATAACTAACGGCAGTAAGAATTCAAATCCTAAGTTAACGCACTGGGATTTTTTTTTTTTTTAATGCAAATCTTTATTGGAAATAACAAGATTACAATTTGTAGTTTTACATTTCAGAAATACACACAGTTACACAACACTGGACACATGCACAAAAAACGTACACACAAACACAAGTTGTAACAGGCATGTTAAATATAGACTAAGTAGACTAAGTCACCTTCATTACAGTATAGACATTCTTTGTTATTTTCAATACCAAAGTAATACAATTCCTTCTTTGTAACAATAATTCTATGTAAAAATTTATAACAGAATTCTCTAAGTTTAGGTTCCTTACAGATTATCTTCAATTTACTAAAATAGCAAGGCCAACTCAAATTCATCGACTGAATTTCGTGTTCCCATTTCCTTGAACCAGTAGCCTTAGTTACAAATTTTTTTGTAATAAGCCAATAGAAATCTTTGCTTTTCACCTTGAGTAAGTTTATTGAAACTGTAGATGCGAATGTAAACCAGCCGTAAATTTCAACGTTTATTTCGACACGAGGCAGCGTGAGACAAACTCGCAATTCCAGTTACACCGATGGGCCTTAATAAAAGTCGACTTAACTGCCATTTAAACCATGAAAACTAATAAACCTTAGTGAACTTAAAATTGAGGTAAGAACTCGGTGGCCCTCGTGGTAAACATTAAAGGCCACCTATGCGCATGCCCGAAACTAAATGTCTGCTCAGGGGACCCAGCTGGGAAACGCGAAGCCCAGCAGTAACAGAAACAGTTGGCGACAGAGAGAATATAAAGTTGTCTTTTTCGAATTTGCGTTTGTTAAGCGAGGTCTGACTTGCCTTTTCTCGCAGATGTTTCGGAATTGCTGCAAGGACTTGAAAATATCGAAGAAAATTGCACTTAAGGTGACGGTATTTTTGGAGGAATTCCTGGTAGGAAAGAAATTTCCCCTCATCATTTAAAACATCCCGGATAGAGAATATACCATTAAGATGCCATTCGTTGTAATAAAATGGCTTCCCGTTTATTAAGATTTCTCTATTATTAAATAGCACTAAATCTTGCTCTTGGTAATATCCATACAACTGTTTTAACTCCAACATGTGGATTAGGATTTCTTTATAAAAAAGTGGAAGGTCAATCTGTTTAATAAAATGGTTATCGTAATTACATCGAAGTAAGAAGTTAAGTCCACCGTACCTTTTAAAATAATAGCTTGGGATATATGACCAAGATTCATCTGAGCAGTTTTCACTTTTTAAAAGTCTGGGTATCCATGCTAAATTAAGGGACTTAAATGTAGTCAGAATATTTGGTACGCGCAAACCGCCATCCATATAGTCCTGGTACATTACTTGCCTTTTTATTTTATCAGGTTTTTTGTTCCATATAAAATTAAATAAATAGTTGGTGATCAACTTGACGCTCGCTTCTATAGGCATGCTCGACATTGAAGCCGAATAAATCAGCTGTGGAACTCCTAAGCTTTTAAAAATTAGACATCTACCAAGTAGAGTTAGACTTCGGGATCTCCAGAAGTTAAGCCGGTTGTCCATTTTCTCAATTTTTTCGGTAATGTTCTTCTTGTAGTTACCTTTTTCATCGTAAGAAATAAAAATACCAAGAGTTCTGACGGGATCTTTAGTCCATTTTAGACCCAACGGTTTAGAATCACTAAAACGCCAAGGTCCCAGCCATAGTGCTTTTGTTTTAGACTGGTTAAGCTTCAATCCCGATACACGTTCAAAGACATTGAGTAAGGCAATGGCATTTTCAACTGAATTTAGATCTTTACATAATAAGGAGGTGTCATCAGCAAATTGACTAATTTTGAATTCGTAACCGTGGATTTTTATCCCCTGTATATTTTGATGTTGTCGTATCTTACTCGCTAAAATTTCCGCTCCTAGAATAAAGAGGAGAGGGGATAATGGACAGCCTTGTCTAACTCCTCTAGACAATGGAAAGGATTCTGTACAAAAGCCATTGTTTAAGACTGAACTTTCACTTTTAGCGTACAAAATTGAGATCCAACGTTTGATACTTTCACCAAAGTTGAATACAATAAGAGTCTGTTGAATAAAGGGCCATTCCAGGGAATCAAAAGCTTTCCTAAAATCAAGCAAAAGAAGGATTCCCGGAATGTTTTGCCGTTTTGTTTGTTCAAGAACGTCTGTTAACAAACGAATGTTCTGCCCGATGTATCATCCGGTTTGGTCTGGATTAATTAACTTCGGTAGTATACTTTCTATTCTTTTAGCAATAACTTTAGATGCGATCTTATAGTCGACATTTAATAAAGTGATGGGGCGCCAATTTGACAGAAACAATAAGTTAGAATCTTCTTTTGGAACAAGTGTTATGACACCTCTTCTTTGAGAAATTGACAGCTCGCCAACGTCGTAAGAAGCATTAAGACTGTTCAATAGATCCTGACCAAGAATTTCAAAAAAACAGTTGAAGAATTCAACAGTATAACCATCTTCTCCTGGAGACTTTCCTAATTTAAATGTCCTCAATATATTCTGGCATTCTTCAAGAGTTAGCTTTCCTTCAATTTCATCCCTTTCATCGTCAGATAGTTTCGGCAGGTCTAGATTGGCAGTAAAGTTATTGAAGTCACTGTCATCGCTTTTATCACTATCCACCTCCGATTTATATAAATCAGCATAATAAGAGTGAATTTCGCACATGATTTCTTTTTCATCTACAATGACATTACCGTCGGGATCTGGTTTAAGTTCCGCAATGACCTTCGTGTTAAAATTCCTTTTTTCTATGTTGAAGAAGTATTTGGTCGGCTTCTCGCCTTCCTCCGTCCAACGCACTTCAGAACGAAATATTGCCCCTTTTCCTCTAGTGTCATAAATGGCCTGAAGATCGCGTTTCAACCGATCGTATTCGTTTAGTTCAGGGTCGATGTTTTGAAGGCCATTACTGTTTGTAATCAACGTATCAATTTCATCCAAACGTTTTTGAATGGCTGTTTCCACATTCCTACTCTGCTTAGCTTTGTATTTAGAATAAGGAATTGTTAGGCTTCTGATTTCTATTTTGATTAACTCCCATTTGAGTCTTTTTTTCCTCAATGTCATTAAATTTTTCTTTTATTTTTGGATAATTGTTCTTGATTAAATTTACATATTTCTCATCTTCAAGCAAAGAATTGTTAAATTTCCATAGGCCAGGGCCGCGACAACAATTGCTAATTTTTAATTTTAGTCGGACCGCTTTGTGATCAGGAGCTATAGAAGTTCTTGAGTCGGTAGCAAGAACGAATTTCATAATGGAAGTTGACACCAGTAAAAAATCTATTCTTGATTTGACTTTTAGATATTTAGATTCGTACGTAAAACTTTTTTTAGATGGGTTCTTCTTCCTAAGTACGTCGGAGAGATTCAACTCTTCCATCATTAATAACAATTTGTCACGATAGGTTGTTGGTTTCCATTGCGCGCCACCTTTTTTATCAATACGCTCCAAGGTTACATTCCAGTCACCGCCAATAATTACGTTATCAATTTCGGCATTGCTTAGCAATGCCTCATTGGATAAAGTTGTTCTGTTGCACCAAGTTATTAGGAGCATAAATGTTGCAAATAGAGAGTTTTACCTTATGAATAATCAAGTTGATGATTACGATCCTCCCTTCTGGATCGCTGAAATGGCTGGTGACGGATAGATCATAAGAAGAGTTAATCAGAATACAAACTCCTTTCTGACGATTGGTCCCATGGGAGAAAAAGTTGCCACCTCCCCATTCATTTTTCCATACTACTTCATCTTTTGGTTCAGAGTATGTTTCTTGTAGGAGATAAAATAAACATTTTTGGCTCTTCAAATAACTGAAAATACTTCTTCTTTTAAGTTGGCTTTTCAAGCCTCTCACGTTCAAAGAAAGTAAACTGCACTTAGCTAAATCTAACATGTCGGAGAAAAAAAAAACACAATATTACATCAACACCCAAAACACAGGTACACAAACAACCCAATAATAGGACACTAGGCACAAGAACACAAACATAAAGTCTATGAAATCAAGAGGCACTGGGATATCTTTATCTTAAACTGGGAAAATACGACAACATTTCAGTGCCTCAAATTTCCTTTATTTCACGCTTTAACAACTTATTTTACAAAAAGATTCAAGATTTCATTGTCTGGTCAATCCAGTTCCTGAACTTAGCAACCCGTCCAAACACAGTGTATAGCTCAGCCGCAGAGCACCTCGCGGAGCCCCAACTGACGTCACCCTGGAGAACCCAATTGCCGTTAGCACCTTGGCAGACGTAAGGGCCACCACTGTCTCCATGGCAACCACTGAGAATAGTGCCATTTACACCAGCGCACAGCATGTACGGGGTGATCTTAAGAGAGGATCCTCCTATTAGAGACAATAGATTGGGTTAACTAAATGTGATAGCAGAATGTCTCGGACATAAACCGAGACGATCCAACTGAAATTAAAGCGGGTCGTGATAAGTTTGTTTGTTTGTTTATTTCGCCACACACGTTATAAAAAGCAAAATAAAAGTACAAAAATATATATTACAGAGAAGGTGGTGAGTAAGCCTTAGGAGAAACCATAGGACTAATAGAATAAGGCTTCCTCAAATGCCGAGAGCTGAAAGGTCGGAATTAAAAGTGAATTTTTTTTTAAAGTGAATTTTCCTGTGAGCTCTTTAAGAAAGGCTTATGTTGTTTTCAAGCTTAAGTTTGTACTACCATGCGATGTAAATGTAAAGCCACTGTGATGAAAACCGCTTAGAAATTAATCTTAACCTGAACCAAAACAACAATTAATGTAACCGCGTACCTGGTGATGCTGCTAGTTTTCTTGCACATTCACTGTTGGTGACCGGTGGCATTTGAGCTTGTTGAAGGATGCTGTGGGAAGATCCTGGGTGTTTTATCTTCCCCCATCCTAAATTGAAATGAAAAAACTACACTGAGAAGTGATTTAGTGTGTTGTGTAAATATTTATTCCATTGCAACTGCTATCAGAGTTGCGAGGATTCCTGTTCGCTTAATTATTCTCTCTGATGCTCAAACATGAAGATTTCGTCAGTGGGAAGGCCAGAAAACAATATCTGTCTTTATCAACTGAGTTAATAAAATAGATTTGTCAAAACACGAAACAAACAAAGTGTCGACCACTAGTCCTCTCGTCAACGAGTCCAAGTGGATACACCCAGGTAAAGAGGTAATTAGAGTCGAAGCTCTGCTTGCGACCACTCTCGTAAGCGACCAGCTCTAGTTTCGACCACCATTGTGAAACTCCGTTTGAATTGTCCGTTAAGTGACTTAAACTCTGTAATCAAAAACTCCTGTAAGCGACCACGAAAAGATTCTGATACTTATTACGGCAACTCTTTCTTGATCACATTTAAAGTAATATTGCGCTGCCTAATAATGTTTGTAGATTAAGATCTCGAATTTAAAATTCAACATGATTTACAGCTGGATCAAGAGTGTTACCCCGAGACCAAGGCTATCATAGAAAGCTATATGCAAAAAGCCTTGGTAAGTGACCAGCCGTTCTATTGTTTAAGCTATTGGTCGCTTACGAGACTACATTCTCGCAGGCGACCTTTCTATTACGACCAGTTTTTCTAATACCCGAGGTGGTCGCTTACGACAGCTTCGACTGTGCGATCAAAAAGTAAACGTCTGTGTCCAATTTACCTATCAACTCAGGTTGTAAGACCAAGAATGCAATTTCTTCAGTTTTCAGAACCGAGAAACTGTACACTAACATGGTAGGCGGTTGAGTGAGCCCTGTCCTAAACTGGCATATTAATTGGGCCATCAACAGGAGATTCTATATTCCGTCTTCTCTATAACTTGTTTTTGGTTGGTATCATTTTATAAAGAATGTTTCAGAGTTTTCAAATGCCCGCTCAAAATTAAATTGCATCTTCTTTCACGGCCGATTCAATTTTCATTTGTTTAGTTAACAAGGTGAGAACTAGAGAACAAAACAGTTGCATCGCTTCCCAAGAGAAGCTAGACTCTAAATAACTCACCGGTAATGTAGCATTTGGACGAGGTCGGAACCATTTCATCTTGGGTTGGTAGACACACAGTTCCAACTCGAGCGTTCAGAGTAGCCGGCCTCGACAGCTGAATCAAAGCGATGTCTTTTTCAATCGTTCTCGATGAATACTGGGGGTGTTTTATCACTCGCTTGGCTTTTATATCTTGCTCAGTTCCTTCGGAAACCAAACGGTTATGATCACCCAGGCGGATGGTGTAAAAACTGGCTGTCCTGTGGAAAAAATACAAATAATAGCCTGAACTTTATCTGTTGGTAAAAAATAACGGTTAACAAATCCGAACGACATTTTGATGGCTCTTCGGTCACTATCAAGTTCAATGTGTGGTATAAAAATTAACATATATAATAAATAGAGAGAAAAAGAGTGCCAATGACGTAAGAGTCTAAAATATGTAAAAAGTATGTCAAATTTTTTTTAGAAAAGAGTGATAAAAGGCATGCAAGAGATTTAATTAATTAAAAACTTTTGCACAAATTGAGTCTGATTGATTATTGTGACTTGATCGTCGTTAATAAAAAAAACATCACGTTCACAAGACAGTCAAACTTGTTTTTGCACTTTTTTTTTGAATAAGTAAAATTCCTGCTCAGATCCCATGGAACCCCATAGTGCTTGTCCCGAAAATGTTTGCCAACGTAGGAAGAAGGGTTTTTTATGTTCCTCGATGCGCTGATATAAGTGCCAGCGAGATAATAAAACCAACATAACCCGCATCGCACAGGTCACATTCAAATTTGTAAACGTGACATTTTTGGCTCACAACCGGCGGCCTAGCCGTCGTTCGGATTTTTTACCGTTAGATCTTTTTAAAAATCCTTGCAGATAAGGACTTTATCTGTTGGCGGGAAAAGAATGTCTTAGTTTATCGACTGTTAATGGTTTAATTGTTTCACTTTTTATATAATTAGCTGTCTAAGTATTTAAACAATTCTCTTAATTACAGCGCATGCACGTGTCATATCCTCATGTATTCACGTAATTCGCTAGGCCGCGTTGCTTTTATTGTTGGCAGTAAAACGTCGTTAAAAGTTTACTGACTTGAACGCACAATTAATGTTATTGATTTAACCAAAGTTTTTTTTTAAATTTCGTTGACTACCCAGAGAAAGAACAACAGCCACCCCTCCACATTTACTTACGTTGTCGAGATACAATGCGCTGCTGTGACAACCCAATCAGGAGCGATCAGAGATCCACCGCAACTAAACGACTTGGAGCTTCCGCGAAGAAGAGCGATCTAGCAAGAGTGACAACCAAATTTAACATATTAATGTTAATAACTCATGGTAAAGACCTGCGACTTTATTTGCCTGCAGTAATACTTGGCTGCAGTACAATCTGTGATGTCATTCTAACTGGAGCCAATTTTAGGATACTATCATGACAAAGGTTGGTCATCTCTCTTGTCAACGTTAGACATATCCGAATGCTATAGCAATGCCGGGTTGTTTTACTGGACAAACAACATACGTCACGAGTAACGAATCTGAAAATCTTGTTGCAGAAAGCGGTTAATTACTTAATTGTTGCTACATGTAGGGCGAAACTTGAAATCAGGTAAAATTGTAAACTGAAACAAATTAAACAAGACTGGTTGAAACGCAATGATCAAAAAGACTTAGTTTGCCTCAGGTCAAAAATGTGTTTAAGATTTGAAACATTTTGCCTCACCTGCCAAGGCCAATTTCCTGGCTTTGCATCCACTCCTCCAATAACACGTGTCACTGGGGACTTGCCACATGGCCTGGGCGCTGGAGTTTGAGGTGCCGGAGAGGGTGGCGGAGTTGAAGGTACCTGAGAGGGTGGCGGAGTTGGAGGTGCCGGAGAGGAAGGAGCTGGACCTTTAATGACCAAACAAGTTTATATTATATCATAACATTGATCTATGCAATTGACCGCTACTTGAAATCAGCACTCTTTTTGTTCATTTTGTCACTGTATTTAGATTTGTTCTTTACATATTGTCCGTTGAAGACAGCAGCCATGTGGTCAAGAACTCCGCGCAGTTTTAATTGATTGCTTTTTGTTTTCAAAAAGATAATTTGACAGATAAATAACTTTGTATTATAGGTATTTGTTTTAACTCCAATAAAACATCGTTAAATGATTAAGTATATACACTGAAACGAAGGACTTGTGTTACAGTGTATTGCACAGTTTTCCTGGGTCCATGTTCATTTTTCCTTATAGTAGTTTTCTTCAGAATGAAACTAACTAGGCGTATGTCAACGAACTCGATCGTCCGCACAATTTGGAAAAATTTATTAGTCAAGCGGCTAAGTGACACAACTAAACCTCAGCCTATAATGGCCTCGTATTGGACGATTTTTTCGGAGATTTCATGTCTTTTTCTCAACCTATTTCATAATCATAAGAAAAAAGAATACAACCTACCAGTTGGACACATTTTACAGGATTCTGGACAGTTTTTCTGTGCCCAGCCTTTGTTATCATTGCAGTAGTTTCCGCAGGCAGCAAGAGATGGACAAATGTCAGCGTATTTTGGATTGTTTACACAAGCTAGAGTAAAAGTTTCAGAAAGATAAGTACAAACTCAAAATAAAAAACACCATGTCATAATATAACAGCTGTTCATACAGTTCATTGCAACAATCATTAAATTATTGCTGCGAGTTTTGAGACTGAACTGCAAAACACAAGGCATCTCAAGAAATATGGCTTGCGCAATGTACAAAACTTAATTGCAAAATTTGTGCTTTTAGTTTTTGGGTCGTCCCTTTTCCCTCGTTCAGTTATTATAACAGTGCCTTGAGAAATTTGCGTTATAACGTTGTTTATTTACAAGTTGTTTCTTTAGTCGTCGTTCTGCAAGAAATATAATGAAAACGTCTAACACCTACCAGTAGGGCACATGTTGCACGATTTTGGACAATTTTTCTTTGCCCATACTTTGTTAGCATTGCAGTAGTTTCCGCATGCGGCAATAGATGGACAAATGTCGGCGTATTTTGGGTTGTCCACACAACCTACAGTAAGATTTCAGAAAGTTTAAAAAGCTAACATTTATGACATACTTAAAAAAGTCATCAAAACATTTCTTCACTAAATGTACAAAACAACTGAATGGCAGAATTTGTGTTTGTAGTTTGCGGGTCGTCCCTTTTTCCTTCGTCATTAAGTAACAATGCCTACACGTTATTTCCTTAGTCGTTGCACTGCAAGAAATAGAACGAAAAAGTCAAACACTTACCAATAGGGCACATGTTGCACGATTTTTGACAATTTTTCTTTGCCCAAACTTTATTAGCATTGCAGTAGTTTCCACATGCGGCAATAGATGGACAAATGTCGGCGTATTTTGGATTGTCCACACAACCTACAGTAAAATTCCAGAAACATTAAAAAGCTAAAATTTATGAAATACTAAAAAAAGTGATCAACCCATTTCTTTACTCAGCGAATGACATTAAACTTAAGAGTTAATTAATTTTTGCAGATTTCCCCGAGAAAACGTGAAAGCAAACACAAACCATCTCAAATTCAATCAATCACTTTCGAGGAGGCATCTCAAATCTTATGCGCAGCATTTCACGAGTACAATTTTTTAGCGTCAAAGGTCATTAAACAATTGTGCGTGTGTTACTGATGTTGGCGTTTCTTTGAATAATCTACTGACGCTGGAATAATCTTGGGTAAAAGAACGTAGATGAAATATATAAGATGATCATCCGGCAGCCTTAATAAAAATCTGATTTTAACAAGTTTGCTGCTTGGTATTCAATGACCCATTTAACGAACAATTAAGTTTGTGCATTTTTCTCTTATTAAACAAACCTGGTGTCGGAGAGGGAGTTGGAGGCTGTGGTGTGCTCGGTGGTGGTGGTGATGGCGGCTGTGTAGATGGTGATGGCGTGGGTGGTTTAGGAGTAAGTGGGTTCGAACCAACCTTGCTGAGTATCCAGGATCTCAAGTAGCCAACCTTAGCATATACGCCGTACTTTTTAGCCGCAGCACAGCCATATCCCCAGCTGGTCACACCCTCCAGATGCCAGTTATTGTTATACTCACAAACCAGCGGTCCACCACTATCACCTTGGCAGGAATCAACTCCCCCTTTGTCCAGACCAGCACATAACATGGAGTCATCAATCTTTCCCGGATAAGCCACCAAACAACGTGATTTTGACACCAGTGGAACCGACGCTTGCTGGAGGATATTAGGTTGACTTCCGCCAGATGACAAAGTTCCCCATCCAGTTATCCAGCACCTCTTATCTTTATTGTCAATCGGAAGAACGTTGCTTGGGTTTGACACACAAACAACACCAATTCCTTTTCCGAGAAGAGCAGGCTTAGTAAGTTTGAGCATTGCAATGTCGTGGGCGTAGCGTACTGGTTTGTGATATTTTTCGTGTGGAATAATTTGGGCAACGTTGATGGTCTGCTCTGTTCCCACAGATCCACTTACTCTATAATAAGCTCCCAATCTAAAAAAAAAAAGGTGCAATCAAATAAATTATTTACTGACGATTGAAAGTCTGAATGCAAAACAACAAACAAAGGAAAAATCTGGAAATGACCATAATTTATCCGCCTTTAAAAACAGCTGACAATGTCACACGCGCTTACAAAGAATTGCAATAGCTCAACAAGTATTTATTACTTATCTTCGCGGTTAGACGATCTACAGTTAAAGTTGCTGAAACAGTGGAGCGGAAAAACGATTGTCATATATCAAGTCCTAGGCAGAACAACTAATTAATATATCTCGAATGATGGGAAGCTAGAACACATAACTTTTTTCTTCTCCAATACGTTAAGTAACTAGCAATGACGTATTGTCTTCGTTCATACTGCAAAAATATTTTAAATTCTTTCACATGTTAGAGACCTGCAAAATATATTGGCAATCGCGCGCACCCTATCACTTAGATACCAACTACCAACTAATATGGTGGTAGTCGTATAGCAAGAAAATACTAAGAATCCTTGATGCACTGTAACTGACTGATTCTTTTTTGATACTCACTTCACTCTCAAAGATGACGGACTCCGTCCTTTGACACAATGCGCGGCTGTTACAACCCACAAGGGATGCACGAGTGACCCTCCACAGAACTGCCTACCGGAAATACTGACCAACATTGCTTGCCATGGCCAGCTGTTAACCTTCGCGTTTTCGCCACCCACGATACGAGAGTGAGATGGTCTTGAGCCGCAACCTCCTTAAAAATGAAGAGTTTTAGCGTTAAATTGTAGGATACTTCTCAGTCTTGACCAAAAGTCCAAACGATCACTTTGCTGGTAAGGTTTGAAATTGTTTTCAATTATCTTAATAGACACTTTAACGAAGTCCCAAACCAGTATTTTAACCAGCACAGAAACATGTTTATACCGCCTTGATCTCTTTAAAAGTCGGCTTTAGAATTACTTGATTTTTTGCGTTGTATTGGCAAGAATCGATCATTATGTATACTTTATAATGTGAAGTAGTTAGGTGTCTTTTAACTCACTGTATAGTAGTATTGATCGATCGTATGTATATTTTATCATGTAAAGTAGTAGTGTCCCCAATTAGCGTACATTCCAGTACGCTAAAAGCTACGACATGTTGATAAAGTTCATTTCATTTCAATTACAATGAAACCAAGGAAGATGTTTAAAACGTTAAAAAAAAGTTACAACGACAGGCGACATTTCTTGCAATTCTTTACACTGAGGTCTCGGAATTTGAATAATGCATTTACTTCAAAAAATATATCTTTTCGAAGGAAGAAACTTTACCAGTGAAACCAAATTATCAGCGACAAAATGTATCATTAAGAGCTTGACATGTCAAAAATGTTAAAGATTGGACCTTGTCCTTATATTCTGAATAGTTTGTTAAGATAGCGATTCGTAAGAGAACGCAAACTCCATCTCGTGGAGCTGGTGTTTGTGGTGGCAATGGGTTTGGTGGCATACCTGAGCAACTTCCTGGTCTCAGTGAAAAGTCGTCAATAGCGATGTCACCTTGCCAGCTTTTACCTCTTACACCCTCAAATGTTACTTGGACCTAATATTAAAAAGAGTCATAAAATCATTGTCTGCAAGCAAACCAAATTTATTTAAGACTTAAAATTTCATTTCAAAAGTCTCAACATTTTAGCTGAAATGCTTTTCCCGCGATAACACCGTCATATATGGTGACCGCCCGTTAAAACTGAAATTTTTGATCAAAATTTGTCTGAGAAAAATAAAGTCCATGTCTCCGTTTATTTCTATGCTCTCAGGAAAGGGTTAAGCAATTTTGGACCTGGACTAAAACTTTTTAATCAGTGAAGCGATACTTTTGTTTCTGTATCTTGAAGGAAATCTCCACTCACGTTAAATTTTTAGAAGTATCTTATATTGAAAGTGGAGATAGCGTATTAGCATTATTCAGTTTGAAATTGGATATGATTATTGACATTTTGATGTCGTGCCGTTATAAAGTTGCCACTGTGGTCAGAAAGCAAGTTCTTTTATGTAGAATACTTGAGGAACCGTATGACGTAATGGAATCCAAAATGGCGGTGTCCAGAAGCTTTAAAAGCGTAAAAGGCGGTAATAGATCCAAATTTTTAACTAGCTATAAAATTTTACGCTATTAAAAGTATATTTTTAAGTACCTCTGATTATTTGGAAATAGTGGAAAATATAATTTATTCACTAAATTTAACAATGTCAATATATGTTTTCTTTGGTATGAACAATTAAATACCTTATGGGTTATCCTACCACTCCACTTTGATTTCTCTCGAGAAGAGTTCCTTTTGAGGTCCGTTAGTTCTTGTGTTTGTTTGTTTCTGTCACAAGAATTAATTTTGTGCACATACTCATGGTGACTTCGCTGGCAACCGGGTCGAATCCTCAAGACTTCTCTTTGACTTTGATGACGACTTTCGCAGAGATTGTCCAGTGCTACCAACAGCCCTTATTATTACTAAACTCACGATGATGATCACATTTTACCGACATGCTAAATACACTGGGTTCTTTTTTTGTCACGGATTTCAAAGAGCAGTGAAAAATTTTAAGTTTGTGATACTCACACTTCCACTCGCAGTGATATCCACTTCGGCCTTCTTCCAGGCATTTCCTTGGCTTCCTGACTTGGAAAATTTTATCTGACCACCACTGTATACTTTCAGTGCACCAATATCTCTTCCATTCATGTGGTAATAGAAGGTCATGCAAAAACTACCGCTTCCAGCAGAAGTAAATGAAAGCTTGGCGTTGTCATTTGGCCGCCTTGGACTCGAAGACTCAATGTACATGTACATTCCTAAATTAAGAAAAGGAGGAGAGTGGGGAGGGGGTTATATTTCATTAATTTAAGCAGCGTTAAATAACTAATAACTCCATGTAGCAAAATTAAACGGAGAAAGAAAATTAATTTTATTATATTTTATTGGCTTCTCCCTTGTCTTGGGTTTTCCCAATTGTAGATATTTTGTGTACATCTTGGACTGATTCTATCGCATCAAAATCAGCCCTGACCAAATTTCATCATGAAAACGAGAAAACCTTAGGCTTTTTTTTAATTTTTTTTTTTTTTTTAGTTTATTTTACCTCTTTTTTTATTATTTTCCTCATTTTTGGGGGGTTTAGCTTGCTTTTCTATGTATACTTTAGTTGTGTAACATCCGATATTAGGTAAGTTGATAACTATTTATATTTTATTGGTAGATGAAACGTCCCCCTGTGGGGAGTGTTCAATAAATGTTACATTTCGTAATACTATTTTGTGTTTGTTCTTCACCATTTATTTGCACAAGAGAACAAGAGAGGGTTTACGAAACGTACGACGCGTCTTCCATGCTGCGCGTTAAATTGGTCACCCATCGAATTTTTTTAATTTCGTACAAATAGTTCGAAGCAAAGCAATAACAACCGGAACGACAAGTTCTTTCGTTCTTTCAGTCGAACTTTTTATTTCTTATTTTTTCTTTTTTGCTAATACCGACAAACTAAAACAAGGAACCTCGAAATCTAACTTTCTCCTTACAAACAAGAGAGTGTTTCTAGGAAGTGGTCTCATTAAGATGAGTTTTAGTTAGCAAGTGCTCCAATTTTAATAGCCACAGGAGTGCTGTTCTAAGCGCCCTTTTTGCGTAAGCGCTTCTTGTTCTCCCTTCCCTGAGAGTTTTGAGGTTTTGAGAGACATCTACCATTGCAATCTGAAGTGAAGCAGAAAAGGCTTGTATTTCAAACTCCTCTTAATTTTGTTAAGTTTTCTGAGGCTCGCTAATTATATTCTCTTTTAGAAAATTCCCGTGTTGCTCATACTTTTTAAGGCATTTAATTTAGCTTTTAAAAGTTTTCAGCGTGCTTCCAGTAAAAACTCAAATGAAGACCCTCTCCGTGAAGAGTGCCAGAAGCGTCGAAATAAAATTGAATAATTACTGTAATAAAAAAGAAGATGAGGCGACCTGCACCGTTTTGCAACGTCTTACACTGTTGGTCGAGAGGACAAAAGAACGGACAACAAAACAATGCTTATAGAGTCCATTGACACATACCTGAACCCCCATGACCTGATGATGGTCCTGTACCAGAGGATGGCGTAGAGACAGACCTCAGTCTCCAGTCAAACTTGTCTGATGTTTCCTGTTTCCATCCCAAGCACAAACCGCTGTCAAAGGTGCACGACACTGAAGTGGAAGGTAAGCAGGTCATTAAGCGTAAAAACTCAGCATAACAAAGTATCTCATTCTTCTGCTTAAATAGGAATGGATTAACATACATCCCGTAAATGTCAAAGAACAACCACAATCACTAAACAAAAAATTGTAAAACTCTGCTTATTTTTCATCTTGATTCAGGTTAAGATTAATTAAATGCATAGAAAACTGTAATAATTTGTTTTCGTTGTATGCTGTTCGCCTATATGAGGTTTTAGCAGCTTTGCGTGATTTCTCAAAGTTTTTCACTAAATTTTAATCCTTCTCATAGTTTCTATTCTATTCCAACAAAATTGTGTAATACTTACACAATGGGCTCTTATTGCTATATCGCTAGCTGCTTAAGTGATTTAAAAGCTTAGATCGATTAGAAATAACGTGTAATAGTGTCCGAAATTCTGCTATATCTATTGTGGAGAGAGTTAAGCTATCACTGGTGCCTTCTTGCTGTTTGCAATTACAAGCGAGTTTAATTTAGGGCCTAAGCGCAAAACAAAATTTAGGCTAACCGCGAAACGAGTACGACAGATAAATGTTCTATAATCAATCCTGACTTACCCTCATTGCTCGAGGAATAACTTCCAACAATGAAACAGCACAGGAAAATCACAGCCTTCATGTTTCTCCAGCTATCCTCTTAATACCGCAAGCTGGAGACACCTTATAACGATCAAATCAGTCCACTGTGTCTCCAGGTTTGAATAATCTGATGGTGGTTCTGACTTCAAGATAAACCTCCGTCTCTCTTGCTATCCAACTTAGCCGAATGTTAATTTTGGTGGCCTTTATAACCCTTCCTTGGGAAAGGCATGACACCTTTTTAGAATTTAATGATGAAAAATAACTGCGTTTATTTGGCAAGTGGTTATTACAATCTTCATTTACCCTTCGGGATTACGTAATTGCGTTTTGCATTACCATAACAAATTATATTGTGATGGACCGACACCTTAACTTGAAGCGCAGCCATTCAAAAGCCAAGGTCAAGAACACTATAGGAGAAAGCAAAAGTTATAATTAGACGATGATTGTACTCTTTTTAATTTCTCCTCTTGGTCATTAAGTAAAATTCTTTAGATTTGTTTTCTGTTCTTTGTTTTGATAGATGCCCTTACAACTATGTAGTGGTATCAAACGCAAACGAAAGACACATTGGAATTGGAATTGAAGTTTCCAAACAACTGAGACAGCAAAAATGTCGAAAAAGTGTTATGAAAAAACGTGCTAACGGGAAAACAAATCAACCAAAATGCAAAAGGATTTTTGGTTTCAACTGGCACGCCTTCATTACCAACAACTAAAATTATTCCATTTATGTAAAAGTGACACGTTCAAGCGGAAATGTCAGCTCTGTTCATTTGGCTGCCGTAGCACTGATCACAACAGGATAAATGGTGTAAAAAGTTTAATGCCTATAGTTTTGTTACTCTCCTTTCACTACGTATATAAAGTTTTAAACATGAATAAAAAAGATAAATAAGAAAGATTCGAAGTTTCAATATTAGTGTTGCCAGTAATATCATTATTGAGACAAATTTTGACATGGAGATGAATGTGAATAAAATTAACAACTCAAAAATGACATTCCAGTGTCTACATTAAAAAATTTTCCGCGCCTACATCAACCTCATTGGGGCTCTTTAATTTCTTTAATTCCTCGCGAAGCGAGGGCCGAAGGCCCGAGCGTAGCGAGGTTAATAAATTTGTCGGGCCGAGCCGGCCCGAGCGGAGCTAAGCCGCGCGAATTCGAGCGAAAAATATATTTATATATATATATATGTTGATATATGTTTATATCTTTGAAGGTGTCCGCACAATGACGTCAGACTGTCTGGCGTCGTCTGGAGCAAAATTTGCATACATCGAAAAAGATATGCGTGCATGATCAAATTTCAACTGCAATGTTCATCAATATTCACTGGATACAGAACTATCTCTCCAGAATCTTTTTCCCTTTCTTTTATAAATCTTTTTTGTGAAAGATTGCATTAAAGAAATTACACGTTTTGTGGCCGCGGTGAATAATTTTCCGTGGGAAATAAATTGATCGAACACGACAGTGCTGCACGCCCGTTGTACATTACGTCTCGACAGAAATAGATTTTCAACCGCAAACTAGCCCGTGGAACTACGAAAACACTATGCTCATCAAAAAGAAATCTTATGCGCCTTTTAATCTCCTCGTTTGATGCTACAATACGAGTAAAGAGGGCTTTTCACCCAGCCCCAGCTTCGCGAGGTTTTGCGAGTCACGTATTTCTAGTTTGCTCTCGTTTTTTATTGTTTTATCGAATATACAAGAAAGGAACGGGCAAAAACTGATCAAGATACTACAATGCGGTTTTTCACGTAAAAAAAAATTCGGAATAGAGACTTGTATACTATTATGGCTTTCTGTATATGACGATGAGTACACAGATCTTTCCAGTCAAGTTGCTGTCTCTGTAAGCACCCAGCAACAGCATCGTAAAACGAGAAAGTTAAAACGCGGCACGTTTCGGAAGCTTTTGAAGTCTATCTCACACTGGCATTGACTAAATCTAATGAATCTTTGTTCTATGAATACACAGTTGATTGCAAAGTTGAGCGAGCAAATTCCATAGAGCACCCTTCTTGCCTGGAAGTCGCGGAAAAAAGAACCTTAATTCATGTCTAAGCGGTCAGCTACTTCGCGCATGTCTTAATTTTGAACTGACGGAGAGAAAGAAGCAACTTGTGAAGTTAACAGTGGTAAAATTGAATCAAACCTGAACCGATGGGATATCGATCATTTTACCCTGCCTGGGAAATGAGATGCCATTAAATCGCGTTCTAGTCTACGGGCTTGCAAAATATACAATACATGGGAGTGGAACAAATTTGTTCCACTCCCATGTATTGTATATTGCACATGTCATTTCTTCATCGAAGCCTAATTGACAAAAGGCCCTCAAAGAGGTATTGAAAAAATAAAAGAGACATGAGACGTGAGACGTGATCGGACCTCAGCATATTCAGTGAAGGCGTCTTGTCTGACTTCCGCCTCAGTCCATGTACGATCTCACCCTTCCCACCTAGACCTATGATGGCACAAGTCAGATATACCATGACACCCGGACCTCCACGCTCTCTTTTCGAACACGAGTTCTTCCAAGCAAATGATACTGAGATTAGATTTGGACAAACATTTAAGAATAAAATTAGCGATAAGAGTTTTGTACAACGTTTCGGTGTCACCATGACATCATTTTCAAGTGACAAAAATAAAGTTTAAACAGTGTAATGTATGCGGTGAGATGTGTGAGGTGAATAAGACATTAAAACGGTCGCATGGGATCGAATAAGTACATTTCAAAACAAGGATTGATATACGGCTTGGCTTGAGAGTTTTTCTTCTCATAGAAAATGGCAGAATTGTTTGTACGTTTGGGAAATTAATTTTAAAGCTGATCTATTAACAGTCTCAAAGAAAAATGCTTGGTTTAGTCAGTTGTGTCCACAAAAGCCTAAGCTCCTTTAGTCACTGCGCACATTTTTACTTTTCACATTTATGTAATTTAATGCTGTCTTTATGTTACTTTTCTTATGTGTAATAAAGTGGCTAAGGCCGTTAAACAGTGCTCAATACACTTTTTAAGTGTAGAGCTTTGAATACAATACTGTCTGATGAGTGCGCGAGCACGAAACTCGGAGTAACAGAGAATTTTGTCTCTTTGTTACTTTTCCTATATATTGTAATTTCCTTTTGTTGTAAACCATTGAAATAGTGCATATTAATAATAAAAACCTTCACCTTAAACCTTAAGTGATAGAATCGCCGGACATGATAGTAGGACTTTAGGTGCAACAGTACATCTTTTGTTAACCTTTATTTTGCCTGGTAAAAACAGTGGTTTTTGGCTTTTCTTCTTGCTCAATAATTATGCCGCGCCGTGAGATTCAAATTATCGTAATGTAAACTGTAATGAGCGGAAGGAAGAACACCGCAAAGATCCCCATACCTTCTTCCTCCCCTTCACCTTTCTCCTCTTCTCCTATATGATAGAACTTATTTATTTATTTATTTATTTTTTATTAATTCTTTTATCAAATCTTTATGTTGTTCTTGTGTAAAAATCGAGAAAATTTTCTATTAATTTTTCTCCCTCGGGTTTGAGATGGTGGTAGCACGAATATTGAAACCACTTGTCAACAATGCCATGTAACAAGGCAATATCTACCGTGCTACACGGGAATCGGAAGTACGACTTGGTTTCAAACATCGCACTAGCCCAGGGGCGGATTTATGGTGGTGGGTGAACGAGGGGGTCGCCCCCCTCTTTTTTATTATTATTGTTTTTTTTTCTTTTAAAAAGTTTCTGTAACCGTCTTTCGAGTCGTATTAAGCACTCAACAGTTTTGAAGAAAATCCTCTTGAGGTACGTGTTCCGAGCCTTAACATTTGGTCTAAATTCTCCCAGAATATTGGTAAAACAGAATCTTCACAAAGACGAATTTTTCATTGTGGTCTTTGAACCGTTCTAAGAGGAAGGTGTAAAGTCTAATAAATCACAAAATCATAGCCAAAGCGGTTGTTGAAAGAAGTTAAACGCCTCGCTAGTTTCATTTTAGATTCCATTTCCCATGCAGACAAATTCTCACCCGCGCCTGAGAAACGAATATAGAGAACAATTTATCACGTGGCTTTCAATTTGTCGCCAAACTCGCTAGAATTTGTCAATCGTGTAGCCAACCCCTCGCGATAGCGACGCGACAAAATTTGAAAAAACGCATCACCTGCGCGAGCAAAAAATAGCTTCTGTGGCCGCGGCTTAAGCGTGAGAACTCGGCTACTAAACTAGTGCGATTATTGAAGCAATGATCACTTTAATGATTTTTTAATTTTCTGCAAGTATATCCGATAGCAACCCTCTCGCGCTGGCGACGGGACAAAATTTGAAAAAAATTGCATCACCTGCGCGAGCAAAAAATCGCTTGTGTGGCCGCGGCTTAAGCGTGAGAACTCGGCAAGCGCAATTGTTGAAGCACTGGATAAAGTGCTTTGCTGATATCCAATGAACTCGGCCAGAGTGTGCGTTGCAAGGAAAACATTTGCTCACGCAGAACGAAGCGCATTGGCTAAACTAGTGCAATTATTGAAGCAATGATCACCTGAATGATTTTATTAATTTTCTGCATTTATATCCGATCAACTCAGCTGGAGTATGCCTCGTGAACAAAACTTTCGCTTAACCCTCGACCCAGCGCTCTTGGTTTCGTCGTGCCAATTATTAAACTCTGTCCCCCTCCCCCACCCCACAGGGTGCAAATTACTCCTTCCTTCGGTCTCGTCGAAGATATCAAGTCTCCCGCCTGAATAGTAATAGAAAAATTTTGATTTTCCCACGCGTGTCGAAAGTCTTTGTTTTAGCCTAAATCCTACACGGTCAAAAACGACCAACTATAACAAAAGCTATCGTTTGCGAATTGGAGCCGTTTTTTTTTTATACGAGCTGCAGGAAGCTTATTGTAAACAAAGCTAATAACTACCGGCAATAAGAATTCAAATCCTATGTTAACGCACTGGGATATCTTTATCTTAAATTAGGAAAATACGACAACATTTCAGTGCCTTAAATTTCCTTTATTTCACGCTTTATCAACTTATTTTACAAAAAGATTTAAGATTTCATTGTCTGGTCAATCCAGTTCCGGAACTTAGCAACCCGTCCAAACACAGTGTATCGCTCAGTAGCAGAGCACCTCGGGGAACCCCAGCTGACGTCACCCTGGAGAACCCAATTGCCGTTAGCACCCTGGCAGACGTAAGGGCCACCACTGTCTCCATGGCAACCACTGAGAATAGTGCCATTTACACCAGCGCACAGCATGTACGGGGTGATCTTAAGAGAGGATCCTCCTATTTAAGACAATAGATTGGGTTAACTAAATGTCATAGCAGAATGTCTCAGACATTAACCGAGACGATCCAACTGCAATTAAAGCGGGTCGTGATAAGTTTGTTTGTTTGTGTGTTTGTTTGTTCATTTTGCCACACACGTTATAAAAAGCAAAATAAGAGTACAAAAGTATATATTTCAGAGAAGGTGGTGAGTAAGCCTTAGGAGAAACCAAATGGCTTATAGAATAAGGCTTCCTTAAATGCCGAGAGCTGAAAGGTCGGAATTAAAACTGATGTTTTTAAAAATGTGGATTTTCCGGTGAGCTCTTTAAGAAAGGCTTATGCTGTTTTCAAGCTTTAGTTTGTGCTACCATGAGATGTAGATGTAAAGCCACTGTGATGAAAACCGCTTAGAAATTAATCTTAATTAACCAAAACAACAATTAATGTAACCGCGTACCTGGTGATGCTGCTAGTTTTCTTGCACATTCGCTGTTGGTGACCGGTGGCATTTGAGCTTGTTGAAGAATGCTGTGGGAAGATCCTGGGTGTTTTATCTTGCCCCATCCTAAATTGAAATGAAAAATCTACACTGAGAAGTGAGTTGACGAGTTGCATAAACATTTATTCCATTGCAACTGCTATCAGAGTTGCGAGGATTCCTGTTCGCTTAATTATTCTCTCTGATGCGCAAACATGAGGACTTCGTCAGTGGGAAGGCCAGAAAACAATATCTGTCTTTATCAACTGAGTTTATAAAATAAATTTGTCAAAACACGATACGAACGCTAAAGTGTCGAGCACTAGTCCTTTCTCCAACGAGTCCAAGTGGATACACTCAGGCGAAGAGGTAATTACAGTCGAAGCTCTCCTTGCGACCACTCTCGTAAGCGACCAGCTCTAGTTACGACCACCATTGTGAAACTCCGTTTGAATTGTCCGTTAAGTGACTTAAACTCTGTAATCAAAGCTCTTGTAAGCGACCATTCAAAGATTCTGATACGTATCACGGCAACTCTTTCTTGATCACATTTACAGTAATATTGCACTGCCTAATAATGTTTGTAGATTAAGATCTCGAATTTAAAATTCAACATGATTTACAGCTGGATCAAGAGTGTAACCCTGAGACCAAGGCTATCGTAGAAAGCTTTATGCTAAAAGCTCTGGTAAGTGACCAGCTTCTATTGTTTCAGCTTTTGATCGCTTACGGGACTAGATTTTCACAAGCGACCAGTTATAGTGCGACCAGTTTTTTTAATTCCCGAGGTGGTCGCTTACGAGAGCTTCGACTGTACAATCAATACGTAGGTGTCTGTAACCAATTTACCTATCCAGGGGCGTAGCGTGGGATTTTGAAGATGTACAAAAGAAAATAAATTTTTCGTAAGCGCCAACGGCGCTTACAACTAGGGGGGTGTGGGGGCATTTTGAAATTTAGGGTCTCGGAAATGCCATCTCCTGGTTTTTCTGCTGGGCATTTTCAATAAGTAATGCGGCAAAAATGCAGTAGAAAGTTGTTTATTTGAACCGTTTCCCTAGTGATTTCTGTAAGCTACAGTGTTCCGAAAAGAAAAAAAAAATACAAAGACAATGAAGACAGGTCACAAGCAAAGGGCGAGGCGTCGACCCTTAAGACGGGTTAATTCGTTACCAACCTGTCAATATCAACGTTCTTATGTTTATGTATATGAAATATTGCTAGGGAGCTTAATCTTTCGTCCATCACCGTACTTCGCAGAGGAGATTTTAGTCTTTTCATGCTGCTGAAGCCACGTGCGGCAGTGCATGTAGACACAGGATAAGTTAACAATGTTACGAGAGCAACATAGTACACCGGGATAAAATTGGGAGTTTGCGTGATCAAGAGTCTTAACCAAAGTCTGCGGCGTCGCATTCAGATCCATGCCACTCAATTTGTGCTTCCATCTTGTGAGGCGTTTTTCCTATTTTTGCTTACCAATGGGAATGCTAATAAAAAACACCAGTATAATGTGAAAATATGAAATTATTTCCCAGCAAATTGAATGAGAAAAAAAGTCTTATCTCAGATCTCAGCTGTAAGCACGGGCGTACGTGCGTATATGGACGCTACACCCCTGCTATTAACTCAGGTTGTAAGACCAAGCATGCATTTTCTTAAGTTTTCAGACCCGAGAAACTGTACACTAACATGATAGGCGGTTGAGTGAGCCCTGTCCTAAACTGGCATCTTAATTGGGCCATCAACAGGAGATTCTATATTCCGCCTTCTCTATAACTTGTTTTTGGTTGCTACTATTTTATAAAGAATGTTTCAGAGTTTTCAAACGCCCGCTCAAAATTAAATTGCATCTTCTTTCACGGCCGATTCAATTTTCATTTGTTTAGTTAACAAGGTGAGAACTAGAGATCGAAACAGTTGCATCGCTTCCCAAGAGAACCTAGACTCTAAATAACTCACCCGTAATGTAGCATCTGGACGAGGTCGGAACCATTTCATCTTGGGTAGGTAGACACACAGTTCCAACTCGAGCGTTCAGAGTAGCCGGCCTCGACAGCTGAATCAAAGCGATGTCTTTGTCAAGCGTTCTCGATGAATACTGGGGGTGTTTTATCACTCGCCTGGCTGTTATATCTTGTTCAGTTCCCTCGGAAACAAAACGGTTATGATCACCCAGGCGGATGGTGTAAAAACTGGCTGTCCTGTGGAAAAAATTACAAATAATAGCCTGTTGGTAAAAATTAACGGTTAAAAAATCCGAACGACATTTTGACTGCTCCTCGGTCATTATCAAGTTCAATGTGTGGAAAAAAAAATGTAGATATATCATAAATAGAGAAAAAGAGTGCCAATGACGTAAGAATCTAAAATATGTAAAAAGTATGTCAATTTTTTTAGAAAAGAGTGATAAAAGGCATGCAAGAGATTTTAATTAATTAAAAACTTTTGCACGAATTAAGTCTGATTGATTATCGAGACTTGATCGTCGTTAATAAAAAAAACATCTCGTACACAAGACAGTCAAAGTTGCTTTTGCACTTCGTTTTTTGAAACAGTAAAATTGCTGCTCAGATCCCATGGAACCCCATAGTGCTCAGTTGTCCCGAAAATGTTTGTCAACGGAGGAAGAAGGGTTTTTATGTTCCTCTATGCGCTGATATAAGTGCCAGCGAGCTAGTAAAACCAACATAACCCGCATTGCACAGGTCACATTCAAATTTGTAAACGTGACATTTTTGGCTCACAACCGGCGGCCTAGTCGTATTCACGTAATTCGCTCAGCCGCGTTCCTTTTATTGTTGGTAGTAAAACGTCTTTAAAAGTTTACTTGAACGCACAATTAATGTTATTGATTTAACCAAAGTTTTTTTTAAAATTTCGTTGACTACCCAGAGAAACAACAACAGCCACCCCTCCACATTTACTTACGTTGTCGAGATACAATGCGCTGCTGTGACAACCCAATCAGGAGCGATCAGAGATCCACCGCAACTGAACGACTTGGAGCTTCCGCGAAGAAGAGCGATCTAGCAAGAGTGACAACCAAATTTAACATATTAATGTTAAGAACTCATGGTAAAGACCTGCGACTTTATTTGCCTGCAGTAATAATTGGCTGCAGTACAATCTGTGATGTCATTCTAACTGGAGTCAATTTTAGGATACTATCGTGACAAAGGTTGGTCATCTCTCTTGTCAACGTTAAACATATCCGAATGCTATAGCAATGCCGGGTTGTTTTACTGGACAAACAACATACGTCACGAGTAACGAATCTGAAAATCTTGTTGCAGAAAGCGGTTAATTACTTAATTGTTGATACATGTAGGACGAAACTTGAAATCAGGTAAAATTGTAAACTGAAACAAATTAAACAAGACTGGTTGAAACGCAATGATCAAAAAGGCTTAGTTTGCCTCAGGTCAAAAATGTGTTTAAGATTTGAAACATTTTGCCTCACCTGCCAAGGCCAATTTCCTGGCTTTGCATCCACTCCTCCAATAACACGTGTCACTGGGGACTTGCCACATGACCTGGGCGCTGGAGTTTGAGGTGCCGGAGAGGGTGGCGGAGTTGAAGGTACCTGAGAGGGTGGCGGAGTTGGAGGTGCCGGAGAGGAAGGAGCTGGACCTTTATTGACCAAACAAGTTTATATTATATCATAACATTGATCTATCTAATTGACCGCTACTTGAAATCAGCACTCTTTGTGTTCATTTTGTCACTGTATTTAGATTTGTTCTTTACATATTGTCCGTTGAAGACAGCAGCCATGTGGTCGAAAACTCCGCGCAGTTTTAATTGATTGCTTTTTGTTTTCAAAAAGATAATTTGACAGATAAATAACTTTGTATTATAGGTATTTGTTTTAACTCCAATAAAACATCGTTAAATGATTAAGTATATACACTGAAACGAAGGAATTGTGTTACAGTGTATTGCACAGTTTTCCTGGGTCCATGTTCATTAGTAGTTTTCTTCAGAATGAAACTAACTGGGCGTATGTCAACGAACTCGATCGTCGGCACAATTTGGAAAAATTTATTACTCAAGCGGCTAAGTCAAACAACTAAACTTCAGCCTATAATGGCCTCGTATCGGACGATTTTTTCGGAGATTTCATGAAGTGTTTTTTCTCAACCTATTTCATTATCATAAAAAAAAAGAATACAACCTACCAGTTGGACACATTTTACAGGATTCTGGACAGTTTTTCTGTGCCCAGCCTTTGTTATCATTGCAGTAGTTTCCGCAGGCAGCAAGAGATGGACAAATGTCAGCGTATTTTGGATTGTTTACACAAGCTAGAGTAAAAGTTTCAGAAAGATAAGTACAAATGCAAAATAAAAAACACCATGTCATAATATAACAGCTGTTTATACAGTTCATTGCAACAATCATTAAATTATTGCTGCGAGTTTTGAGACTGAACTGCAAAACACAAGGCATCTCAAGAAATATCGCTTGCGCAATGTACAAAACTTAATTGCAAAATTTGTGTTTTTAGTTTTTGGGTCGTCCCTTTTCCCTCGTTCAGTTATTGTAACAGTGCCTTGAGAAATTTGCGTTATAACGTTGTTTATTTGCACGTTGTTTCTTTAGTCGTTGTTCTGCAAGAAATATAATGAAAACGTCTACCACCTACCAGTAGGGCACATGTTGCACGATTTTGGACAATTTTTCTTCGCCCATACTTTGTTAGCATTGCAGTAGTTTCCGCATGCGGCAATAGATGGACAAATGTCGGCGTATTTTGGGTTGTCCACACAACCTACAGATGGATTTCAGGAAGTTTAAAAAGCTAACATTTATGACATACTTAAAAAAGTCATCAAAACATTTCTTCACTAAATGTACAAAACAACTGAATTGCAGAATTTGTGTTTGTAGTTTGCGGGTCGTCCCTTTTTCCTTCGTCATTAAGTAACAATGCCTACACGTTATTTCCTTAGTCGTTGCACTGCAAGAAATAGAACGAAAAAGTCAAACACTTACCAATAGGGCACATGTTGCACGATTTTTGACAATTTTTCTTCGCCCATACTTTATTAGCATTGCAGTAGTTTCCACATGCGGCAATAGATGGACAAATGTCGGCGTATTTTGGATTGTCCACACAACCTACAGTAAAATTCCAGAAACATTAAAAAGCTAAAATTTATGAAATACTAAAAAAAGTGATCAACCCATTTCTTTACTCAGCGAATGACATTAAACTTAAGAGTTAATTAATTTTTGCAGATTTCCCCGAGAAAACGTGAAAGCAAACACAAACCATCTCAAATTCAATCAATCACTTTCGAGGAGGCATCTCAAATCTTATGCGCAGCATTTGACGAGTACAATTTTTTAGCGTCAAAGGTCATTAAACAATTGTGCGTGTGATACTGATGTTGGCGTTTCTTCGAATAATCTACTGACGCTGGAATAATCTTGGGTAAAAGAACGTAGATGAAATATATAAGATGATCATCCGGCAGCCTTAATAAAAATCTGATTTTAACAAGTTTGCTGCTTGGTATTCAATGACCCATTTAACGAACAATTAAGTTTGTGCATTTTTCTCTTATTAAACAAACCTGGTGTCGGAGAGGGAGTTGGAAGCTGTGGTGTGCTCGGTGGTGGTGGTGATGGCAGCTGTGTAGATGGTGATGGCGTGGGTGGTTTAGGAGTAAGTGGGTTCGAAACAACCTTGCTGAGTATCCAGGATCTCAAGTAGCCAACCTTAGCATAGACGCCGTACTTTTTAGGCGCAGCACAGCCATATCCCCAGCTGGTCACACCCTCCAGATGCCATTTATTGTTATACTCACAAACCAGCGGTCCACCACTATCACCTTGGCAGGAATCAACTCCCCCTTTGTCCAGACCAGCACATAACATGGAGTCATCAATCTTTCCCGGATAAGCCACCAAACAACGTGATTTTGACACCAGTGGAACCGACGCTTGCTGGAGGATATTAGGTTGACTTCCGCCAGATGACAAAGTTCCCCATCCAGTTATCCAGCACCTCTTATCTTTATTGTCAATCGGAAGAACGTTGCTTGGGTTTGACACACAAACAACACCAATTCCTTTTCCGAGAACAGCAGGCTTAGCAAGTTTGAGCATTGCAATGTCGTGGGCGTAGCGTACTGGTTTGTGATATTTTTCGTGTGGAATAATTTGGGCAACGTTGATGGTCTGCTCTGTTCCCACAGATCCACTTACTCTATAATAAGCTCCCAATCTAAAAGAAAAAGGTGCAATCAAATAAATTATTTACTGACGATTGAAAGTCTGAATGCAAAACAACAAACAAAGGAAAAATCTGGAAATGACCATAATTTATCCGCCTTTAAAAACAGCTGACAATGTCACACGCGCTTACAAAGAATTGCAATAGCTCAACAAGTATTTATTACTTATCTTCGCGGTTAGACGATCTACAGTTTAAGTTGCTGAAACAGTGGAGCGGAAAAACGATTGTCATATATCAAGTCCTAGGCAGAACAACTAATTAATATATCTCGAATGATGGGAAGCTAGAACACATAACTTTTTTCTTCTCCAATACATTAAGTAACTAGCAATGACGTATTGTCTTCGTTCATACTGCAAAAATATTTTAATTTCTTTCACATGTTAGAGACCTGCAAAATATATTGGCAATCGCGCGCACCCTATCACTTAGATACCAACTACCAACTAATATGGTGGTAGTCGTATAGCAAGAAAATACTAAGAATCCTTGATGCACCGTAACTGACTGATCCTTTTTTGATACTCACTTCACTCTCAAAGATGACGGACTCCGTCCTTTGACACAATGCGCGGCTGTTACAACCCACAAGGGATGCACGAGTGACCCTCCACAGAACTGCCTACCGGAAGTACTGACCAACATTGCTTGCCATGGCCAGCTGTTAACCTTCGCGTTTTCGCCACCCACGATACGAGAGTGAGATGGTCTTGAGCCGCAACCTCCTTAAAAATGAAGAGTTTTAACGTTAAATTGTTGGATACTTCTCAGTCTTGACCAAAAGTCCAAACGATCACTTTGCTGGTAAGGTTTGAAATTGTTTTTAATTATCTTAATGGACACTATAACGAAGTCCCAAACCAGTATTTTAACCAGCACAGAAACATGTTTATACCACCTTGATCTCTTTAAAAGTCGGCTTTAGAATTACTTGATTTTTTGCGTTGTATTGGCAAGAATCGATCATTATATATACTTTATAATATGAAGTAGTTAGGTGTCTTTTAACGCACTGTATAGTCGTATTGATCGATCGTATGTATATTTTATGATGTTAAGTAGTAGTGTCCCCAATTAGCGTACATTCCAGTACGCTAAAAGCTACGACATGTTGATAAAGTTCATTTCATTTCAATTACAATGAAACCAAGGAAGATGTTTAAAACGTTAAAAAAAGTTACAACGACAGGCGGTATTTCTTGCAATTCTTTACACTGAGGCCTCTGAATTTGACTAATGCATTTACTTTAAAAAATATATCTTTTTGAAGGAAGAAACTTTACCAGTGAAACAAATTATCAGCGACAAAATGTATCATTGAGAGCTTGACATGTCAAAAATGTTAAAGATTGGACCTTATCCTTATATTCTGAATAGTTTGTTCAGATAGCGATTCGTAAGAGAACGCAAACTCCATCTGGTGGAGCTGGTGTTTGTGGTGGCAATGGGTTTGGTGGCATACCTGAGCAACTTCCTGGTCTCAGTGAAAAGTCGTCAATAGCGATGTCACCTTGCCAGCTTTTACCTCTTACACCCTCAAATGTTACTTGGACCTAATATTAAAAAGAGTCATAAAATCATTGTCTGCAAGCAAACCAAATTTGTTTAAGACTTAAAATTTCATTTCAAAAGTCTCAACATTTTAGCTGAAATGCTTTTCCCGCGATAACATGCACCATCATATATGGTGACCGCCCGTTAAAACTGAGATTTTTGATCAAAATTTGTCTGAGAAAAATAAAGTCCATGTCTCCGTTTATTCCTATGATCTCAGGAAAGCGTTAAGCAATTTTGGACCTGGACTAAAACTTTTTAATCAGTGAAGCGATACTTTTGTTCCTGTATCTTAAAAGGAAATCTCCACTCACATTAAATTTCTTAGAAGTATCTATATTGAAAGTGGAGATAGCGTATTAGCGTTATTCAGTTTAAAATTGGATATAATCATTGACATTTTGATGTCGTGCCGTTATACCGTTGCCACTGTGGTCAGAAAGCAGAAGATCTTTTATGTAGAATACTTGAGGAACCGTATGACGTAATGGAATCCAAAATGGCGGTGTGCAGAAGCTTTAAAAGCGTAAAAGGCGGTAATAGATCCAAATTTTTAACTAGCTTTAAAATTTTACGCTATTAAAAGTATATTTTTAAGTACCTCTGATTATTTGGAAATAGTGGAAAATATAATATATTCACTAAATTTAACAATGTCAATATATGTTTTCTTTGGTATGAACAATTAAATACCTTATGGGTTATCCTACCACTCCACTTTGATTTCTATCTAGAAGAGTTCCTTTTGAGGTCCGTTAGTTCTTGTGTTTGTTTGTTTCTGTCACAAGAATTAATTTTGTGCACATACTCATGGTGACTTCGCTGGCAACCGGGTCGAATCCTCAAGACTTCTCTTTGACTTTGATGACGACTTTCGCAGAGATTGTCCAGTGCTACCAACAGCCCTTATTATTACTAAACTCACGATGATGATCACATTTTACCGACATGCTAAATACACTGGGTTCTTTTTTTGTCACGGATTTCAAAGAGCAGTGAAAAATTTTCAGTTTGTGATACTCACACTTCCACTCGCAGTGATATCCACTTCGGCCTTCTTCCAGGCATTTCCTTGGCTTCCTGACTTGGAAAATTTTATCTGACCACCACTGTATACTTTCAGTGCACCAATATCTCTTCCATTCATGTGGTAATAGAAGGTCATGCAAAAACTACCGCTTCCAGCAGAAGTAAATGAAAGCTTGGCGTTGTCATTTGGCCGTCTTGGACTCGAAGACTCAATGTACATGTACATTCCTAAATTAAGAAAAGGAGAAGAGTGGCGAGGGGGTTATATTTCATTAATTTAAGCAGCGTTAAATAACTAATAACTCCATGTAGCAAAATTAAACGGAGAAAGAAAATTAATTTTATTATATTTTATTGGCTTCTCCCTTGTCTTGGGTTTTCCCAATTGTAGATATTTTGTGTACATCTTGGACTGATTCTATCGCATCAAAATCAGCCCTGACCAAATTTCATCATGAAAACGAGAAAACCTTAGGCTTTTTTTTATTTAATTTTTTTTTAGTTTATTTTACCTCTTTTTTTATTATTTTCCTCATTTTTGGGGGGTTTAGCTTGCTTTTCTATGTATACTTTAGTTGTGTAACATCCGATATTAGGTAAGTTGATAACTATTTATATTTTATTGGTAGATGAAACGTCCCCCTGTGGGGAGTGTTCAATAAATGTTACATTTCGTAATACTATTTTGTGTTTGTTCTTCACCATTTATTTGCACAAGAGAACAAGAGAGGGTTTACGAAACGTACGATGCGTCTTCCATGTTGCGCGTTAAATTGGTCACCCATCGAATTTTTTTAATTTCGTACAAATAGTTCGAAGCAAAGCAATAACAACAGGAACGACAAGTTCTTTCGTTCTTTCAGTCGAACTTTTTATTTCTTATTTTTTCTTTTTTGCTAATACCGACAAACTAATACAAGGAACCTCGAAATCTAACTTTCTCCTTACAAACAAGAGAGTGTTTCTAGGAAGTGGTCCCATTAAGATGAGTTTTAGTTAGCAAGTGCTCCAATTTTAATAGCCACAGGAGTGCTGTTCTAAGCACCCTTTTTGCGTAAGCGCTTCTTGTTCTCCCTTCCCTGAGAGTTTTGAGGTTTTGAGAGACAAGTACCCTTGAAATCTGTAGTGAAGCAGGAAAGGCTTGTATTACAACTCCGCTTAATTTTGTTAAGTTTTCTAAGGCTCGTTAATTATATTCTCTTTTAGAAAATTCCCGTGTTGCTTATACTTGAAGGCTTTTAATTTAGCTTTTAAAAGTTTTCAGCGTGCTTCCAGTAAAAACTCAAATGAAGACCCTCTCCGTGAAGAGTGCCAGAAGCGTCGAAATAAAATTGAATAATTACTGTGATAAAAAACAAGATGAGGCGACCTGCACCGTTTTGCAACGTCTTACACTGTTGGTCGAGAGGACAAAAGAACGGACAACAAAACAATGCTTATAGAGTCCATTGACACATACCTGAACCCCCATGACCTGATGATGGTCCTGTACCAGAGGATGGCGTAGAGACAGACCTCAGTGTCCAGTCAAACTTGTCTGATGTTTCCTGTTTCCATCCCAAGCACAAACCGCTGTCAAAGGTGCACGACACTGAAGAGGAAGGTAAGCAGGTCATTTAGCGTAAAAACTCAGCATAACAAAGTATCTCATTCTTCTGCTTAAATAGAAATGGATTAACATACATCCCGTAAAAGTCAAAGAAACAACCACAATCACTAAAGAAAACTCTGCTAATTTTTCATCTTGATTCAGGTTAAGATTAATTAAATGTAACTATAGGAAACTGTAATAATTTGTTTCCGTTGTATGCTGTTCGCTTATATGAGGTTTTAGCAGCTTTGTGTGATTTCTCAAAGTTTTTCACTAAATTTCAATTCTTCTCATGGATTCTATTCTATTCCAACACAATTGTGTAATACTTACACAATGGGCTCTTATTGCTATATCGCTAACTGCGAAAGTGATTTAAAAGCTTAGATCGATTAGAAATAACGTGTAATAGTGTCCGAAATTCGGCTGTATCTATTGTGGAGAGAGTTAAGCTATCACTGGTGCCTTCTTGCTGTTTGCAATTACAAGTGAGTTTAATTTAGGGCGCGCCTAAGCGCAAAAACAAAATTTTAGGCTAACCGCGAAACAAGTACGAAAGATAAATGTTCTATAATCAATCCTGACTTACCCTCATTGCTCGAGGAATAACTTCCAACAATGAAACAGCACAGGAAAATCACAGTCTTGATACCGCAAGCTGGAGACACCTTATAACGTTCAAATCAGTTCACTGTATCTCCAGGTTTGAATGTTCTGATGGTGGTTCTGACTTCAAGATAAACCTCCGTCTCTCTTGTTATCCAACTTAGCCGAATGTTAATTTTGGTGGCCTTTATAACCCTTCCTTGGTAAAGGCATGACACCTTTTTGGAATTTAATGATGAAAAAATAACTGCATGTATTTGGCAAGTGGTAAGTACAATCTTCATTTACCCTTCGGGATTACGTAATTGCGTTTTGCATTACCATAACAAATTATATTGTGATGGACAACACCTTAACTGGTAGCGCAGCCATTCAAAAGCCAAGGCAAAAGAACACTATAGGAGAAAGGAAAAGTTATAATTAGACGATGATTGTACTCTTTTTAATTTCTCCTGTTGGTCATTAAGTAAAATTCTTTAGCTTTGTTTTCTGTTCTTTGTTTTGATAAATGCCCTTACAACTATGTAGTGGTATCAAACGCAACCGAAAGACGCATTGGAATTGGAATTGAAGTTTCCAAACAACTGAGACAGCAAAAATGTCGAATTAGTGTTATTAAAAAACGTGCTAACGGGAAAACAAATCAACCAAAATGCAAAAGGTTTTTGGTTTCAACTGGCACGTCTTCATTACCAACAACTAAAATTATTCCATTTATGTAAAACTGACACGTTCAAGCGGAAATGTCAGCTCTGTTCATTTGGCTGCCGTAGCACTGGTCACAACAGGATAAATGGTGTAAAAAGTTTGATGCCTATAGTTTTGTTACTCTACTTTCACTACGTATATAAAGTTTTAAACATGAATAAAAAAAGATGAATAAGAAAGATTCGAAGTTTCGATATTAGTTGTGCCAGTAATATCATTATTAAGACCAATTTTGACATGAAGATGAATGTGAATAAAATTAACAACTCAAAAATGACATTCCAGTGTCTACATTAAAAAAAATTTTAGGCGCCTACATCAACCTCTTCGGCGCTCTTTAATTTCTTTAATTTGCTCTCGTTTTTATTGTTTTATCGAATATACAAGAAAGGAACGTTCAAAAACTAATCAAGATATTACAATGCTGTTTTTCAAGTAAAAAAAAAAATCGGAATAGAGACTTGTATACCATTATGGCTTTCTGTATATGACGATGAGTACACAGATCTTTCCAGTCAAGTTGCTGTATCAGTAAGCACCCAGCAACAGCATCATAAAACGAGAAAGTTAAAACGCGGCACGTTTCGGAAGCTTTTGTCGTCTATCTAACACTGGCATTGACTAAATCTAATAAATCTTTGTTCTATGAATACACAGTTGATTGCAAAGTTGAATGAGCAAATTCCATAGAGCACACTTCTTGCCTGGAAGTCGCGGAAAAAAGAACCTCAATTCATGTCTAAGCGGCCAGCTACTTCGCGCATGTCTTAAGTTAACTGACGGAAAGAAAGGAGCAACTTGTGAAGTTAACAGTGGTAAAATTGAATCAAACCTGAACCGATGGGATATCGATCATTTTACCCTGCCTGAGAAATGAGATGCCATTAAATCGTGTTCTAGTCTACGGGCTTGCAAAATGTAATTAGCAAGGTCTACTGTGGAAGATTTCTCCGTTTTTTATTTTTAATTAAACAATTTGTTCCACTCCCATGTTTGTATATTGGCCATGTCATTTCTTCATCGAAGCCTAATTAAGAAAAGGCCCTCAAAGAGGTATTTAAAAAATAAAAGAGACGTAAGACGTGATCGGACCTCAGCATATTCAGTGAAGGCGTCTTGTCTGACTTCCGCCTTAGTCCATGTACGATCTCACCCTTCCCACCTTGACCTATGATGGCACAAATCAGATATACCATGACACCCGCACCTCCACGCTCTCTTTTCGATCACTAGTTCTTCCAAACAAATGATATTGGAATGAGATTAGATTTGGACAAACATTTAAGAATAAAATTAGCGATAACAGTTAATTAGCGATAAGAGTTTTGTACAACGTTTCGATGTCGCCGTGACATCATTTTCAAGTGACAAACATAAAGTTTAAACAGTGTAATGTATGCGGTGAGATGTGTGAGGTGAATAAGACATTAAAACGGTCGCATGGGATCGAATAAGTACATTTCAAAACAAGGATTGATTACGGCTTGGCTTGAGAGTTTTTCTTCTCCTAGGAAATGGCAGAATTGTTTGTACGTTTGGGAAATTAATTTTAAAGCTGATCTATTAACAGTCTCAAAGAAAAACGCTTCGTTTAGTCAGTTGTGTCCACAAAAGCCTAAGCTCCTTTAGTCATTGCGCATATTTTTCCTTTCACATTTATGTAATTTAATGCTCTCTTTATGTTACTTTTCTCATGTGTAATAAAGTGGCTAAAGCCGTTAAACAGTGCTCAATACACCTTTTTAGTGTAGAGCTTTGAATACAAAACTGTCTGATGAGTGCGCGAGCACGAAACTCGGAGTAACAGAGAATTTTGTGTCTTTGTTACTTTTCCTATATATTGTAATTTCCTTTTGTTGTAAACCATTGAAATAGTGCATATTAATAATAAAAACCTTCACCTTAAACCTTAAGTGATAGAATCGCCGGACATGATAGTAGAACTTTAAGTGCAACAGTACATCTTTTGTTAACCTTTATTTTGCCTGGTAAAAACAGTGGTTTTTGGCTTTTCTTCTTGCTCAATAATTATGCCGCGCCGTGAGATTCAAATTATCGTAATGTAAACTGTAATGAGCGGAAGGAAGAACACCGCAAAGATCCCCATACCTTCTTCCTCCCCTTCACCTTTCTCCTCTTCTCCTATATGATAGAACTTATTTATTTATTTATTTATTTTTTATTAATTCTTTTATCAAATCTTTATGTTGTTCTTGTGTAAAAATCGAGAAAATTTTCTATTAATTATTCTCCCTCGGGTTTGAGATGGTGGTAGCACGAATATTGAAACCACTTGTCAGTGAATGCCATGTAACAAGGCAATATCTACCGTGCTACAAGGCAATCGCAAGTACGACTTGGTTTCAAACATCGCACTAGCCCAGGGGCGGATTTATGGTGGTGGGTGAACGAGGGGGTCGCCCCCCGCTTTTTTATTATTATTATTTTTTTCTTTTAAAAAGTTTCTGTAACCGTCTTTCGAGTGGTATTAAGCACTCAACGGTTTTGGAGAAAATCCTCTTGAGGTACGTGTTCCGAGCCTTAACATTTGGTCCAAATTCTCCCAGAATGTTGGTAAAACAGAATCTCCACAAAGACGAATTTTTCATTGTGGTCGTTGAACAGTTCTGAGAGCAAGGTCTAAAGTCTAATAAATTACAAAATCATAACCAAAGCGGTTGTTGAAAGATGTTAAACGCTTCGTTAGTTTCATTCTAGCTTTCATTTCCAATGCAGACAAATTCTCACCCGCGCCTGAGAAACGAATAAAGAGAACAATTTATTTGCGTAACAATTATTTTTGTGGCGCGGGATTTGAACGAATTTCTCTGTTAAAAGCGCGAGAACTCGACCAGTGCAATTGTTGAAGCACTGGATAAAGTCCTTTGCTGATATCCAATTAACTCGGCCAGAGTGTGCGTCGAAAGCAAAACATTTGCTCACGCAGAACGAAGCTCATTTAAAAACCATGAGCACTAAACTAGTGCGATTATTGAAGCAATGATCACCTGAATGATCTTATTAATTTTCTGCATCAGGTTATCCGATCAACTCAGCTGGAGTATGCCTCGTCGTGCCAATTATTAAACTCTGTCCCTCCCCCAGGGTGCAAATTGCTCCTTACTTCGGTCTCGCCGTAGATATCAAGTCTACCGCCTGAATAGTAATAGCAAAAAATTGAATTTCTCTAAAAATTGTTAAAAGTCTTTGTTTTAGCCCAAATCGTACACGGTCAACTATAACAATACCTATTGTTCGCGAATTTGAGCCGTTTTTCTTGATACGAGTTGCAGAAAGCTTATTGTAGACAAGGCTAATAACTAACGGCAGTAAGAATTCAAATCCTAAGTTAACGCACTGGGATTTTTTTTTTTTTAATGCAAATCTTTATTGGAAATAACAAGATTACAATTTGTAGTTTTACATTTCAGAAATACACACAGTTACACAACACTGGACACATGCACAAAAAACGTACACACAAACACAAGTTGTAACAGGCATGTTAAATATAGACTAAGTAGACTAAGTCACCTTCATTACAGTATAGACATTCTTTGTTATTTTCAATACCAAAGTAATACAATTCCTTCTTTGTAACAATAATTCTATGTAAAAATTTATAATAGAATTCTCTAAGTTTAGGTTCCTTACAGATTATCTTCAATTTACTAAAATAGCAAGGCCAACTCAAATTCATCGACTGAATTTCGTGTTCCCATTTCCTTGAACCAGTAGCCTTAGTTACAAATTTTTTTGTAATAAGCCAATAGAAATCTTTGCTTTTCACCTTGAGTAAGTTTATTGAAACAGTAGATGCGAATGTAAACCAGCCGTAAATTTCAACGTTTATTTCGACACGAGGCAGCGTGAGACAAACTCGCAATTCCAGTTACACCGATGGGCCTTAATAAAAGTCGACTTAACTGCCATTTAAACCATGAAAACTAATAAACCTTAGTGAACTTAAAATTGAGGTAAGAACTCGGTGGCCCTCGTGGTAAACATTAAAGGCCACCTATGCGCATGCCCGAAACTAAATGTCTGCTCAGGGGACCCAGCTGGGAAACGCGAAGCCCAGCAGTAACAGAAACAGTTGGCGACAGAGAGAATATAAAGTTGTCTTTTTCGAATTTGCGTTTGTTAAGCGAGGTCTGACTTGCCTTTTCTCGCAGATGTTTCGGAATTGCTGCAAGGACTTGAAAATATCGAAGAAAATTGCACTTAAGGTGACGGTATTTTTGGAGGAATTCCTGGTAGGAAAGAAATTTCCCCTCATCATTTAAAACATCCCGGATAGAGAATATACCATTAAGATGCCATTCGTTGTAATAAAATGGCTTCCCGTTTATTAAGATTTCTCTATTATTAAATAGCACTAAATCTTGCTCTTGGTAATATCCATACAACTGTTTTAACTCCAACATGTGGATTAGGATTTCTTTATAAAAAAGTGGAAGGTCAATCTGTTTAATAAAATGGTTATCGTAATTACATCGAAGTAAGAAGTTAAGTCCACCGTACCTTTTAAAATAATAGCTTGGGATATATGACCAAGATTCATCTGAGCAGTTTTCACTTTTTAAAAGTCTGGGTATCCATGCTAAATTAAGGGACTTAAATGTAGTCAGAATATTTGGTACGCGCAAACCGCCATCCATATAGTCCTGGTACATTACTTGCCTTTTTATTTTATCAGGTTTTTTGTTCCATATAAAATTAAATAAATAGTTGGTGATCAACTTGACGCTCGCTTCTATAGGCATGCTCGACATTGAAGCCGAATAAATCAGCTGTGGAACTCCTAAGCTTTTAAAAATTAGACATCTACCAAGTAGAGTTAGACTTCGGGATCTCCAGGAGTTAAGCCGGTTGTCCATTTTCTCAATTTTTTCGGTAATGTTCTTCTTGTAGTTACCTTTTTCATCGTAAGAAATAAAAATACCAAGAGTTCTGACGGGATCTTTAGTCCATTTTAGACCCAACGGTTTAGAATCACTAAAACGCCAAGGTCCCAGCCATAGTGCTTTTGTTTTAGACTGGTTAAGCTTCAATCCCGATACACGCTCAAAGACATTGAGTAAGGCAATGGCATTTTCAACTGAATTTAGATCTTTACATAATAAGGAGGTGTCATCAGCAAATTGACTAATTTTGAATTCGTAACCGTGGATTTTTATCCCCTGTATATTTTGATGTTGTCGTATCTTACTCGCTAAAATTTCCGCTCCTAGAATAAAGAGGAGAGGGGATAATGGACAGCCTTGTCTAACTCCTCTAGACAATGGAAAGGATTCTGTACAAAAGCCATTGTTTAAGACTGAACTTTCACTTTTAGCGTACAAAATTGAGATCCAAGGTTTGATACTTTCACCAAAGTTGAATACAGAAAGAGTCTGTTGAATAAAGGGCCATTCCAGGGAATCAAAAGCTTTCCTAAAATCAAGCAAAAGAAGGATTCCCGGAATGTTTTGCCGTTTTGTTTGTTCAAGAACGTCTGTTAACAAACGAATGTTCTGCCCGATGTATCATCCGGTTTGGTCTGGATTAATTAACTTCGGTAGTATACTTTCTATTCTTTTAGCAATAACTTTAGATGCGATCTTATAGTCGACATTTAATAAAGTGATGGGGCGCCAATTTGACAGAAACAATAAGTTAGAATCTTCTTTTGGAACAAGTGTTATGACACCTCTTCTTTGAGAAATTGACAGCTCGCCAACGTCGTAAGAAGCATTAAGACTGTTCAATAGATCCTGACCAAGAATTTCAAAAAAACAGTTGAAGAATTCAACAGTATAACCATCTTCTCCTGGAGACTTTCCTAATTTAAATGTCCTCAATATATTCTGGCATTCTTCAAGAGTTAGCTTTCCTTCAATTTCATCCCTTTCATCGTCAGATAGTTTCGGCAGTTCTAGATTGGCAGTAAAGTTATTGAAGTCACTGTCATCGCTTTTATCACTATCCACCTCCGATTTATATAAATCAGCATAGTAAGAGTGAATTTCGCACATGATTTCTTTTTCATCTACAATGACATTACCGTCGGGATCTGGTTTAAGTTCCGCAATGACCTTCGTGTTAAAATTCCTTTTTTCTATGTTGAAGAAGTATTTGGTCGGCTTCTCGCCTTCCTCCGTCCAACGCACTTTAGAACGAAATATTGCCCCTTTTCCTCTAGTGTCATAAATGGCCTGAAGATCGCGTTTCAACCGATCGTATTCTTTTAGTTCAGGGTCGATGTTTTGAAGGCCATTACTGTTTGTAATCAACGTATCAATTTCATCCAAACGTTTTTGAATGGCTGTTTCCACATTCCTACTCTGCTTAGCTTTGTATTTAGAATAAGGAATTGTTAGGCTTCTGATTTCTATTTTGATTAACTCCCATTTGAGTCTTTTTGTCCTCAATGTCATTATATTTTTCTTTTATTTTTGGATAATTGTTCTTGATTAAATTTACATATTTCTCATCTTCAAGCAAAGAATTGTTAAATTTCCATAGGCCAGGGCCGCGACAACAATTGCTAATTTTTAATTTTAGTCGGACCGCTTTGTGATCAGGAGCTATAGAAGTTCTTGAGTCGGTAGCAAGAACGAATTTCATAATGGAAGTTGACACCAGAAAAAAATCTATTCTTGATTTGACTTTTAGATATTTAGATTCGTACGTAAAACTTTTTTTAGATGGGTTCTTCTTCCTAAATACGTCGGAGAGATTCAACTCTTCCATCATTAATAACAATTTGTCACGATAGGTTGTTGGTTTCCATTGCGCGCCACCTTTTTTATCAATACGCTCCAAGGTTACATTCCAGTCACCGCCAATAATTACGTTATCAATTTCGGCATTGCTTAGCAATGCCTCATTGGATAAAGTTGTTCTGTTGCACCAAGTTATTAGGAGCATAAATGTTGCAAATAGAGAGTTTTACCTTATGAATAATCAAGTTGATGATTACGATCCTCCCTTCTGGATCGCTGAAATGGCTGGTGACGGATAGATCATAAGAAGAGTTAATCAGAATACAAACTCCTTTCTGACGATTGGTCCCATGGGAGAAAAAGTTGCCACCCCCCCATTCATTTTTCCATACTACTTCATCTTTTGGTTCAGAGTATGTTTCTTGTAGGAGATAAAATAAACATTTTTGGCTCTTCAAATAACTGAAAATACTTCTTCTTTTAAGTTGCCTTTTCAAGCCTCTCACGTTCAAAGAAAGTAAACTGCACTTAGCTAAATCTAACATTTCGGAGAAAAAAAAACACAATATTACATCAACACCCAAAACACAGGTACACAAACAACCCAATAATAGGACGCTAGGCACAAGAACACAAACATAAAGTCTATGAAATCAAGAGGCACTGGGATATCTTTATCTTAAACTGGGAAAATACGACAACATTTCAGTGCCTCATATTTCCTTTATTTCACGCTTTAACAACTTATTTTACAAAAAGATTCAAGATTTCATTGTCTGGTCAATCCAGTTCCTGAACTTAGCAACCCGTCCAAACACAGTGTATAGCTCAGCCGCAGAGCACCTCGCGGAGCCCCAACTGACGTCACCCTGGAGAACCCAATTGCCGTTAGCACCTTGGCAGACGTAAGGGCCACCACTGTCTCCATGGCAACCACTGAGAATAGTGCCATTTACACCAGCGCACAGCATGTACGGGGTGATCTTAAGAGAGGATCCTCCTATTAAAGACAATAGATTGGGTTAACTAAATGTGATAGCAGAATGTCTCGGACATTAACCGAGACGATCCAACTGCAGTTAAAGCAGGTCGTGATAAGTTTGTTTGTTTGTTTTTTTCGCCACACACGTTATAAAAAGCAAAATAAAAGTACAAAAATATATATTACAGAGAAGGTGGTGAGTAAGCCTTAGGAGAAACCATAGGACTAATAGAATAAGGCTTCCTTAAATGCCGAGAGCTGAAAGGTCGGAATTAAAAGTGAATTTTTTTTTAAAGTGAATTTTCCTGTGAGCTCTTTAAGAAAGGCTTATGTTGTTTTCAAGCTTAAGTTTGTACTACCATGCGATGTAAATGTAAAGCCACTGTGATGAAAACCGCTTAGAAATTAATCTTAACCTGAACCAAAACAACAATTAATGTAACCGCGTACCTGGTGATGCTGCTAGTTTTCTTGCACATTCACTGTTGGTGACCGGTGGCATTTGAGCTTGTTGAAGGATGCTGTGGGAAGATCCTGGGTGTTTTATCTTGCCCCATCCTAAATTGAAATGAAAAAACTACACTGAGAAGTGATTTAGTGTGTTGTGTAAATATTTATTCCATTGCAACTGCTATCAGAGTTGCGAGGATTCCTGTTCGCTTAATTATTCTCTCTGATGCTCAAACATGAAGATTTCGTCAGTGGGAAGGCCAGAAAACAATATCTGTCTTTATCAACTGAGTTAATAAAATAGATTTGTCAAAACACGAAACAAACAAAGTGTCGACCACTAGTCCTCTCGTCAACGAGTCCAAGTGGATACACCCAGGTAAAGAGGTAATTAGAGTCGAAGCTCTGCTTGCGACCACTCTCGTAAGCGACCAGCTCTAGTTTCGACCACCATTGTGAAACTCCGTTTGAATTGTCCGTTAAGTGACTTAAACTCTGTAATCAAAAACTCCTGTAAGCGACCACGAAAAGATTCTTATACTTATTACGGCAACTCTTTCTTGATCACATTTAAAGTAATATTGCGCTGCCTTATAATGTTTGTAGATTAAGATCTCGAATTTAAAATTAAACATGATTTACAGCTGGATCAAGAGTGTTACCCCGAGACCGAGGCTATCATAGAAAGCTATATGCAAAAAGCTTTGGTAACTGACCAGCCGTTCTATTGTTTCAGCTATTGGCCGCTTACGAGACTACATTCTCACAGGCGACCTTTCTATTACGACCAGTTTTTCCAATTCCCGAGGTGGTTGCTTACGAGAGCTTTGACTGTACAATCAAAAAGTAAACGTCTGTGTCCAATTTACCTATCAACTCAGGTTGTAAGACCAAGAATGCAATTTCTTCAGTTTTCAGAACCGAGAAACTGTACACTAACATGGTAGGCGGTTGAGTGAGCCCTGTCCTAAACTGGCATATTAATTGGGCCATCAACAGGAGATTCTATATTCCGTCTTCTCTATAACTTGTTTTTGGTTGCTACTATTTTATAAAGAATGTTTCAGAGTTTTCAAATGCCCGCTCAAAATTAAATTGCATCTTCTTTCACGGCCGATTCAATTTTCATTTGTTTAGTTAACAAGGTGAGAACTAGAGAACAAAACAGTTGCATCGCTTCCCAAGAGAAGCTAGACTCTAAATAACTCACCCGTAATGTAGCATTTGGACGAGGTCGGAACCATTTCATCTTGGGTTGGTAGACACACAGTTCCAACTCGAGCGTTCAGAGTAGCCGGCCTCGACAGCTGAATCAAAGCGATGTCTTTGTCAATCGTTCTCGATGAATACTGGGGGTGTTTTATCACTCGCTTGGCTTTTATATCTTGCTCAGTGCCTTCGGAAACCAAACGGTTATGATCACCCAGGCGGATGTTGTAAAAACTGGCTGTCCTGTGGAAAAAATACAAATAATAGCCTGAGCTTTATCTGTTGGTAAAAAATAACGGTTAAAAAATCCGAACGACATTTTGATGGCTCTTCGGTCACTATCAAGTTCAATGTGTGGTATAAAAATTAACATATATAATAAATAGAGAGAAAAAGAGTGCCAATGACGTCAGAGTCTAAAATATGTAAAAAGTATGTCAAATTTTTTTTAGAAAAGAGTGATAAAAGGCATGCAAGAGATTTAATTAATTAAAAACTTTTGCACAAATTGAGTCTGATTGATTATTGTGACTTGATCGTCGTTAATAAAAAAAACATCACGTACACAAGACAGTCAAAGTTGCTTTTGCACTTTGTTTTTTGAAACAGTAAAATTCCTGCTCAGATCCCATGGAACCCCATAGTGCTCAGTTGTCCCGAAAATGTTTGCCAACGGAGGAAGAAGGGTTTTTATGTTCCTCTATGCGCTGATATAAGTGTCAGCGAGATAGTAAAACCAACATAACCCGCATTGCACAGGTCACATTCAAATTTGTAAACGTGACATTTTTGGCTCACAACCGGCGGCCTAGTCGTCGTTCGGATTTTTTACCGTTAGATCTTTTAAAAAATCCTTGCAGATAAGGACTTTATCTGTTGGCGGGAAAAGAATGTCTTAGTTTATCGACTGTCGATGGTTTAATTGTTTCACTTTTTATATAATTTGCTGTCTAAGTATTTAAACAATTGTCTTAATTACAGCGCATGCAGTTGTCATATCCTCATGTATTCACGTAATTCGCTCAGCCGCGTTGCTTTTATTGTTGGCAGTAAAACGTCGTTAAAAGTTTACTTGAACGCACAATTAATGTTATTGATTTAACCAAAGTTTTTTTTAAAATTTGGTTGACTACCCAGAGAAAGAACAACCACCCCTCCACATTTACTTACGTTGTCGAGATACAATGCGCTGCTGTGACAACCCAATCAGGAGCGATCAGAGACCCTCCGCAACTAAACGACTTGGAGCTTCCCCGAAGAAGGGCGATCTAGCAAGAGTGACAACCAAATTTAACATATTAATGTTAAAAACTCATGGTAAAGACCTGTGACTTTATTTGCCTGCAGCAATACTTGGCTGCAGTACAATCTGTGATGTCATTGTAACTGGAGCCAATTTTAGGATACTATCGCGACAAAGGTTGGTTATCTCTCTTGTCAACGTTAAACATATCCGAATGCTATAGCAAGGCCGGGTTGTTTTACTGGACAAACAACATACGTCACGAGTAACCAATCTGAAAATCTTGTTGTAGAAAACAGTTAATTACTTAATTGTTGCTACATCTAGGACGAAACTTGAAATCAGGTAAAGTTGTATAGAAAACGAGTTATTTAAACTGAAACAAATTAAACAAGACTGGTTGAAATGCAATGATCAAAAGGCTTAGTTTGCCTCAGGTCAAAAATGTGTTTAAGATTTGAAACATTTTGCCTCACCTGCCAAGGCCAATTTCCTGGCTTTGCATCCACTCCTCCAATAACACGTGTCACTGGGGACCTTCCACATGACCCGGGCCCTGGAGTTTGAGGTGCCGGAGAGGGTGGCGGAGTTGAAGGTTCCTGAGAGGGTGGCGGAGTTGGAGGTGCCGAAGAAGAAGGAGCTGGACCTTTATTGACCAAACAAGTCTATATTATATCATAACATTGATCTATCTAATTCAATTCAACGCTACTTAAAATCAGCACTCTTTGTGTTCGTTTTGTCACTGTATTTAGATTTGTTCTTTACATATTGTCCATTGAAGACAGCAGCCATGTGGTCAAGAACTCGCAGTTTTAATTGATTGCTTTTTGTTTTCAAAAAGATAATTTGACAGATGAATAACTTCGTATTATAGGTATTTGTTTTAACTCCAATAAAACATCGTTAAATGATTAAGTATATACACTGAAACGAAGGAATTGTGTTAAAGTGCATTGCACAGTTTTCCTGGGTCTATGTTCATTTTTCCTCATAGTAGTTTTCTTCAGAATGAAACTAACTGGGCGTATGTCAACGAACTCGATCGTCCGCACAATTTGGAAAAATTACTCAAGCAGCTAAGTGAAACAATTAAACCTCAGCCTATAATGGCCTCGTATTGGACAATTTTTTCGGAGATTTCATGAAGTCTTTTTTTCTCAACCTATTTCATAATCATAAGAAAAAAGAATACAACCTACCAGTTGGACACATTTTACAGGATTCTGGACAGTTTTTCTGTGCCCAGCCTTTGTTATCATTGCAGTAGTTTCCGCAGGCAGCAAGAGATGGACAAATGTCAGCGTATTTTGGATTGTTTACACAAGCTGGAGTAAAAGTTTCAGAAAGATAAGTACAAACTCAAAATAAAAAACGCCATGTCATAATATAACAGCTGTTTATACAGTTCATTGCAACAATCATTAAATTATTGCTGCGAGTTTTGAGACTGACCTGCAAAACACAAGGCATCTCAAGAAAAATCGCTTGCGCAATGTACAAAACTTAATTGCAAAATTTGTGTTTTTAGTTTTTAGGTCGTCCCTTTTCCCTCGTTCAGTTATTATAACAGTGCCTTGAGAAATTTGCGTTATAACGTTGTTTATTTGCACGTTGTTTCTTTTGTCGTCGTTCTGCAAGAAATATAATGAAAACGTCTAACACCTACCAGTAGGGCACATGTTGCACGATTTTGGACAATTTTTCTTTGCCCATACTTTGTTAGCATTGCAGTAGTTTCCGCATGCGGCAATAGATGGACAAATGTCGGCGTATTTTGGGTTGTCCACACAATCTACAGTAAGATTTCAGAAAGTTTAAAAAGCTAACATTTATGACATACTTAAAAAAGTAATCAAAACATTTCTTCACTAAATGTACAAAACAACTGAATTGCAGAATTTGTGTTTGTAGTTTGCGGGTCGTCCCTTTTTCCTTCGTCATTAAGTAACAATGCCTACACGTTATTTCCTTAGTCGTTGCACTGCAAGAAATAGAACGAAAAAGTCAAACACTTACCAATAGGGCACATGTTGCACGATTTTTGACAATTTTTCTTCGCCCATACTTTATTAGCATTGCAGTAGTTTCCACATGCGGCAATAGATGGACAAATGTCGGCGTATTTTGGATTGTCCACACAACCTACAGTAAAATTCCAGAAACATTAAAAAGCTAAAATTTATGAAATACTAAAAAAAGTGATCAACCCATTTCTTTACTCAGCGAATGACATTAAACTTAAGAGTTAATTAATTTTTGCAGATTTCCCCGAGAAAACGTGAAAGCAAACACAAACCATCTCAAATTCAATCAATCACTTTCGAGGAGGCATCTCAAATCTTATGCGCAGCATTTGACGAGTACAATTTTTTAGCGTCAAAGGTCATTAAACAATTGTGCGTGTGTTACTGATGTTGGCGTTTCTTCGAATAATCTACTGACGCTGGAATAATCTTGGGTAAAAGAACGTAGATGAAATATATAAGATGATCATCCGGCAGCCTTAATAAAAATCTGATTTTAACAAGTTTGCTGCTTGGTATTCAATGACCCATTTAACGAACAATTAAGTTTGTGCATTTTTCTCTTATTAAACAAACCTGGTGTCGGAGAGGGAGTTGGAGGCAGTGGTGTGCTCGGTGGTGGTGGTGATGGCGGCTGTGTAGATGGTGATGGCGTGGGTGGTTTAGGAGTAAGTGGGTTCGAACCAACCTTGCTGAGTATCCAGGATCTCAAGTAGCCAACCTTAGCATAGACGCCGTACTTTTTAGCCGCAGCACAGCCATATCCCCAGCTGGTCACACCCTCCAGATGCCATTTATTGTTATACTCACAAACCAGCGGTCCACCACTATCACCTTGGCAGGAATCAACTCCCCCTTTGTCCAGACCAGCACATAACATGGAGTCATCAATCTTTCCCGGATAAGCCACCAAACAACGTGATTTTGACACCAGTGGAACCGACGCTTGCTGGAGGATATTAGGTTGACTTCCGCCAGATGACAAAGTTCCCCATCCAGTTATCCAGCACCTCTTATCTTTATTGTCAATCGGAAGAACGTTGCTTGGGTTTGACACACAAACAACACCAATTCCTTTTCCGAGAACAGCAGGCTTCGCAAGTTTGAGCATTGCAATGTCGTGGGCGTAGCGTACTGGTTTGTGATATTTTTCGTGTGGAATAATTTGGGCAACGTTGATGGTCTGCTCTGTTCCCGCAGATCCACTTACTCTATAATAAGCTCCCAATCTAAAAAAAAAGGTGCAATCAAATAAATTATTTACTGACGATTGAAAGTCTGAATGCAAAACAACAAACAAAGGAAAAATCTGGAAATGACCATAATTTATCCGCCTTTAAAAACAGCTGACAATGTCACACGCGCTTACAAAGAATTGTAATAGCTCAACAAGTATTTATTACTTATCTTCGCGGTTAGACGATCTACAGTTAAAGTTGCTGAAACAGTGGAGCGGAAAAACGATTGTCATATATCAAGTCCTAGGCAGAACAACTAATTAATATATCTCGAATGATGGGAAGCTAGAACACACAAGTTTTTTCTTTTCCAATACATTAAGTAACTAGCAATGACGTATTGTCTTCGTTCATACTGCAAAAATATTTTAATTTCTTTCACATGTTAGAGACCTGCAAAATATATTGGCAATCGCGCGCACCCTATCACTTAGATACCAACTACCAACTAATATGGTGATAGTCGTATAGCAAGAAAATACTAAGAATCGTTGATGCACTGTAACTGACTCATTCTTTTTTGATACTCACTTCACTCTGAAAGATGACGGACTCCGTCCTTTGACACAATGCGCGGCTGTTACAACCCACAAGGGATGCACGAGTGACCCTCCACAGAACTGCCTACCGGAAGTACTGACCAACATTGCTTGCCATGGCCAGCTGTTAACCTTCGCGTTTTCGCCTCCCACGATACGAGAGTGAGATGGTCTTGAGCCGCAACCTCCTTAAAAATGAAGAGTTTTAACGTTAAATTGTTGGATACTTCTCAGTCTTGACCAAAAGTCCAAACGATCACTTGTTTGCTGGTAAGGTTTGAAATTGTTTTTAATTATCTTAATGGACACTATAACGAAGTCCCAAACCAGTATTTTAACCAGCACAGAAACATGTTTATACCGCCTTGATCTCTTTAAAAGTCGGCTTTAGAATTACTTGATTTTTTGCGTTGTATTGGCAAGAATCGATCATTATATATACTTTATAATATGAAGTAGTTAGGTGTCTTTTAACGCACTGTATAATAGTATTGATCGATCGTATGTATATTTTATGATGTAAAGTGGTAGTGTCCCCAATTAGCGTACATTCCAGTACGCTAAAAGCTACGACATGTTGATAAAGTTCATTTCATTTCAATTACAATGAAACCAAGGAAGATGTTTAAAACGTTAAAAAAAGTTACAACGACAGGCGGCATTTCTTGCAATTCTTTACACTGAGGCCTCTGAATTTGACTAATGCATTTACTTTAAAAAATATATCTTTTTGAAGGAAGAAACTTTACCAGTGAAACAAATTATCAGCGACAAAATGTATCATTGAGAGCTTGACATGTCAAAAATGTTAAAGATTGGACCTTATCCTTATATTCTGAATAGTTTGTTAAGATAACGATTCGTAAGAGAACGCAAACTCCATCTGGTGGAGCTGGTGTTTGTGGTGGTAATGGGTTTGGTGGCATACCTGAGCAACTTCCTGGTCTCAGTGAAAAGTCGTCAATAGCGATGTCACCTTGCCAGCTTTTACCTCTTACACCCTCAAATGTTACTTGGACCTAATATTAAAAAGAGTCATAAAATCATTGTCTGCAAGCAAACCAAATTTGTTTAAGACTTAAAATTTCATTTCAAAAGTCTCAACATTTTAGCTGAAATGCTTTTCCCGCGATAACATGCACCATCATATATGGTGACCGCCCGTTAAAACTGAGATTTTTGATCAAAATTTGTCTGAGAAAAATAAAGTCCATGTCTCCGTTTATTCCTATGATCTCAGGAAAGCGTTAAGCAATTTTGGACCTGGACTAAAACTTTTTAATCAGTGAAACGATACTTTTGTTCCTGTATCTTAAAGGAAATCTCCACTCACATTAAATTTTTAGAAGTATCTTATATTGAAAGTGGAGATAGCGTATTAGCGTTATTCAGTTTAAAATTGGATATAATCATTTCCATTCTGATGTCGTGCCGTTATACCGTTGCCACTGTGGTCAGAAAGCAGAAGTTCTTTTATGTAGAATACTTGAGGAACCGTATAACGTAATGGAATCCAAAATGGCGGTGTGCAGAAGCTTTAAAAGCGTAAAAGGCGGTAATAGATCCAAATTTTTAACTAGCTTTAAAATTTTACGCTATTAAAAGTATATTTTTAAGTACCTTTGATTATTTGGAAATAGTGGAAAATATAATATATTCACTAAATTTAACAATGTCAATATATGTTTTCTTTGGTATGAACAATTAAATACCTTATGGGTTATCCTACCACTCCACTTTGATTTCTATCTAGAAGAGTTCCTTTTGAGGTCGGTTAGTTCTTGTGTTTGTTTGTTTGTTTGTTTGTTTGTCTGTTTGTTTGTTACTGTCACAAGAATTAATTTTGTGCGCATACTCATGGTGACTTCGCTGGCAACCGGGTCGAATCCTCAAGACTTCACTTTGACTTTGATGACCACTTCCGCAGAGATTGTCCATTGACCAACAATAGCCCTTTATATTACTAAACTCACGATGATGATCACATTTTACCGACATGCTAAATACACTGGGTTCTTTTTTTGTCACGGATTTCAAAGAGCAGTGAAAAATTTTAAGTATGTGATACTCACACTTCCACTCGCAGTGATATCCACTTCGGCCTTCTTCCAGGCATTTCCTTGGCTTCCTGACTTGGAAAATTTTATTTGACCACCACTGTATACTTTCAGTGCACCAATATCTCTTCCATTCATGTGGTAAAAGAAGGTCATGCAAAAACTACCGCTTCCAGAAGAAGTAAATGAAAGCTTGGCGTTGTCATTTGGCCGCCTTGGACTCGAAGACTCAATGTACATGTACATTCCTAAATTAAGAAAAGGGAAAGAGTGGGGAGGGGGTTATGTTTCCTTAATTCAAGCAGCGCTAAATAACTAATAACTCCATGTAGCAAAATCAAACGGAGAAAGAAAATTAATTTTATTATATTTTATTGGCTTCTCCTTTGTCTTGGGTCTTACCATTTGTAGATATTTTGTGTACATCTTGGACTGATTCTATCGCATCAAAATCAGCCCTGGCCAAATTTCATCATGAAAACTAGAAAACCTTAGGCTTTTTTGTTTTGTTTTTGTTTTTTTAGTTTATTTAACTCTTTTTTTATTATTTTCCTCATTTTTTTTTTTGGGGGGGGGGGAGGGGGTTTAGCTTGCTTTTCTATGTATACTTTAGTTATGTAACATCCGATATTAGGTAAGTTGATAACTATTTATATTTTATTGGTAAATGAAACGTCCCTGTGGGGGGTGTTTAATAAATAATACATTTTATAATATTATTTTGTGTTTGTTTTTCACCATTTATTTGCACAAGAGAACTGGAGAGGGTTTGCGAAACGTACGACGCGTCTTCCATGTTAGGCGTTAAATTGGTCACCCATCGTAATTTTTAATTTCATACAAATAGTTCGAAGTAAAGCAATAACAACAGGAATGATAAGTTCTTTCGTTCTTTCAGTCGAACTTCTTATTTCTTATTTTTTCTTTTTTGCTAATACCGACACACTAATACAAGGAACCTCGAAATCTAACTTTCTCCTTACAAACAAGAGAGTGTTTCTAGGAAGTGATCCCATTAAGATGAGTTTTAGTTAGCAAGTGCTCCAATTTTAATAGCCACAGAAGTGCTGTTCTAAGCACCCTTTTTGCGTAAGCGCTTCTTGTTCTCCCTTCCCTGAGAGTTTTGAGGTTTTGAGAGACAATTACCTTTAAAATCTGTAGTGAAGCAGAAAAGGCTAGTATTACAACTCCTCTTAATTTTGTTAAGTTTTCTGAGGCTCATTAATTAAATTCTCTTTTAGAAAATTCCCGTCTTGCTCATACTTGAAGGCATTTAATTTAGCTTTTAAAAGTTTTCAGCGTGCTTCCAGTAAAAACTCAAATGAAGACCCTCTCCGTGAAGAGTGCCAGAAGCGTCGAAATAAAATTGAATAATTACTGTGATAAAAAAGAAGATGAGGCGACCTGCACCGTTTTGCAACGTCTTACACTGTTGGTCGAGAGGACAAAAGAACGGACAACAAAACAATGCTTATAGAGTCCATTGACACATACCTGAACCCCCATGACCTGATGATGGTCCTGTACCAGAGGATGGCGTAGACACAGACCTCAGTGTCCAGTCAAACTTGTCTGATGTTTCCTGTTTCCATCCCAAGCACAAACCGCTGTCAAAGGTGCACGACACTGAAGAGGAAGGTAAGCAGGTCATTAAGCGTAAAAACTCAGCATAACAAAGTATCTCATTCTTCTGCTTAAATAGGAATGGATTAACATACATCCCGTAAATGTCAAAGAACAACCACAATCACTACACAAAAAATTGTAAAACTCTGCTTATTTTTCATCTTGATTCAGGTTAAGATTAATTAAATGCATAGAAAACTGTAATAATTTGTTTTCGTTGTATGCTGTTCGCCTATATGAGGTTTTAGCAGCTTTGCGTGATTTCTCAAAGTTTTTCACTAAATTTTAATCCTTCTCATAGTTTCTATTCTATTCCAACAAAATTGTGTAATACTTACACAATGGGCTCTTATTGCTATATCGCTAGCTGCTTAAGTGATTTAAAAGCTTAGATCGATTAGAAATAACGTGTAATAGTGTCCGAAATTCGGCTGTATCTATTGTGGAGAGAGTTAAGCTATCACTGGTGCCTTCTTGCTGTTTGCAATTAGAAGTGAGTTTAATTTAGGGCGCGCCTAAGCGCAAAAACAAAATTTTAGGCTAACCGCGAAACAAGTACGAAAGATAAATGTTCTATAATCAATCCTGACTTACCCTCATTGCTTGAGGAATAACTTCCAACAATGAAACAGCACAGGAAAATCACAGCCTTCATGTTTCTCCAGCTATCCTCTTAATACCGCCAGCTGGAGACACCTTATAACGATCAAATCAGTCCACTGTGTCTCCAGGTTTGAATAATCTGATGGTGGTTCTGACTTCAAGATAAACCTCCGTCTCTCTTGCTATCCAACTTAGCCGAATGTTAATTTTGGTGGCCTTTATAACCCTTCCTTGGGAAAGGCATGACACCTTTTTAGAATTTAATGATGAAAAATAACTGCGTTTATTTGGCAAGTGGTTAGTGCAATCTTCATTTACCCTTCGGGATTACGTAATTGCGTTTTGCATTACCATAACAAATTATATTGTGATGGACCGACACCTTAACTTGTAGCGCAGCCATTCAAAAGCCAAGGTCAAGAACACTATAGGAGAAAGCAAAAGTTATAATTAGACGATGATTGTACTCTTTTTAATTTCTCCTCTTGGTCATTAAGCAAAATTCTTTAGATTTGTTTTCTGTTCTTTGTTTTGATAGATGCCCTTACAACTATGTAGTGGTATCAAACGCAAACGAAAGACACATTGGAATTGGAATTGAAGTTTCCAAACAACTGAGACAGCAAAAATGTCGAAAAAGTGTTATGAAAAAACGTGCTAACGGGAAAACAAATCAACCAAAATGCAAAAGGATTTTTGGTTTCAACTGGCACGCCTTCATTACCAACAACTAAAATTATTCCATTTATGTAAAAGTGACACGTTCAAGCGGAAATGTCAGCTCTGTTCATTTGGCTGCCGTAGCACTGATCACAACAGGATAAATGGTGTAAAAAGTTTAATGCCTATAGTTTTGTTACTCTCCTTTCACTACCTATATAAAGTTTTAAACATGAATAAAAAAGATAAATAAGAAAGATTCGAAGTTTCAATATTAGTGTTGCCAGTAATATCATTATTGAGACAAATTTTGACATGGAGATGAATGTGAATAAAATTAACAACTCAAAAATGACATTCCAGTGTCTACATTAAAAAATTTTCCGCGCCTACATCAACCTCATTGGGGCTCTTTAATTTCTTTAATTTGCTCTCGTTTTTATTGTTTTATCGAGTATACAAGAAAGGAACGGGCAAAAACTGATCAAGATACTACAATGCGGTTTTTCACGTAAAAAAAAATTCGGAATAGAGGCTTGTATACCATTATGGCTGTCTGTATATGACGATGAGTACACAGATCTTTCCAGTCAAGTTGCTGTCTCTGTAAGCACCCAGCAACAGCATCGTAAAACGAGAAAGTTAAAACGCGGAAGGTTTCGGAAGCTTTTGAAGTCTATCTCACACTGGCATTGACTAAATCTAATGAATCTTTGTTCTATGAATACACAGTTGATTGCAAAGTTGAGCGAGCAAATTCCATAGAGCACCCTTCTTGCCTGGAAGTCGCGGAAAAAAGAACCTTAATTCATGTCTAAGCGGTCAGCTACTTCGCGCATGTCTTAATTTTGAACTGACGGAGAGAAAGAAGCAACTTGTGAAGTTAACAGTGGTAAAATTGAATCAAACCTGAACCGATGGGATATCGATCATTTTACCCTGCCTGGGAAATGAGATGCCATTAAATCGCGTTCTAGTCTACGGGCTTGCAAAATATACAATACATGGGAGTGGAACAAATTTGTTCCACTCCCATGTATTGTATATTGCACATGTCATTTCTTCATCGAAGCCTAATTGACAAAAGGCCCTCAAAGAGGTATTGAAAAAATAAAAGAGACATGAGACGTGAGACGTGATCGGACCTCAGCATATTCAGTGAAGGCGTCTTGTCTGACTTCCGCCTCAGTCCATGTACGATCTCACCCTTCCCACCTAGACCTATGATGGCACAAGTCAGATATACCATGACACCCGGACCTCCACGCTCTCTTTTCGAACACGAGTTCTTCCAAGCAAATGATACTGAGATTAGATTTGGACAAACATTTAAGAATAAAATTAGCGATAAGAGTTTTGTACAACGTTTCGGTGTCACCATGACATCATTTTCAAGTGACAAAAATAAAGTTTAAACAGTGTAATGTATGCGGTGAGATGTGTGAGGTGAATAAGACATTAAAACGGTCGCATGGGATCGAATAAGTACATTTCAAAACAAGGATTGATATACGGCTTGGCTTGAGAGTTTTTCTTCTCATAGAAAATGGCAGAATTGTTTGTACGTTTGGGAAATTAATTTTAAAGCTGATCTATTAACAGTCTCAAAGAAAAATGCTTGGTTTAGTCAGTTGTGTCCACAAAAGCCTAAGCTCCTTTAGTCACTGCGCACATTTTTACTTTTCACATTTATGTAATTTAATGCTGTCTTTATGTTACTTTTCTTATGTGTAATAAAGTGGCTAAGGCCGTTAAACAGTGCTCAATACACTTTTTAAGTGTAGAGCTTTGAATACAATACTGTCTGATGAGTGCGCGAGCACGAAACTCGGAGTAACAGAGAATTTTGTCTCTTTGTTACTTTTCCTATATATTGTAATTTCCTTTTGTTGTAAACCATTGAAATAGTGCATATTAATAATAAAAACCTTCACCTTAAACCTTAAGTGATAGAATCGCCGGACATGATAGTAGGACTTTAGGTGCAACAGTACATCTTTTGTTAACCTTTATTTTGCCTGGTAAAAACAGTGGTTTTTGGCTTTTCTTCTTGCTCAATAATTATGCCGCGCCGTGAGATTCAAATTATCGTAATGTAAACTGTAATGAGCGGAAGGAAGAACACCGCAAAGATCCCCATACCTTCTTCCTCCCCTTCACCTTTCTCCTCTTCTCCTATATGATAGAACTTATTTATTTATTTATTTTTTATTAATTCTTTTATCAAATCTTTATGTTGTTCTTGTGTAAAAATCGAGAAAATTTTCTATTAATTTTTCTCCCTCGGGTTTGAGATGGTGGTAGCACGAATATTGAAACCACTTGTCAACAATGCCATGTAACAAGGCAATATCTACCGTGCTACACGGGAATCGGAAGTACGACTTGGTTTCAAACATCGCACTAGCCCAGGGGCGGATTTATGGTGGTGGGTGAACGAGGGGGTCGCCCCCCTCTTTTTTATTATTATTGTTTTTTTTTTTTTCTTTTAAAAAGTTTCTGTAACCGTCTTTCGAGTCGTATTAAGCACTCAACAGTTTTGAAGAAAATCCTCTTGAGGTACGTGTTCCGAGCCTTAACATTTGGTCTAAATTCTCCCAGAATATTGGTAAAACAGAATCTCCACAAAGACGAATTTTTCATTGTGGTCGTTGAACCGTTCTAAGAGGAAGGTGTAAAGTCTAATAAATCACAAAATCATAGCCAAAGCGGTTGTTGAAAGAAGTTAAACGCCTCGCTAGTTTCATTTTAGATTCCATTTCCCATGCAGACAAATTCTCACCCGCGCCTGAGAAACGAATATAGAGAACAATTTATCACGTGGCTTTCAATTTGTCGCCAAACTCGCTAGAATTTGTCAATCGTGTAGCCACCCCCTCGCGATAGCGACGCGACAAAATTTGAAAAAACGCATCACCTGCGCGAGCAAAAAATAGCTTCTGTGGCCGCGGCTTAAGCGTGAGAACTCGGCTACTAAACTAGTGCGATTATTGAAGCAATGATCACTTTAATGATTTTTTAATTTTCTGCAATTATATCCGATAGCAACCCTCTCGCGCTGGCGACGGGACAAAATTTGAAAAAAATTGCATCACCTGCGCGAGCAAAAAATCGCTTGTGTGGCCGCGGCTTAAGCGCGAGAACTCGGCAAGCGCAATTGTTGAAGCACTGGATAAAGTGCTTTGCTGATATCCAATGAACTCGGCCAGAGTGTGCGTTGCAAGGAAAACATTTGCTCACGCAGAACGAAGCGCATTGGCTAAACTAGTGCAATTATTGAAGCAATGATCACCTGAATGATTTTATTAATTTCTGCATTTATATCCGATCAACTCAGCTGGAGTATGCCTCGTGAACAAAACTTTCGCTTAACCCTCGACCCAGCGCTCTTGGTTTCGTCGTGCCAATTATTAAACTCTGTCCCCCTCCCCCACCCCACAGGGTGCAAATTACTCCTTCCTTCGGTCTCGTCGAAGATATCAAGTCTCCCGCCTGAATAGTAATAGAAAAATTTTGATTTTCCCACGCGTGTCGAAAGTCTTTGTTTTAGCCTAAATCCTACACGGTCAAAAACGACCAACTATAACAAAAGCTATCGTTTGCGAATTGGAGCCGTTTTTTTTTATACGAGCTGCAGGAAGCTTATTGTAAACAAAGCTAATAACTACCGGCAATAAGAATTCAAATCCTATCTTAACGCACTGGGATATCTTTATCTTAAATTAGGAAAATACGACAACATTTCAGTGCCTTAAATTTCCTTTATTTCACGCTTTATCAACTTATTTTACAAAAAGATTTAAGATTTCATTGTCTGGTCAATCCAGTTCCGGAACTTAGCAACCCGTCCAAACACAGTGTATCGCTCAGTAGCAGAGCACCTCGGGGAACCCCAGCTGACGTCACCCTGGAGAACCCAATTGCCGTTAGCACCCTGGCAGACGTAAGGGCCACCACTGTCTCCATGGCAACCACTGAGAATAGTGCCATTTACACCAGCGCACAGCATGTACGGGGTGATCTTAAGAGAGGATCCTCCTATTAAAGACAATAGATTGGGTTAACTAAATGTCATAGCAGAATGTCTCAGACATTAACCGAGACGATCCAACTGCAATTAAAGCGGGTCGTGATTAGTTTGTTTGTTTGTGTGTTTGTTTGTTCATTTTGCCACACACGTTATAAAAAGCAAAATAAGAGTACCAAAGTATATATTACAGAGAAGGTGGTGAGTAAGCCTTAGGAGAAACCAAATGGCTTATAGAATAAGGCTTCCTTAAATGCCGAGAGCTGAAAGATCGGAATTAAAACTGATGTTTTTAAAAAAGTGGATTTTCCGGTGAGCTCTTTAAGAAAGGCTTATGCTGTTTTCAAGCTTTAGTTTGTGCTACCATGAGATGTAGATGTAAAGCCACTGTGATGAAAACCGCTTAGAAATTAATCTTAACTAACCAAAACAACAATTAATGTAACCGCGTACCTGGTGATGCTGCTAGTTTTCTTGCACATTCGCTGTTGGTGACCGGTGGCATTTGAGCTTGTTGAAGAATGCTGTGGGAAGATCCTGGGTGTTTTATCTTGCCCCATCCTAAATTGAAATGAAAAATCTACACTGAGAAGTGAGTTGACGAGTTGCATAAACATTTATTCCATTGCAACTGCTATCAGAGTTGCGAGGATTCCTGTTCGCTTAATTATTCTCTCTGATGCGCAAACATGAGGACTTCGTCAGTGGGAAGGCCAGAAAACAATATCTGTCTTTATCAACTGAGTTAATAAAATAAATATGTCAAAACACGATACGAACGCTAAAGTGTCGAGCACTAGTCCTTTCTCCAACGAGTCCAAGTGGATACACTCAGGCGAAGAGGTAATTACAGTCGAAGCTCTCCTTGCGACCACTCTCGTAAGCGACCAGCTCTACTTACGACCACCATTGTGAAACTCCGTTTGAATTGTCCGTTAAGTGACTTAAACTCTGTAATCAAAGCTCTTGTAAGCGACCATTCAAAGATTCTGATACGTATCACGGCAACTCTTTCTTGATCACATTTACAGTAATATTGCACTGCCTAATAATGTTTGTAGATTAAGATCTCGAATTTAAAATTCAACATGATTTACAGCTGGATCAAGAGTGTAACCCTGAGACCAAGGCTATCGTAGAAAGCTTTATGCTAAAATCTCTGGTAAGTGACCAGCTTCTATTGTTTCAGCTTTTGATCGCTTACGGGACTACATTTTCGCAAGCGACCAGTTATAGTGCGACCAGTTTTTTTAATTCCCGAGGTGGTCGCTTACGAGAGCTTCGACTGTACAATCAATACGTAGGTCTCTGTAACCAATTTACCTATCCAGGGGCGTAGCGTGGGATTTTGAAGATGTACAAAAGAAAATAAATTTTTCGTAAGCGCCAACGGCGCTTACAACTAGGGGGGTGTGGGGGCATTTTGAAATTTAGGGTCTCGGAAATGCCATCTCCTGGTTTTTCTGCTGGGCATTTTCAATAAGTAATGCGGCAAAAATGCAGTAGAAAGTTGTTTATTTGAACCGTTTCCCTAGTGATTTCTGTAAGCTACAGTGTTCCGAAAAGAAAAAAAAATACAAAGACAATGAAGACAGGTCACAAGCAAAGGGCGAGGCGTCGACCCTTAAGACGGGTTAATTCGTTACCAACCTGTCAATATCAACGTTCTTATGTTTATGTATATGAAATATTGCTAGGGAGCTTAATCTTTCGTCCGTCACCGTACTTCGCAGAGGAGATTTTAGTGTTTTCATGCTACTGAAGCCACGTGCGGCAGTGCATGTAGACACAGGATAAGTTAACAATGTTACGAGAGCAACATAGTACGCCGGGATAAAATTGGGAGTTTGCGTGATCAAGAGTCTTAACCAAAGTCTGCGGCGTCGCATTCAGATCCATGCCACTCAATTTGTGCTTCCATCTTGTGAGGCGTTTTTCCTATTTTTGCTTACCAATGGGAATGCTAATAAAAAACACCAGTATAATGTAAAAATATGAAATTATTTCCCAGCAAATTGAATGAGAAAAAAAGTTTTATCTCAGATCTCAGCTGTAAGCACGGGCGTACGTGCGTATATGGACGCTACACCCCTGCTATTAACTCAGGTTGTAAGACCAAGCATGCATTTTCTTAAGTTTTCAGACCCGAGAAACTGTACACTAACATGATAGGCGGTTGAGTGAGCCCTGTCCTAAACTGGCATCTTAATTGGGCCATCAACAGGAGATTCTATATTCCGCCTTCTCTATAACTTGTTTTTGGTTGGTATCATTTTATAAAGAATGTTTCAGAGTTTTCAAACGCCCGCTCAAAATTAAATTGCATCTTCTTTCACGGCCGATTCAATTTTCATTTGTTTAGTTAACAAGGTGAGAACTAGAGATCGAAACAGTTGCATCGCTTCCCAAGAGAACCTAGACTCTAAATAACTCACCCGTAATGTAGCATCTGGACGAGGTCGGAACCATTTCATCTTGGGTAGGTAGACACACAGTTCCAACTCGAGCGTTCAGAGTAGCCGGCCTCGACAGCTGAATCAAAGCGATGTCTTTGTCAAGCGTTCTCGATGAATACTGGGGGTGTTTTATCACTCGCCTGGCTGTTATATCTTGTTCAGTTCCCTCGGAAACAAAACGGTTATGATCACCCAGGCGGATGGTGTAAAAACTGGCTGTCCTGTGGAAAAAATTACAAATAATAGCCTGTTGGTAAAAATTAACGGTTAAAAAATCCGAACGACATTTTGACTGCTCCTCGGTCATTATCAAGTTCAATGTGTGGAAAAAAAAATGTAGATATATCATAAATAGAGAAAAAGAGTGCCAATGACGTAAGAATCTAAAATATGTAAAAAGTATGTCAATTTTTTTAGAAAAGAGTGATAAAAAGCATGCAAGAGATTTTAATTAATTAAAAACTTTTGCACGAATTAAGTCTGATTGATTATCGAGACTTGATCGTCGTTAATAAAAAAAACATCTCGTACACAAGACAGTCAAAGTTGCTTTTGCACTTTGTTTTTTGAAACAGTAAAATTCCTGCTCAGATCCCATGGAACCCCATAGTGCTCAGTTGTCCCGAAAATGTTTGTCAACGGAGGAAGAAGGGTTTTTATGTTCCTCTATGCGCTGATATAAGTGCCAGCGAGCTAGTAAAACCAACATAACCCGCATTGCACAGGTCACATTCAAATTTGTAAACGTGACATTTTTGGCTCACAACCGGCGGCCTAGTCGTATTCACGTAATTCGCTCAGCCGCGTTGCTTTTATTGTTGGTAGTAAAACGTCTTTAAAAGTTTACTTGAACGCACAATTAATGTTATTGATTTAACCAAAGTTTTTTTTAAAATTTCGTTGACTACCCAGAGAAACAACAACAGCCACCCCTCCACATTTACTTACGTTGTCGAGATACAATGCGCTGCTGTGACAACCCAATCAGGAGCGATCAGAGATCCACCGCAACTGAACGACTTGGAGCTTCCGCGAAGAAGAGCGATCTAGCAAGAGTGACAACCAAATTTAACATATTAATGTTAAGAACTCATGGTAAAGACCTGCGACTTTATTTGCCTGCAGTAATAATTGGCTGCAGTACAATCTGTGATGTCATTCTAACTGGAGTCAATTTTAGGATACTATCGTGACAAAGGTTGGTCATCTCTCTTGTCAACGTTAAACATATCCGAATGCTATAGCAATGCCGGGTTGTTTTACTGGACAAACAACATACGTCACGAGTAACGAATCTGAAAATCTTGTTGCAGAAAGCGGTTAATTACTTAATTGTTGATACATGTAGGACGAAACTTGAAATCAGGTAAAATTGTAAACTGAAACAAATTAAACAAGACTGGTTGAAACGCAATGATCAAAAAGGCTTAGTTTGCCTCAGGTCAAAAATGTGTTTAAGATTTGAAACATTTTGCCTCACCTGCCAAGGCCAATTTCCTGGCTTTGCATCCACTCCTCCAATAACACGTGTCACTGGGGACTTGCCACATGACCTGGGCGCTGGAGTTTGAGGTGCCGGAGAGGGTGGCGGAGTTGAAGGTACCTGAGAGGGTGGCGGAGTTGGAGGTGCCGGAGAGGAAGGAGCTGGACCTTTATTGACCAAACAAGTTTATATTATATCATAACATTGATCTATCTAATTGACCGCTACTTGAAATCAGCACTCTTTGTGTTCATTTTGTCGCTGTATTTAGATTTGTTCTTTACATATTGTCCGTTGAAGACAGCAGCCATGTGGTCGAGAACTCCGCGCAGTTTTAATTGATTGCTTTTTGTTTTCAAAAAGATAATTTGACAGATAAATAACTTTGTATTATAGGTATTTGTTTTAACTCCAATAAAACATCGTTAAATGATTAAGTATATACACTGAAACGAAGGAATTGTGTTACAGTGTATTGCACAGTTTTCCTGGGTCCATGTTCATTAGTAGTTTTCTTCAGAATGAAACTAACTAGGCGTATGTCAACGAACTCGATCGTCGGCACAATTTGGAAAAATTTATTAGTCAAGCGGCTAAGTCAAACAACTAAACTTCAGCCTATAATGGCCTCGTATTGGACGATTTTTTCGGAGATTTCATGAAGTGTTTTTTCTCAACCTATTTCATAATCATAAGAAAAAAGAATACAACCTACCAGTTGGACACATTTTACAGGATTCTGGACAGTTTTTCTGTGCCCAGCCTTTGTTATCATTACAGTAGTTTCCGCATGCAGCAAGAGATGGACAAATGTCAGCGTATTTTGGATTGTTTACACAAGCTAGAGTAAAAGTTTCAGAAAGATAAGTACAAACTCAAAATAAAAACACCATATCATGATATAACAGCTGTTTATACAGCTCATTGCAACAATCATTAAATCATTGCTGCGAGTTTTGAGACTGAACTGCAACACACAAGGCATCTCAAGAAATATCGCTTGCGCAATGTACAAAACGTAATTGCAAAATTTGTGTTTTTAGTTTTTGGGTGGTCCCTTTTCCCTCGTTCAGTTATTATAACAGTGCCTTGAGAAATTTGCGTTATAACGTTGTTTATTTGCACGTTGTTTCTTTAGTCGTCGTTCTGCAAGAAATATAATGAAAACGTCTAACACCTACCAGTAGGGCACATGTTGCACGATTTTGGACAATTTTTCTTTGCCCATACTTTGTTAGCATTGCAGTAGTTTCCGCATGCGGCAATAGATGGACAAATGTCGGCGTATTTTGGGTTGTCCACACAACCTACAGTAAGATTTCAGAAAGTTTAAAAAGCTAACATTTATGACATACTTAAAAAAGTCATCAAAACATTTCTTCACTAAATGTACAAAAAAACTGAATTGCAGAATTTGTGTTTGTAGTTTGCGGGTCGTCCCTTTTTCCTTCGTCATTAAGTAACAATGCCTACACGTTATTTCCTTAGTCGTTGCACTGCAAGAAATAGAACAAAAAAGTCAAACACTTACCAATAGGGCACATGTTGCACGATTTTTGACAATTTTTCTTTGCCAAACTTTATTAGCATTGCAGTAGTTTCCACATGCAGCAATAGATGGACAAATGTCGGCGTATTTTGGATTGTCCACACAACCTACAGTAAAATTCCAGAAACATTAAAAAGCTAAAATTTATGAAATACTAAAAAAAGTGATCAACCCATTTCTTTACTCAGCGAATGACATTAAACTTAAGATTTAATTAATTTTTGCAGATTTCCCCGAGAAAACGTGAAAGCAAACACAAACCATCTCAAATTCAATCAATCACTTTCGAGGAGGCATCTCAAATCTTATGCGCAGCATTTGACGAGTACAATTTTTTAGCGTCAAAGGTCATTAAACAATTGTGCGTGTGTTACTGATGTTGGCGTTTCTTCGAATAATCTACTGACGCTGGAATAATCTTGGGTAAAAGAACGCAGATGAAATATATAAGATGATCATCCGGCAGCCTTAATAAAAATCTGATTTTAACAAGTTTGCTGCTTGGTATTCAATGACCCATTTAACGAACAATTAAGTTTGTGCATTTTTCTCTTATTAAACAAACCTGGTGTCGGAGAGGGAGTTGGAGGCTGTGGTGTGCTCGGTGGTGGTGGTGATGGCGGCTGTGTAGATGGTGATGGCGTGGGTGGTCTAGGAGTAAGTGGGCTAGAACCAACCTTGCTGAGTATCCAGGATCTCAAGTAGCCAACCTTAGCATAGACGCCGTACTTTTTAGCCGCAGCACAGCCATATCCCCAGCTGGTCACACCCTCCAGATGCCATTTATTGTTATACTCACAAACCAGCGGTCCACCACTATCACCTTGGCAGGAATCAACTCCCCCTTTGTCCAGACCAGCACATAACATGGAGTCATCAATCTTTCCCGGATAAGCCACCAAACAACGTGATTTTGACACCAGTGGAACCGACGCTTGCTGGAGGATATTAGGTTGACTTCCGCCAGATGACAAAGTTCCCCATCCAGTTATCCAGCACCTCTTATCTTTATTGTCAATCGGAAGAACGTTGCTTGGGTTTGACACACAAACAACACCAATTCCTTTTCCGAGAAGAGCAGGCTTAGCAAGTTTGAGCATTGCAATGTCGTGGGCGTAGCGTACTGGTTTGTGATATTTTTCGTGTAGAATAATTTGGGCAACGTTGATGGTCTGCTCTGTTCCCACAGATCCACTTACTCTATAATAAGCTCCCAATCTAAAAAAAAAGGTGCAATCAAATAAATTATTTACTGACGATTGAAAGTCTGAATGCAAAACAACAAACAAAGGAAAAATCTGGAAATGACCATAATTTATCCGCTTTTAAAAACAGCTGACAATGTCACACGCGCTTACAAAGAATTGCAATAGCTCAACAAGTATTTATTACTTATCTTCGCGGTTAGACGATCTACAGTTAAAGTTGCTGAAACAGTGGAGCGGAAAAACGATTGTCATATATCAAGTCCTAGGCAGAACAACTAATTAATATATCTCGAATGATGGGAAGCTAGAACACACAAGTTTTTTCTTCTCCAATACATTTAGTAACTAGCAATGACGTATTGTCTTCGTTCATACTGCAAAAATATTTTAATTTCTTTCACATGTTAGAGACCTGCAAAATATATTGGCAATCGCGCGCACCCTATCACTTAGATACCAACTACCAACTAAAATATGGTGGTAGTCGTAGAGCAAGAAAATGCTAAGAATCCTTGATGCACTGTAACTGACTGATTCTTTTTTGATACTCACTTCACTCTCAAAGATGACGGACTCCGTCCTTTGACACAATGCGCGGCTGTTACAACCCACAAGGGATGCACGAGTGACCCTCCACAGAACTGCCTACCGGAAGTACTGACCAACATTGCTTGCCATGGCCAGCTGTTAACCTTCGCGTTTTCGCCACCCACGATACGAGAGTGAGATGGTCTTGAGCCGCAACCTCCTTAAAAATAAAGAGTTTTAACGTTAAATTGTTGGATACTTCTCAGTCTTGACCAAAAGTCCAAACGATCACTTTGCTGGTAAGGTTTGAAATTGTTTTTAATTATCTTAATGGACACTATAACGAAGTCCCAAACCAGTATTTTAACCAGCACAGAAACATGTTTATACGGCCTTGATCTCTTTAAAAGTCGGCTTTAGAATTACTTGATTTTTTGCGTTGTATTGGCAAGAATCGATCATTATATATACTTTATAATATGAAGTAGTTAGGTGTCTTTTAACGCACTGTATAGTAGTATTGATCGATCGTATGTATATTTTATGATGTAAAGTAGTAGTGTCCCCAATTAGCGTACATTCCAGTACGCTAAAAGCTACGACATGTTGATAAAGTTCATTTCATTTCAATTACAATGAAACCAAGGAAGATGTTTAAAACGTTAAAAAAAGTTACAACGACAGGCGGCATTTCTTGCAATTCTTTACACTGAGGCCTCTGAATTTGACTAATGCATTTACTTTAAAAAATATATCTTTTTGAAGGAAGAAACTTTACCAGTGAAACAAATTATCAGCGACAAAATGTATCATTGAGAGCTTGACATGTCAAAAATGTTAAAGATTGGACCTTATCCTTATATTCTGAATAGTTTTTTAAGATAGCGATTCGTAAGAGAACGCAAACTCCATCTGGTGGAGCTGGTGTTTGTGGTGGCAATGGGTTTGGTGGCATACCTGAGCAACTTCCTGGTCTCAGTGAAAAGTCGTCAATAGCGATGTCACCTTGCCAGCTTTTACCTCTTACACCCTCAAATGTTACTTGGACCTAATATTAAAAAGAGTCATAAAATCATTGTCTGCAAGCAAACCAAATTTGTTTAAGACTTAAAATTTCATTTCAAAAGTCTCAACATTTTAGCTGAAATGCTTTTCCCGTGATAGCATGCACCATCATATATGGTGACCGCCCGTTAAAACTGAGATTTTTGATCAAAATTTGTCTGAGAAAAATAAAGTCTATGTCTCCGTTTATTCCTATGATCTCAGGAAAGCGTTAAGCAATTTTGGACCTGGACTAAAACTTTTTAATCAGTGAAGCGATACTCTTGTTCCTGTACCTTAAAGGAAATCGCCACTCACGTTAAATTTTTAGAAGTATCTTATATTAAAAGTGGAGATAGCGTATTAGCGTTATTCAGTTTTAAATTGGATATAATCATTGACATTTTGATGTCGTGCCGTTATACCGTTGCCACTGTGGTCAGAAAGCAGAAGATCTTTTATGTAGAATACTTGAGGAACCGTATGACGTAATGGAATCCAAAATGGCGGTGTGCAGAAGCTTTAAAAGCGTAAAAGGCGGTAATAGATCCAAATTTTGAACTAGCTTTAAAATTTTACGCTATTAAAAGTATATTTTTAAGTACCTCTGATTATTTGGAAATAGTGGAAAATATAATATATTCACTAAATTTAACAATGTCAATATATGTTTTCTTTGGTATGAACAATTAAATACCTTATGGATTATCCTACCACTCCACTTTGATTTCTATCTAGAAGAGTTCCTTTTGAGGTCGGTTAGTTCTTGTGTTTGTTTGTTTGTTTGTTTTTTTGTTTGTTTGTTACTGTCACAAGAATTAATTTTGTGCGCATACTCATGGTGACTTCGCTGGCAACCGGGTCGAATCCTCAAGACTTCACTTTGACTTTGATGACCACTTTCGCAGAGATTGTCCATTGACCAACAATAGCCCTTTATATTACTAAACTCACGATGATGATCACATTTTACCGACATGCTAAATACACTGGGTTCTTTTTTTGTCACGGATTTCAAAGAGCAGTGAAAAATTTTAAGTATGTGATACTCACACTTCCACTCGCAGTGATATCCACTTCGGCCTTCTTCCAGGCATTTCCTTGGCTTCCTGACTTGGAAAATTTTATTTGACCACCACTGTATACTTTCAGTGCACCAATATCTCTTCCATTCATGTGGTAAAAGAAGGTCATGCAAAAACTACCGCTTCCAGAAGAAGTAAATGAAAGCTTGGCGTTGTCATTTGGCCGCCTTGGACTCGAAGACTCAATGTACATGTACATTCCTAAATTAAGAAAAGGAAAAGAGTGGGGAGGGGGTTATGTTTCCTTAATTCAAGCAGCGCTAAATAACTAATAACTCCATGTAGCAAAATCAAACGGAGAAAGAAAATTAATTTTATCATATTTTATTGGCTTCTCCCTTGTCTTGGGTCTTGCCATTTGTAGATATTTTGTGTACATCTTGGACTGATTCTATCGCATCAAAATCAACCCTGGCCAAATTTCATCATGAAAACTAGAAAACCTTAGGCTTTTTTGTTTTGTTTTTGTTTTTTTAGTTTATTTAACTCTTTTTTTATTATTTTCCTCATTTTTTTTTTTTTGGGGGGGGGGGGGAGGGGGTTTAGCTTGCTTTTCTATGTATACTTTAGTTATGTAACATCCGATATTAGGTAAGTTGATAATTATTTATATTTTATTGGTAAATGAAACGTCCCTGTGCGGGGTGTTTAATAAATAATACATTTTATAATATTATTTTGTATTTGTTTTTCACCATTTATTTGCACAAAAGAACTAGAGAGGGTTTGCGAAACGTACGACGCGTCTTCCATGTTAGGCGTTAAATTGGTCACCCATCGTATTTTTTTAATTTCGTACAAATAGTTCGAAGTAAAGCAATAACAACAGAAATGACAAGTTCTTTCGTTCTTTCAGTCGAACTTCTTATTTCTTATTTTTTCTTTTTTGCTAATACCGACACACTAATACAAGGAACCTCGAAATCTAACTTTCTCCTTACAAACAAGAGAGTGTTTCTAGGAAGTGGTCCCATTAAGATAAGTTTTACTTAGCAAGTGCTCCAATTTTAATAGCCACAGGAGTGCTGTTCTAAGCGCCCTTTTTGCGTAAGCGCTTCTTGTTCTCCCTTCCCTGAGAGTTTTGAGGTTTTGAGACACAATTACCTTTAAAATCTGTAGTGAAGCAGAAAAGGCTTGTATTACAAACTCCGCTTAATTTTGTTAAGTTTTTTGAGGCTTGTTAATTATTTTCTCTTTTAAAAAATTCCCGTCTCGCTCATACTTTAAGACATTTAATTTAGCTTTTAAAAGTTTTCAGCGTGCTTCCAGTGAAAACTCAAATGAAGACCCTCTCCGTGAAGAGTGCCAGAAGCGTCGAAATAAAATTGAATAATTACTGTGATAAAAAAGAAGATGGGGTGACCTGCACCGTTTTGCAACGTCTTACACTGTTGGTCGAGAGGACAAAAGAACGGACAACAAAACAATGCTTATAGAGTCCATTGACACATACCTGAACCCCCATGACCTGATGATGGTCCTGTACCAGAGGATGGCGTAGACACAGACCTCAGTGTCCAGTCAAACTTGTCTGATGTTTCCTGTTTCCATCCCAAGCACAAACCGCTGTCAAAGGTGCACGACACTGAAGAGGAAGGTAAGCAGGTCATTAAGCGTAAAAACTCAGCATAACAGTGTCTCATTCTTCTGCTTAAATAGGAATGGATTAACATACATCCCGTAAATGTCAAAGAACAACCACAATCTCTAAAGAAAAAATTGTAAAACTCTGCTAATTTTTCATCTTGATTCAGGTTAAGATTAATTAAATGCATAGAAAACTGTAATAATTTGTTTTCGTTGTATGCTTTTCGCGTGATTTCTCAAAGTTTTTCACTAAATTTTAATCCTTCTCATAGTTTCTATTCTATTGCAACAAAATTGTGTAATACTTACACAATGGGCTGTTATTGCTATATCGCTAGCTGCTTAAGTGATTTAAAAGCTTAGATCGATTAGAAATAACGTGTAATAGTGTCCGAAATTCTGCTATATCTATTGTGGAGAGAGTTAAGCTATCACTGGTGCCTTCTTGCTGTTTGCAATTACAAGCGAGTTTAATTTAGGGCCTAAGCGCAAAACAAAATTTTAGGCTAACCGCGAAACAAGTACGACAGATAAATGTTCTATAATCAATCCTGACTTACCCTCATTGCTCGAGGAATAACTTCCAACAATGAAACAGCACAGGAAAATCACAGCCTTCATGTTTCTCCAGCTATCCTCTTTTAAAATACCGCAAGCTGGAGACACCTTATAACGATCAAATCAGTTCACTGTGTCTCCAGGTTTGAATAATCTGATGGTGGTTCTGACTTCAAGATAAACCTCCGTCTCTCTTGCTATCCAACTTAGCCGAATGTTAATTTTGGTGGCCTTTATAACCCTTCCTTGGGAGAGGCATGACACCTTTTTGGAATTTAATGATGAAAAATAACTGCGTTTATTTGGCAAGTGGTTAGTACAATCTTCATTTACCCTTCGGGATTACGTAATTGCGTTTTGCATTACCATAACAAATTATATTGTGATGGACAACACCTTAACTGGTAGCGCAGCCATTCAAAAGCCAAGGTCAAGAACACTATAGGAGAAATGAAAAGTTATAATTAGACGATGATTGCACTCTTTTTAATTTCTCCTCTTGGTCATTAAGTAAAATTCTTTAGCTTTGTTTTCTGTTCTTTGTTTTGATAGATGCCCCTACAACTATGTAGTGGTATCAAAGGCAAACGAAAGACACATTGGGATTGGAATTGAAGTTTCCAAACAACTGAGACAGCAAAAATGTCCAATTAGTGTTATGAAAAAACGTGCTAACGGGAAAACAAATCAACCAAAATGCAAAAGGTTTTTGATTTCAACTGGCACGCCTTCATTACCAACAACTAAAATTATTCCATTTATGTAAAAGTGACACGTTCAAGCGGAAATGTCAGCTCTGTTCATTTGGCTGCCGTAGCACTGGTCACAACAGGATAAATGGTGTAAAAAGTTTGATGCCTATAGTTTTGTTACTCTCCTTTAACTACGTATATAAAGTTTTAAACATGAATAAAAAAAAAAGATGAATAAGAAAGATTCGAAGTTTCAATATTAGTGTTGCCAGTAATATCATTATTAAGACAAATTTTGACATGGAGATGAATGTGCATAAAATTAATAACTCAAAAATGACATTCCAGTGGCTACATTAAAAAAATTTTTAACGCCTACATCAACCTCTTCGGCGCCCTTTAATTTCTTTAATTTGCTCTCGTTTTTATTGTTTTATCGAATATACAAGAAAGGAACGGGCAAAAACTAATCAAGATATTACAATGCGGTTTTTCACGTAAAAAAAATTCGGAATAGAGGCTTGTATACCATTATGGCTGTCTGTATATGACGATGAGTACACAGATCTTTCCAGTCAAGTTGCTGTATCAGTAAGCACCCAGCAACAGCATAGTAAAACGAGAAAGTTAAAACGCGGCACGTTTCGGAAGCTTTTGTCGTCTATCTAACACTTGCATTGACTAAATCTAATAAATCTTTGTTCTATGAATACACAGTTGATTGCATTAAGTTGAATGAGCAAATTCCATAGAGCACACTTCTTGCCTGGAAGTTGCGGAAAAAAGAACCTCAATTCATGTTTTAGCGGCCAGCTACTTCGCGCATGTCTTAATTTAACTGACGGAGAGAAAGGAGCAACTTGTGAAGTTAACAGTGGTAAAATTGAATCAAACCTGAACCGATGGGATATCGAGCATTATACCCTGCCTGAGAAATGAGATGCCATTAAATCGTGTTCTAGTCTACGGGCTTGCAAAATATAATTAGCAAGGTCAAGTATGGAAGATTTCTCCGTTTTTTCTTTTTAATTAAACAATTTGTTCCACTCCCATGTATTGTATATTTCCCATGTCATTTCTTCATCGAAGCCTAAATAACAAAACGCCCTCAAAGAGGTATTTAAAAAATAAAAGAGACCTGAGACGTGAAACGTGATCGGACCTCAGCATATTCAGTGAAGGCGTCTTGTCTGACTGCCGCCTCAGTCCATGTACGATCTCACCACCTATGATGGCACAAGTCAGATATACCATGACACTCGGAACTCCACGCTCTCTTTTCAATCACGAGTTCTTCCAAACAAATGATATAGGAATGAGATTAGGTTTGGACAAATATTTACGAATAAAATTAGCGATAAGAGTTTTGTACAACGTTTCGATGTCACCATGACATCATTTTCAAGTGACAAAAATAAAGTTTAAACAGTGTAATGTATGCGGTGAGATGTGTGAGGTGAATAAGACATTAAAACGGTTGCATGGGATCGAATAAGTACATTTCAAAACAAGGATTGTATACGGCTTGGCTTGAGAGTTTTTCTTCCCCTAGAAAATGGCAGAATTGTTTGTACGTTTGGGAAATTAATTTTAAAGCTGATCTATTAACAGTCTCAAAGAAAAACGCTTGGTTTAGTCAGTTGTGTCCACAAAAGCCTAAGCTCCTTTGGTCACTGCGCACATTTTTACTTTTCACATTTTTGTAATTTAATGCTGTCTTTTTGTTACTTTTCTTATATATTGTAATTTCCTTTTGTTGTAAACCATTGAAATAGTGCATAGTAATAATAAAAACCTTCACCTTAAACCTTAAGTGATAGAATCGCCGGACATGATAGTAGAACTTTAGGTGCAACAGTACATCTTTTGTTAACCTTTATTTTGCCTGGTAAAAACAGTGGTTTTTGGCTTTTCTTCTTGCTCAATAATTATGCCGCACCGTGAGATTCAAATTATCGAAATAAATAGTGCCGTTGAAACTGTAATGACCGGAAGGAAGAACACCGCAAAGATCCCCATACCTTCTTCCTCCCCTTCACCTTTCTCCTCTTCTCCTATATGATAGAACTTATTTATTCATTTATTTATTTATTTTTTATTAATTCTTTTATCAAATCTTTATGTTGTTCTTGTATAAAATTCGAGAAAATTTTCTATTAATTTTTCTTCCTCGGGTTTGAGATGGCGGTAGCACGAATATTGAAACCACTTGTCAGCAATGCCATGTAACAAGGCAATACCTACCGTGCTACACGGCAATGAGATGGATGACTTGGTTTCAAACATCGCACTAGCCCAGGGGCGGATTTATGGTGGTGGGTAAACGAGGGGGTCGCTCCCCGCTTTTTTATTTTATTTTTTTTCCTTTAAAAAGTTTCTGTAACCGTCTTTCGAGTGGTATTAAGCACTCAACGGTTTTGATGAAAATCCTCTTGAGGTACGTGTTCCGAGCCTTAACATTTGGTCTAAATTCTCCCAGAATATTGGTAAAACAGAATCTCCACAAACACGAATTTTTCATTGTGGTCGTTGGACAGTTCTGAGAGCAAGGTCTAAAGTTTAATAAATCACAAAATCATAACCAAAGCGGTTGCTGAAAGAAGTTAAACGCTTCGCTAGTTTCATTTTAGCTTCCATTTCCCATGCATACAAATTCGCACCCGCGTCTGAGAAATGAATAAAGAGAACAATTTATCTGCGTAACAATTAATTTTGTGGCGCGGGATTTGAACGAATTTCTCTGTTAAAAGCGCGAGAACTCGGCCAGTGCAATTGTTGAAGTACTGGATAAAGTGCTTTGCTGATATTCAATTAACTCGGCCAGAGTGTGCGTCGCAAGCAAAACATCTGCTCACGCAGAACGAAGCGCATTCAACTAAACTAGTGCGATTATTGAAGCAATGATCACCTGAATGATTTTATTAATGTTCTGCATTTATATCCGATCAACTCAGCTGGAGTATGCCTCGTGAACAAAACTTTCGCTTAACCCTCACCCCAGCGCTCTTGGTTTCGTCGTGCCAATTATTAAACTCCACCCCCCCCCCCCCCCCTAACACAGGGTGCAAATTACTCCTTGCTTCGGTCTCGTCGAAGATATCAAGTCTCCCACCTGAATGGTAATAGAAAAATTTTGATTTTCCCTCGCGTGTTAAAAGTCTTTGTTTTAGCCTAAATCGTACACGGTCAAAAACGACCAACTATAACAAAAGCTATCGTTTGCGAATTGGAGCCGTTTTTCTTGATACGAGCTGCATGAAGCTTATTGTAAACAAGGCTAATAACTACCGGCAATAAGAATTCAAATCCTATGTTAACGCACTGGGATATCTTTATCTTAAATTAGGAAAATACGACAACATTTCAGTGCCTTAAATTTCCTTTATTTCACGCTTTATCAACTTATTTTACAAAAAGATTTAAGATTTCATTGTCTGGTCAATCCAGTTCCGGAACTTAGCAACCCGTCCAAACACAGTGTATCGCTCAGTAGCAGAGCACCTCGGGGAACCCCAACTGACGTCACCCTGGAGAACCCAATTGCCGTTAGCACCCTGGCAGACGTAAGGGCCACCACTGTCTCCATGGCAACCACTGAGAATAGTGCCATTTACACCAGCGCACAGCATGTACGGGGTGATCTTAAGAGAGGATCCTCCTATTAAAGACAATAGATTGGGTTAACTAAATGTCATAGCAGAATGTCTCAGACATTAACCGAGACGATCCAACTGCAATTAAAGCGGGTCGTGATAAGTTTGTTTGTTTGTGTGTTTGTTTGTTCATTTCGCCACACACGTTATTCAAAGCAAAATAAGAGTACAAAAGTGTATATTACAGAGAAGGTGGTGAGTAAGCCTTAGGAGAAACCAAAGGGCTTATAGAATAAGGCTTCCTTAAATGCCGAGAGCTGAAAGGTCGGAGGTAAAACTGATGTTTTTAAAAAGGTGGATTTTCCGGTGAGCTCTTTAATAAAGGCTTATGCTGTTTTCAAGCTTTAGTTTGTGCTACCATGAGATGTAGATGTAAAACCACTGTGATGAAAACCGCTTAGAAATTAATCTTAACTAACCAAAACAACAATTAATGTAACCGCGTACCTGGTGATGCTGCTAGTTTTCTTGCACATTCGCTGTTGGTGACCGGTGGCATTTGGGCTTGTTGAAGAATGCTGTGGGAAGATCCTGGGTGTTTTATCTTGCCCCATCCTAAATTGAAATGAAAAATCTACACTGAGAAGTGAGTTGACGAGTTGCATAAATATTTATTCCATTGCAACTGCTATCAGAGTTGCGAGGATTCCTGTTCGCTTAATTATTCTCTCTGATGCGCAAACATGAGGACTTCGTCAGTGGGAAGGCCAGAAAACAATATCTGTCTTTATTATCTGAGTTAATAAAATAAATTTGTCAAAACACGATACAAACGCTAAAGTGTCGAGCACTAGTCCTTTCTTCAAAGAGTCAAGTGGATACACCCAGGCGAAGAGGTAATTACAGTCGAAGCTCTCCTTGCTATCACTCTCGTAAGCGACCAGCTCTAGTTACGACCACCATTGTGAAACTCCGTTTGAATTGTCCGTTAAGTGACTTAAACTCTGTAATCAAAAGCTCTCGTAAGCGAACGCGACCACTTTTGATTATTATTAACTTGTGTTTTCGTTAAGTGACTTAAACTCTGTAATCTAAGCACTTGTAAGCGACCATTCAAAGATTCTGATACGTATCACGGCAACTCTTTCTTGATCACATTTACAGTAATATTGCACTGCCTAATAATGTTTGTAGATTAAGATCTCGAATTTAAAATTCAACATGATTTACAGCTGGATCAAGAGTGTAACCCTGAGACCAAGGCTATCGTAGAAAGCTTTATGCTAAAAGCTCTGGTAAGTGACCAGCTTCTATTGTTTCAGCTTTTGATCGCTTACGGGACTACATTTTCGCAAGCGACCAGTTATAGTGCGACCAGTTTTTTTAATTCCCGAGGTGGTCGCTTACGAGAGCTTCGACTGTACAATCAATACGTAGGTGTCTGTAACCAATTTACCTATCCAGGGGCGTAGCGTGGGATTTTGAAGATGTACAAAAGAAAATAAATTTTTCGTAAGCGCCAACGGCGCTTACAACTAGGGGGGTGTGGGGGCATTTTGAAATTTAGGGTCTCGGAAATGCCATCTCCTGGTTTTTCTGCTGGGCATTTTCAATAAGTAATGCGGCAAAAATGCAGTAGAAAGTTGTTTATTTGAACCGTTTCCCTAGTGATTTCTGTAAGCTACAGTGTTCCGAAAAGAAAAAAAAAATACAAAGACAATGAAGACAGGTCACAAGCAAAGGGCGAGGCGTCGACCCTTAAGACGGGTTAATTCGTTACCAACCTGTCAATATCAACGTTCTTATGTTTCTGTATATGAAATATTGCTAGGGAGCTTAATCTTTCGTCCGTCACCGTACTTCGCAGAGGAGATTTTAGTCTTTTCATGCTACTGAAGCCACGTGCGGCAGTGCATGTAGACACAGGATAAGTTAACAATGTTACGAGAGCAACATAGTACACCGGGATAAAATTGGGAGTTTGCGTGATCAAGAGTCTTAACCAAAGTCTGCGGCGTCGCATTCAGATCCATGCCACTCAATTTGTGCTTCCATCTTGTGAGGCGTTTTTCCTATTTTTGCTTACCAATGGGAATGCTAATAAAAAACACCAGTATAATGTGAAAATATGAAATTATTTCCCAGCAAATTGAATGAGAAAAAAAGTTTTATCTCAGATCTCAGCTGTAAGCACGGGCGTACGTGCGTATATGGACGCTACACCCCTGCTATTAACTCAGGTTGTAAGACCAAGCATGCATTTTCTTAAGTTTTCAGACCCGAGAAACTGTACACTAACATGATAGGCGGTTGAGTGAGCCCTGTCCTAAACTGGCATCTTAATTGGGCCATCAACAGGAGATTCTATATTCCGCCTTCTCTATAACTTGTTTTTGGTTGGTATCATTTTATAAAGAATGTTTCAGAGTTTTCAAACGCCCGCTCAAAATTAAATTGCATCTTCTTTCACGGCCGATTCAATTTTCATTTGTTTAGTTAACAAGGTGAGAACTAGAGAACGAAACAGTTGCATCGCTTCCCAAGAGAACCTAGACTCTAAATAACTCACCCGTAATGTAGCATCTGGACGAGGTCGGAACCATTTCATCTTGGGTAGGTAGACACACAGTTCCAACTCGAGCGTTCAGAGTAGCCGGCCTCGACAGCTGAATCAAAGCGATGTCTTTGTCAAGCGTTCTCGATGAATACTGGGGGTGTTTTATCACTCGCTTGGCTGTTATATCTTGTTCAGTTCCCTCGGAAACTAAACGGTTATGATCACCCAGGCGGATGGTGTAAAAACTGGCTGTCCTGTGGAAAAAATTACAAATAATAGCCTGTTGGTAAAAATTAACGGTTAAAAAATCTGAACGACATTTTGACTGCTCCTCGGTCATTATCAAGTTCAATGTGTGGAAAAAAAAATGTAGATATATCATAAATAGAGAAAAAGAGTGCCAATGACGTAAGAATCTAAAATATGTAAAAAGTATGTCAATTTTTTTAGAAAAGAGTGATAAAAAGCATGCAAGAGATTTTAATTAATTAAAAACTTTTGCACGAATTAAGTCTGATTGATTATCGAGACTTGATCGTCGTTAATAAAAAAAACATCTCGTACACAAGACAGTCAAAGTTGCTTTTGCACTTTGTTTTTTGAAACAGTAAAATTCCTGCTCAGATCCCATGGAACCCCATAGTGCTCAGTTGTCCCGAAAATGTTTGTCAACGGAGGAAGAAGGGTTTTTATGTTCCTCTATGCGCTGATATAAGTGCCAGCGAGCTAGTAAAACCAACATAACCCGCATTGCACAGGTCACATTCAAATTTGTAAACGTGACATTTTTGGCTCACAACCGGCGGCCTAGTCGTATTCACGTAATTCGCTCAGCCGCGTTGCTTTTATTGTTGGTAGTAAAACGTCTTTAAAAGTTTACTTGAACGCACAATTAATGTTATTGATTTAACCAAAGTTTTTTTTAAAATTTCGTTGACTACCCAGAGAAACAACAACAGCCACCCCTCCACATTTACTTACGTTGTCGAGATACAATGCGCTGCTGTGACAACCCAATCAGGAGCGATCAGAGATCCACCGCAACTGAACGACTTGGAGCTTCCGCGAAGAAGAGCGATCTAGCAAGAGTGACAACCAAATTTAACATATTAATGTTAAGAACTCATGGTAAAGACCTGCGACTTTATTTGCCTGCAGTAATAATTGGCTGCAGTACAATCTGTGATGTCATTCTAACTGGAGTCAATTTTAGGATACTATCGTGACAAAGGTTGGTCATCTCTCTTGTCAACGTTAAACATATCCGAATGCTATAGCAATGCCGGGTTGTTTTACTGGACAAACAACATACGTCACGAGTAACGAATCTGAAAATCTTGTTGCAGAAGGCGGTTAATTACTTAATTGTTGATACATGTAGGACGAAACTTGAAATCAGGTAAAATTGTAAACTGAAACAAATTAAACAAGACTGGTTGAAACGCAATGATCAAAAAGGCTTAGTTTGCCTCAGGTCAAAAATGTGTTTAAGATTTGAAACATTTTGCCTCACCTGCCAAGGCCAATTTCCTGGCTTTGCATCCACTCCTCCAATAACACGTGTCACTGGGGACTTGCCACATGACCTGGGCGCTGGAGTTTGAGGTGCCGGAGAGGGTGGCGGAGTTGAAGGTACCTGAGAGGGTGGCGGAGTTGGAGGTGCCGGAGAGGAAGGAGCTGGACCTTTATTGACCAAACAAGTTTATATTATATCATAACATTGATCTATCTAATTGACCGCTACTTGAAATCAGCACTCTTTGTGTTCATTTTGTCACTGTATTTAGATTTGTTCTTTACATATTGTCCGTTGAAGACAGCAGCCATGTGGTCGAGAACTCCGCGCAGTTTTAATTGATTGCTTTTTGTTTTCAAAAAGATAATTTGACAGATAAATAACTTTGTATTATAGGTATTTGTTTTAACTCCAATAAAACATCGTTAAATGATTAAGTATATACACTGAAACGAAGGAATTGTGTTACAGTGTATTGCACAGTTTTCCTGGGTCCATGTTCATTAGTAGTTTTCTTCAGAATGAAACTAACTAGGCGTATGTCAACGAACTCGATCGTCCGCACAATTTGGAAAAATTTATTACTCAAGCGGCTAAGTGAAACAACTAAACTTCAGCCTATAATGGCCTCGTATTGGACGATTTTTTCGGAGATTTCATGAAGCGTTTTTTCTCAACCTATTTCATAATCATAAGAAAAAAGAATACAACCTACCAGTTGGACACATTTTACAGGATTCTGGACAGTTTTTCTGTGCCCAGCCTTTGTTATCATTGCAGTAGTTTCCGCAGGCAGCAAGAGATGGACAAATGTCAGCGTATTTTGGATTGTTTACACAAGCTAGAGTAAAAGTTTCAGAAAGATAAGTACAAACTCAAAATAAAAAACACCATATCATAATATAACAGCTGTTTATACAGTTCATTGCAACAATCATTAAATCATTGCTGCGAGTTTTGAGACTGAACTGCAACACACAAGGCATCTCAAGAAATATCGCTTGCGCAATGTACAAAACGTAATTGCAAAATTTGTGTTTTTAGTTTTTGGGTGGTCCCTTTTCCCTCGTTCAGTTATTATAACAGTGCCTTGAGAAATTTGCGTTATAACGTTGTTTATTTGCACGTTGTTTCTTTAGTCGTCGTTCTGCAAGAAATATAATGAAAACGTCTAACACCTACCAGTAGGGCACATGTTGCACGATTTTGGACAATTTTTCTTTGCCCATACTTTGTTAGCATTGCAGTAGTTTCCGCATGCGGCAATAGATGGACAAATGTCGGCGTATTTTGGGTTGTCCACACAACCTACAGTAAGATTTCAGAAAGTTTAAAAAGCTAACATTTATGACATACTTAAAAAAGTCATCAAAACATTTCTTCACTAAATGTACAAAACAACTGAATTGCAGAATTTGTGTTTGTAGTTTGCGGGTCGTCCCTTTTTCCTTCGTCATTAAGTAACAATGCCTACACGTTATTTCCTTAGTCGTTGCACTGCAAGAAATAGAACAAAAAAGTCAAACACTTACCAATAGGGCACATGTTGCACGATTTTTGACAATTTTTCTTTGCCCAAACTTTATTAGCATTGCAGTAGTTTCCACATGCAGCAATAGATGGACAAATGTCGGCGTATTTTGGATTGTCCACACAACCTACAATAAAATTCCAGAAACATTAAAAAGCTAAAATTTATGAAATACTAAAAAAAGTGATCAACCCATTTCTTTACTCAGCGAATGACATTAAACTTAAGAGTTAATTAATTTTTGCAGATTTCCCCGAGAAAACGTGAAAGCAAACACAAACCATCTCAAATTCAATCAATCACTTTCGAGGAGGCATCTCAAATCTTATGCGCAGCATTTGACGAGTACAATTTTTTAGCGTCAAAGGTCATTAAACAATTGTGCGTGTGTTACTGATGTTGGCGTTTCTTCGAATAATCTACTGACGCTGGAATAATCTTGGGTAAAAGAACGCAGATGAAATATATAAGATGATCATCCGGCAGCCTTAATAAAAATCTGATTTTAACAAGTTTGCTGCTTGGTATTCAATGACCCATTTAACGAACAATTAAGTTTGTGCATTTTTCTCTTATTAAACAAACCTGGTGTCGGAGAGGGAGTTGGAGGCTGTGGTGTGCTCGGTGGTGGTGGTGATGGCGGCTGTGTAGATGGTGATGGCGTGGGTGGTCTAGGAGTAAGTGGGTTAGAACCAACCTTGCTGAGTATCCAGGATCTCAAGTAGCCAACCTTAGCATAGACGCCGTACTTTTTAGCCGCAGCACAGCCATATCCCCAGCTGGTCACACCCTCCAGATGCCATTTATTGTTATACTCACAAACCAGCGGTCCACCACTATCACCTTGGCAGGAATCAACTCCCCCTTTGTCCAGACCAGCACATAACATGGAGTCATCAATCTTTCCCGGATAAGCCACCAAACAACGTGATTTTGACACCAGTGGAACCGAGGCTTGCTGGAGGATATTAGGTTGACTTCCGCCAGATGACAAAGTTCCCCATCCAGTTATCCAGCACCTCTTATCTTTATTGTCAATCGGAAGAACGTTGCTTGGGTTTGACACACAAACAACACCAATTCCTTTTCCGAGAAGAGCAGGCTTAGCAAGTTTGAGCATTGCAATGTCGTGGGCGTAGCGTACTGGTTTGTGATATTTTTCGTGTGGAATAATTTGGGCAACGTTGATGGTCTGCTCTGTTCCCACAGATCCACTTACTCTATAATAAGCTCCCAATCTAAAAAAAAAGGTGCAATCAAATAAATTATTTACTGACGATTGAAAGTCTGAATGCAAAACAACAAACAAAGGAAAAATCTGGAAATGACCATAATTTATCCGCCTTTAAAAACAGCTGACAATGTCACACGCGCTTACAAAGAATTGCAATAGCTCAACAAGTATTTATTACTTATCTTCGCGGTTAGACAATCTACAGTTAAAGTTGCTGAAACAGTGGAGCGGAAAAACGATTGTCATATATCAAGTCCTAGGCAGAACAACTAATTAATATATCTCGAATGATGGGAAGCTAGAGCACATAAGTTTTTTCTTCTCCAATACATTAAGTAACTAGCAATGACGTATTGTCTTCGTTCATACCGCAAAAATATTTTAATTTCTTTCACATGTTAGAGACCTGCAAAATATATTGGCAATCGCGCGCACCCTATCACTTAGATACCAACTACCAACTAATATGGTGGTAGTCGTATAGCAAGAAAATGCTAAGAATCCTTGATGCACTGTAACTGACTGATTCTTTTTTGATACTCACTTCACTCTCAAAGATGACGGACTCCGTCCTTTGACACAATGCGCGGCTGTTACAACCCACAAGGGATGCACGAGTGACCCTCCACAGAACTGCCTACCGGAAGTACTGACCAACATTGCTTGCCATGGCCAGCTGTTAACCTTCGCGTTTTCGCCACCCACGATACGAGAGTGAGATGGTCTTGAGCCGCAACCTCCTTAAAAATAAAGAGTTTTAACGTTAAATTGTTGGATACTTCTCAGTCTTGACCAAAAGTCCAAACGATCACTTTGCTGGTAAGGTTTGAAATTGTTTTTAATTATCTTAATGGACACTATAACGAAGTCCCAAACCAGTATTTTAACCAGCACAGAAACATGTTTATACGGCCTTGATCTCTTTAAAAGTCGGCTTTAGAATTACTTGATTTTTTGCGTTGTATTGGCAAGAATCGATCATTATATATACTTTATAATATGAAGTAGTTAGGTGTCTTTTAACGCACTGTATAGTAGTATTGATCGATCGTATGTATATTTTATGATGTAAAGTAGTAGTGTCCCCAATTAGCGTACATTCCAGTACGCTAAAAGCTACGACATGTTGATAAAGTTCATTTCATTTCAATTACAATGAAACCAAGGAAGATGTTTAAAACGTTAAAAAAAGTTACAACGACAGGCGGCATTTCTTGCAATTCTTTACACTGAGGCCTCTGAATTTGACTAATGCCGATTTACTTTAAAAAATATATCTTTTTGAAGGAAGAAACTTTACCAGTGAAACAAATTATCAGCGACAAAATGTATCATTGAGAGCTTGACATGTCAAAAATGTTAAAGATTGGACCTTATCCTTATATTCTGAATAGTTTTTTAAGACAGCGATTCGTAAGAGAACGCAAACTCCATCTGGTGGAGCTGGTGTTTGTGGTGGCAATGGGTTTGGTGGCATACCTGAGCAACTTCCTGGTCTCAGTGAAAAGTCGTCAATAGCGATGTCACCTTGCCAGCTTTTACCTCTTACACCCTCAAATGTTACTTGGACCTAATATTAAAAAGAGTCATAAAATCATTGTCTGCAAGCAAACCAAATTTGTTTAAGACTTAAAATTTTATTTCAAAAGTCTCAACATTTTAGCTGAAATGCTTTTCCCGTGATAGCATGCACCATCATATATGGTGACCGCCCGTTAAAACTGAGATTTTTGATCAAAATTTGTCTGAGAAAAATAAAGTCTATGTCTCCGTTTATTCCTATGATCTCAGGAAAGCGTTAAGCAATTTTGGACCTGGACTAAAACTTTTTAATCAGTGAAGCGATACTTTTGTTCCTGTATCTTAAAAGGAACTCTCCACTCACATTAAATTTTTAGAAGTATCTTATATTGAAAGTGGAGATAGCGTATTAGCGTTATTCAGTTTAAAATTGGATATAATCATTGACATTTTGATGTCGTGCCGTTATACCGTTGCCACTGTGGTCAGAAAGCAGAAGATCTTTTATGTAGAATACTTGAGGAACCGTATGACGTAATGGAATCCAAAATGGCGGTGTGCAGAAGCTTTAAAAGCGTAAAAGGCGGTAATAGATCCAAATTTTGAACTAGCTTTAAAATTTTACGCTATTAAAAGTATATTTTTAAGTACCTCTGATTATTTGGAAATAGTGGAAAATATAATATATTCACTAAATTTAACAATGTCAATATATGTTTTCTTTGGTATGAACAATTAAATACCTTATGGGTTATCCTACCACTCCACTTTGATTTCTCTCTAGAAGAGTTCCTTTTGAGGTCGGTTAGTTTTTGTGTTTGTTTGTTTCTGTCACAAGAATTATTTTTGTGCGCATACTCATGGTGACTTCGCTGGCAACCGGGTCGAATCCTCAAGACTTCACTTTGACTTTGATGACCACTTCCGCAGAGATTGTCCATTGACCAACAATAGCCCTTTATACTACTAAACTCACGATGATGATCACATTTTACCGACATGCTAAATACACTGGGTTCTTTTTTTGTCACGGATTTCAAAGAGCAGTGAAAAATTTTAAGTATGTGATACTCACACTTCCAACCGCAGTGATATCCACTTCGGCCTTCTTCCAGGCATTTCCTTGGCTTCCTGACTTGGAAAATTTTATTTGACCACCACTGTATACTTTCAGTGCACCAATATCTCCTCCATTCATGTGGTAATAGAAGGTCATGCAAAAACTACCGCTTCCAGCAGAAGTAAATGAAAGCTTGGCGTTGTCATTTGGCCGCCTTGGACTCGAAGACTCAATGTACATGTACATTCCTAAATTAAGAAAAGGAGAAGAGTGGGAAGGGGGTTATATTTCCTTAATTTAAGCAGCGTTAAATAACTAATAACTCCATGTAGCAAAATCAAACGGAGAAAGAAAATTAATTTTATTATATTTTATTGGCTTCTCCCTTGTATTGGGTCTTACCATTTGTAGGTATTTTGTGTACATCTTGGACTGATTCTATCGCATCAAAATCAGCCCTGACCAAATTTCATCATGAGAACGAGAAAACCTTAGGCTTTTTTGTTTCGTTTTTTTTTTTTTTAGTTTATTTTAACTCTTTTTTTTTTATTTTCATCATTTTTTTTTTTTTTGGGGGGGGGGGGGGGGGTTTAGCATGCTTTTCTATGTATACTTTAATTGTGTAACATCCGATATTAGGTAAGTTGATAACTATTTATATTTTATTGGTAAATGAAACGTCCCTGAGGGGGGTGTTCAATAAATAATCCATTTTATAGTATTATTTTGTGTTTGTTTTTCACCATTTATTTGCACAAGAGAACTGGAGAGGGTTTGCAAAACGTACGACGCGTCTTCCATGTTGGGCGTTAAATTGGTCACCCATCGTATTTTTTTAATTTCGTACAAATAGTTCGAAGTAAAGCAATAACAACAGAAATGAAAAGTTCTTTCGTTCTTTCAGTCGAACTTCTTATTTCTTATTTTTTCTTTTTTGCTAATACCGACACACTAATACAAGGAACCTCGAAATTTAACTTTCTCCTTACAAACAAGAGAGTGTTTCTAGGAAGTGGTCCCCTAAAGATGAGTTTTAGTTAGCAAGTGCTCCAATTTTAATAGCCACAGAAGTGCTGTTCTAAGCACCCTTTTTGCGTAAGCGCTTCTTGTTCTCCCTTCCCTGAGAGTTTTGAGGTTTTGAGAGACAACTACCCTTGAAATCTGTGGTGAAGCAGAAAAGGCTTGTATTACAAACTCCGCTTAATTTTGTTAAGTTTTCTGAGGCTCGTTAATTATATTCTCTTTTAGAAAATTCCCGTCTTGCTCATACTTTTTAAGGCATTTAATTTAGCTTTTAAAAGTTTTCAGCGTGCTTCCAGTAAAAACTCAAATGAAGACCCTCTCCGTGAAGAGTGCCAGAAGCGTCGAAATAAAATTGAATAATTACTGTGATAAAAAAGAAGATGGGGTGACCTGCACCGTTTTGCAACGTCTTACACTGTTGGTCGAGAGGACAAAAGAACGGACAACAAAACAATGCTTATAGAGTCCATTGACACATACCTGAACCCCCATGACCTGATGATGGTCCTGTACCAGAGGATGGCGTAGACACAGACCTCAGTGTCCAGTCAAACTTGTCTGATGTTTCCTGTTTCCATCCCAAGCACAAACCGCTGTCAAAGGTGCACGACACTGAAGAGGAAGGTAAGCAGGTCATTAAGCGTAAAAACTCAGCATAACAAAGTATCTCATTCTTCTGCTTAAATAGGAATGGATTAACATACATCCCGTAAAAGTCAAAGAACAACCACAATCACTAAAGAAAACTCTGCTAATTTTTCATCTTGATTCAGGTTAAGATTAATTAAATGTATAGTAAACTGTAATAATTTGTTTTCGTTGTATGCTGTTCGCCTATACGAGGTTTTAGCAGCTTTCTGTGATTTCTCAAAGTTTTTCACTAAATTTCAATTCTTCTCATAGATTCTATTCTATTCCAACAAAATTGTGTAATACTTACGCAATGGGCTCTTATTGCTATATCGCTAACTGCTAAAGTGATTTAAAAGTGTAATAGTGTCCGAAATTCGGCTGTATCTATTGTGGAGAGAGTTAAGCTATCACTGGTGCCTTCTTGCTGTTTGCAATTACAAGCGAGTTTAATTGAGGGCCTAAGCGCAAAACAAAATTTTAGGTTAACCGCGAAACAAGTACGAAAGATAAATGTTCTATAATCAGTCCTGACTAACCGTCATTGCTCGAGGAATAACTTCCAACAATGAAACAGCACAGAAAAATCACAGCCTTCATGTTTCTCCAGCTATCCTCTTAATACCGCAAGCTGGAGACACCTTATAACGATCAAATCAGTTCACTGTATCTCCAGGTTTGAATGTTCTGATGGTGGTTCTGACTTCAAGATAATCTTCCGTCTCTCTTGCTATCTAACTTAGCCGAATGTTAATTTTGGTGCCTTTATAACCCTTCCTTGAAAAAAGGCATGACACCTTTTTGGAATTTAATGATGAAAAAATAACTGCATGTATTTGGCAAGTGGTTAGTACAATCTTCATTTACCCTTCGGGATTACGTAATTGCGTTTTGCATTACCATAACAAATTATATTGTGATGGACAACACCTTAGCTGGTAGCGCAGCCATTCAAAAGCCAAGGTCAAGAACATTACAGGAGAAAGCAAAAAGTTATAATTAGACGATGATTGTACTCTTTTTAATTTCTCCTCTTGGTCATTAAGTAAAATTCTTTAGCTTTGTTTTCTGTTCTTTGTTTTGATAGATGCTCTTACAACTATGTAGTGGTATCAAACGCAAACGAAAGACACATTGGAATTGGAATTGAAGTTTCCAAACAACTGAGACAGCAAAAATGTCCAATTCGTGTGATGAAAAAACGTGCTAACGGGAAAACAAATCAACCAAAATGCAAAAGGTTTTTGGTTTCAACTGGCACGCCTTCATTACCAACAACTAAAATTATTCCATTTATGTAAAAGTGAGACGTTCAAGCGGAAATGTCAGCTTTGTTCATTTGGCTGCCGTAGCACTGGTCACAACAGGATAAATGGTGTAAAAAGTTTGGTGCCTATAGTTTTGTTACTCTCCTTTCACTACGTATATAAAGTTTTAAACATGAATAAAAAAAGATGAATAAGAAAGATTCGAAGTTTCAATATTAATGTTGCCAATAATATCATTATTGAGACAAATTTTGACATGAAGATGAATGTGATTAAAAGTAACAACTCAAAAATGACATTCCAGTGTCTCCATTAACAAATTTTTCGCGCCTACATCAACCTCTTCGGCGCCCTTTAATTTCTTTAATTTGCTCTCGTTTTTATTGTTTTATCGAATATACAAGAAAGGAACGGGCAAAAACTAATCAAGATATTACAATGCTGTTTTTCAAGTAAAAAAAAAAAATTCGGAATAGAGACTTGTATACCATTATGGCTTTCTGTATATGACGATGAGTACACAGATCTTTCCAGTCAAGTTGCTGTATCAGTAAGCACCCAGCAACAGCATCATAAAACGAGAAAGTTAAAACGCGGTACGTTTCGGAAGCTTTTGTAGTCTATCTAACACTGGCATTGACTAAATCTAACGAATCTTTGTTCTATGAATACACAGTTGATTGCAAAGTTGAGCGAGCAAATTCCATAGAGCACACTTCTTGCCTGGAAGTCGCGGAAAAAAGAACCTCAATTCATGTCTAACCGGCCAGCTACTTCGCGCATGTCTTAATTTTGAACTGACGGAGAGAAAGGAGCAACTTGTGAAGTTAACAGTGGTAAAATTGAATCAAACCGGAGCCGATGGGATATCGATCATTTTACCCTGCCTGAGAAATGAGATGCCATTAAATCGTGTTCTAGTCTACGGGCTTGCAAAATATAATTAGCAAGGTCTACTGTGGAAGATTTCTCCGTTTTTTTCTTTTTAATTAAACAATTTGTTCCACTCCCATGTATTGTATATTGCCCATGTCATTTCTTCATCGAAGCCTAATTAACAAAAGGCCCTCAAAGAGGTATTGAAAAAATAAGAGACGTGAGACGTGAGACTTGATCGCACCTCAGCATATTCAGTGAAGGCGTCTTGTCTGACTGCCGCCTCAGTCCATGTACGATCTCACCCTTCCCACCTAGACCTATGATGGCACAAGTCAGATATACCATGACATCCAGACCTCCACGCTCTCTTTTCGATCACCAGAAAGAATTGAGAAATTTTTCTACTAATTTTTTTTCCTCAGGTTTTAGAAGGTGGTAGCACGAATATTGAAACCACTTGTCAGCAATGCCATGTAACAAGGCAATATCTACCGTGCTACACGGCAATGAGAAGCAAGAATTGGTTTCAAACATCGCACTAGCCCAGGGGCGGATTTATGGTGGTGGGTGAACGAGGGGGTCGCCCCCCGCTTTTTTATTTTTTTTTTTCCTTTAAAAAGTTTTTGTAACCGTCTTTCGAGTGGTATTAAGCACTCAACAGTTTTGAAGAAAAATCCTCCTGACGTATGTGTTTCGAGCCTTAACATTTGGTCCAAATTCTCCCAGAATATTATTAAACAGAATCTCTACAAAGATGAATTTTTCATTGGGGTGGGAGGGAGGATCGCCATTGCGCTCTCGCCACAATTTATTCGGCCCTCCTTTTCTAAATTTTCAGGATCGGCCGCTGGGCTACTGCCGTGCCGAATTTAATTCATAAATTATGGATGAAATGTAACTACATTACAAAACTTGATTAATTGCATGGCTATCTTGGATTTATTCCCACTGTTGTTAATTTGGACTCCGATAGCTGCGTTAAAAATTATCAAGTTTTAACATCGGCTGTTGAAGACAATATGTCCTAAAAACGTACCTTTGTTTCCGCTTGTTAAATGAAACTGACGCCAAGTAGATTCTAAACAACAGAAACATAACAGCCAAGGGCTAAATTGCATATCGTTAAAGTGCATTAACTACAGCGGAACAAAAAAAATGGTGCGCATGTTCTTAAAGTACTGGTTTAGACAAGCCCTCTTCTTAACCTGATTTAATATCCAGTGGACCAAAATGACAGTTTGAAGCAAAATGGAGGATTGGTGAATCAGTCAGTAGAGTTCAGCATCGATAACATTGTATTTGAATTTGAAATGGAGAAATTAAATTCATTCTACAACAATGTCTTGAGGAGTGCAGAAGAACCATTTCAAAAAAGCCTTAATTGACAAAGTATAGACAAATAGGGCCTTGAATCAAAGCTGCGTTGTCCCAATCTTAAGTTTGTCAACAAAGAGTCATTTGCAGAGATTGCTGACGTAGGAAGTCGTTTATTCAGCCTGCCGGTATTCAAAGCTTTGTTATACTGACCGCTAACAAGTCTTTCAATGACAAAATGCGCACTTTCAGCTTGTTGTCGAGCTACCATTTTACACAACATTAAAATCCTACCAAAATAAGATGTTACCAAGAAGAATTTATTCCCGGCAACAAAATTTTCCACTGTTGGTGGCTGGAGGACAGTTAATTGGTGCTCCCAAAGTAGCGAGCGGCTTCTATTTTTATTGAAAACAGCTTCAATGTGTTAATTGTGGCTGGACATTAAAGTAGGGGTGAATAAAGCAATCAATTAACAGAGCAAACCATTTTTATCCTGAGCTGCAGGTCATTGTTTAACCTTGTTTGCGTTAGCAGCAGGTGAATACTAAAGAAGATATATTTTATCGATTCCAAGGGTTCCTACTTTCACAGTAGTAGTGGGGACAACATGAAGGTTATAATTTTGTTGTGCTGTTCGTTCTTTGGAACCGGTTTATCCTCAAATGGTAAGTACGCAAGGCTTTGTTCAAACTATATTTTAGCAATCTAATTTAACTTGTGATATTCAACGTTTTGTCCTGCTCATTCTGAAATAAAATGAGTTTTAGCCATTTTTAAAAAGAGAAACTGTTAAGTTTTCCTGTTTTACTATTTCCACAATCAATTGACAGGTAAGACCGGAAAACCTATCAAGAATATTATTTGCTGTAATGTGAACTGTCCCTTCCCAAATCTTAAACCATGATTTATGGTATTCACCCTTTTAGACACCTGACTACAAATTCTGGAAGGCCCTTTCTGTTAATATTAGGTCCTTTTCGACACTTGAATGCAGGACAAAGATCAAATAGGGTGTTAGCTTTTCACCATCATAAGCTGATTATGTATGGCGTGTAATTTCATATATACAATATTTTAATATTTTATTTTATTTTACTCAGTTTTGAGCATGCAAAGCGAAACTCTGAATTTCGAGTTTAAATAAATTCCATGACGTTAATAGGTATAGTGTATGTATGTGACGTACGCGTGGCTTACTCTTGTAATGCGCACAGTCTTATGTCATACACTAAATATTTTACGTTCTAACAGTGTTCATAAGTCTCAATAAATGGCCAAACTGAACCTTTCTTAACTGACTCTCAGCATGAAGTATTTCCTTGGTATTTTCTGCCAGTCTCAGCCTCAACTTTGTTATAAAAAGGTTTTTAATAGAAAAAAAAGAACGTCTGAGTAAAAGGACAAATAGGGGGATCATGTTGGATTGGGCAGCTAGAACCAGTGGACCTTGAATCAAAGCTGCATTGTCTCGATCTAAAGTTGTTAACAAAGAGCCGTTGCAGACACTGCTGACGGAGGAAGTCAGCGTTTATTCAGCCTGTATTCATAGTTTGTTACAATTGTAAGCATGTTTTATAACCTCAAGCTCATACGGTCCGTGTCGAGTTACCATGACACACGTCATTAAAATTTGGCACAATACGACCAAAATAAGATGCTTTCAAGAAGAATTTATTCTCAACACTGTTCATGAGTGAATGGAGGACATTTTGTCAGCGCTAAACTAGCTAAGTAGTGAGCTACTTCTATTTTTTATTGGAAACTGGCTAGACAGTGTTAATTGTGGTTAAACATTAAAGAAGCGGAGATAAAAGCAATCAATTAACAGAGCAAACCATTTTTATCCAAAGCTGCGGCACATTGTTAAACTTTGTTTGCGTTAGCAGCAGGTGGATACCAGAGACGATATTTTTTTATTTTAGCGTTAAAATGGGGAGCAGTGATAACGCATTAGTGAGACCACTCGCCTCTCACCAATGTGACTCGTTCGGGTTCGATTACCTGACTCGGCGTCATATGTGGGTTGAGTTTGTTGTTGGTTCTCGTCCTTGCTCCGAGAGGATTTTCTCCGGTTTTCCTTTCTCCTCGAAAACAAACATTTCCAATTCCAATTTCATCTGGAGAGTGCCTTCATACTGTAAAGTGCATTTGATTATCTCGTCATGGATCTATGCACTATAGAAATTTACAGATTTAAATGCATAACAGTGTATACGTACGGAACTTGTTTCTTCTTTGAAGTTTTCTTTTATCAGAAAAATGCGTGGCTACGTACCCCGAATTTTGTTTTGGATTTCAATAGCTGTTGCTAATATCTACTTTTTCTACGTAGTCATAAACCCTCCAAAAAAACTTTTGAACTACAATGTAGTATCAAAGATCCTTATATGATGACGCACCCGGTCCTCAGGGTCATTCTCTCTCGAGGCAATTTGACCTAATTTCCCTAATTTTTCTCGAACTGTCACGTAATGTTTCGAAATGCGCGAGAAAAACAATTTGTGATCTTGATACTAGAAGAGATAAAATGGACTCTACTTACTCCACTACTCTTTGTACTCAAAAAGGAAAATGAATTCCTATTTATTGTGCCTTTCATCTGGTAAAAATAATAAATGCAGATCCCAGAAGGAAGGAGTGTTGTCCTCACCTTAATTTTCATGCCGTGATCTAAATATCGTTCTGATGTGATGGATCGCGTTACCGTAACGAACACGGGAAAAAATCCAAAACTTTCTGTCTCGCTACTAACTAAAAGACAAAGATGTTGAAAACGAACAGGGAGTAATTGAGAAATTCAAGGGCGGAACACTTGTGCTAAGTTCCTTCTAATGTCCTCTAATTATAGTTGTAGTTCATGTTCACTAAACTCGCAGCACTCTATACTGAATGCGGTATGCTAACTTCTTTCGTACTCTCAAACAAGCAGCCTGTGGATCCGGGCCTCCTAAATCTCGTATCGTGGGTGGCGAAAATGCAAAGGTTAACAGCTGGCCATGGCAAGCAATGTTGGTCACCACTTCCGGTAGGCAGTTCTGTGGAGGGTCACTCGTGCATCCCTTGTGGGTTGTAACAGCTGCACATTGTCTCGGTGGAAGAATGAGAGTAAAGTAAGTCTCATTTCTAACTTCTAATTAGCATTTGCAGAGATGTAGAATTCTTGTGAACGCCATTTATGTTGGACTCAGTCTCTACCTTTTCTTTATATTGGAAAAATTACCATATTCCCTCTCCTTCGTTATTTACTTTCATCATTTGGTAAACAATTCGCTGAACAATTCAAAACAAACTCAACCGAAGTTGCGTCCCAGACTTTTAAAGCTAAAATTAGGTAACTTGCGTTTCAAAGCAAGGATATTCTACAAAAGAAGATGTTCTATAACTATTTTTGAATCCTACATTTTTCTTAGTTATGACATTTCCAGTGTTGCGTCTGAAACATTAAAGGGGCTGCAACATAAGAAATTGTTGTTTTTCATTTATTTATTTATTTATTTATTTATTTATTTATTTATTTATTTATTTATTTATTTATTTATTTATTTAAATTTTTGTTTGGAAGGGGGGGTCGAAAATATCTTGTTTTTTTTGTTTTGTTTTGTTTTTGTTTGTTTTTTTGAAAGATAAATAGCTTTTAGCATATCGGTAATGCGCCTAGATTACCGAAAGAGAAGATGCTATGTGATTTTCTCAAACGAGGCACAACTAATAATCAGGGTTTTTTTTGGCGAATTTCGCACAGAAGGCGCGAGAGGAGAGCATGAAAAAATTAGCCCAATTTTTGGTAAAATTTTCTGGATTTTCTTGATTCTAGCGGGTTCTCTATCTCGAACGATTTTTTCTCCCTACAAGAGAATTGCATTTAATTTTAATTTTAATGTAATAGAGTTGGAGCACACTTCAGAACAAGCGGGTCAGTGGGAACAGAGCAGACCATCAACGTGGTACGAGTCATTCGCCACGAAAGATATAACAAACCAACACGATTTGCCAACGACATAGCTCTGCTGAGACTTGAAAAGCCTGCTGTTCTTGGGAAAGGGGTTGGTCTCGTTTGTTTGTCAAACCCAAACCATACTCTTCCAATTGACAATCAAAACAAGAAGTGTTGGATAACTGGATGGGGAACTTTGTCATCGGGTGGAGGAAGCCCCAATGTACTCCAGGAAGCCTCGGTTCCACTGGTCTCTAAATCGCGTTGTTTGGTGGCTTATCCAAGAAAGATCGATGACTCCATGTTATGTGCTGGTCTGGACAAAGGAGGAGTTGATTCCTGCCAAGGTGATAGTGGTGGACCCCTGGTTTGTGAGTATAACAATAAATGGCATCTGGAGGGTGTCACCAGCTGGGGATATGGCTGCGCTGCAGCTAAACAGTATGGCGTCTATGCTAAAGTTCGTCATCTAAGGTCGTGGGTGCTCAGCAAGATAGGTGGCATAGAGCCTCCACCGCCAGGTACTCCACCTCCACCCCCAAAGCCAGGTAATGTCTGTGTGTCAAAGTGGTTGCTAAAACGTGTCAATAATTCCATCGTGAAACATTTCAGTCATTACTGCATGCTCATTTTGGATTGAGGTATAAAATCATTGCTTGGGATTGAAACCAAGCTAAGCTTCTTCGGAAAAAAGGTAAGATTTACACCTTTGTTTTGATATAAAGGGCACCCTAACAGGAAAATGAAAGAAAATTCATCTTATGTGTCTACTGCATTAATTAAGTAGCAAAAAAAAAAAACGTAAAAGAAAAAAAGGAGGTTTAACCTCAAAACACTGGCACCCGGCAATAGTTACTTTCGGTGGATATCTGTAAATTGCCTCAGAAATTCTTCGGAAAGTGAATTTGAACGTTTTCCTCGCGAAATGTCTTAATACTGAAAAATAATTTCTTTCATTTTCGAAGAAGCAAATATACCGTTAAAAATGCGAAAAAAAATTTCAGATAGAATTTTCGAAAAAGCAGCGGCAGCTCGTAAATTTGGGGAATAAAATTATTTTACCTTAAAAAAATTCTGCGACTTGTATTTTTAACTTAAGCATCTAAACAGATCAATCTGTACTACTGCTGATATCTCTTTAAAAGGGCACAACACCGATCTGGGAACACAGGAGACAGCGTTTTAAATATTTTGCTTACTGATTTTCTTGTTGGGTGCTCAGTCTCTCAAAATTTCGTTACTTTGGAAAACTAGTTCCTTTCGTTTTGTAATTATATTCTTTGAATTTTGTGACAGGTTGTCTTCAACTGAACAAAAAGGCTGTGAAGAAGACACTGAAGGCGTGTAAGAAGGAAAAAGGTTGCAAGATCTGCATAAGTAAGGAAAGCTCACAATAAATATTACCAAAATGGAGAAAAAATGGAGGCTTATTGGAAATGGGAGGAGGTTTCGCTTATTAGACGGGTGGGGTGGGATGGGGTGAGATTGGCTTGTAGTTTTCCTTTATCAAGAAGGCCAAGACTGAGAGTGGATCATGATTGCACGTCTAGACTGGGTTTTCCGAAAGAACTAGTTTAAACGTCCAATCAGACGCGATTTGAGCTAACGTATTGCTGTATTTCTATATTTCTCGGGGGAGGGCAGGGATGGCGTAAGAAGTGAGAGCACTCGCCTCCCACCAATTTAGGCCCGGTTCGATTCCCGGACTTGGCGCTATATGTGAGAAGATTTTTCGTTGGTTCTCACTTTCGTCAAAACCCGGTTTTTATCCGGGTACTCCCTGAAAACCATCATTCTAAATTCCAATTCGATCTGTAGAGTGTCGCCAATAAGTCCATACATTGTCACTTAAATAAAGTGATCTTAATTCGCCTTTGAACAACTTGGCCATGAGGCACTTTAATTACCTGGCCCCGGCTGTTCAAAGAGCGGATAACTTTATCCAGCGAATACGTCGCTATCCAGCTAATAAAATGTATTGGTTGGAGTACATTTCCTCTGCTGGATTGTAATTTAACACTGGATAGAGTTATCCGCTGTTTGAACTACCAGTGCCTGGACAATGGCGACATGAATGCATCGAAACGTCCGTTTTTGTCTTTTAGTTTTATTTTTCTTTAAATTGGAACTGGAAAAAAAAAGGACTTTTCAGCTCCTCCCTCATTAACCAGCACCCTTTTGAAAAAAAAAAACGTTTATACTGTTATGAAGTGGAATTTCATTATTTAGTAATTTAGAGAGTTGAGTTATTTTAGTTGTATGACTTAATAACTTGTGACCTTGGCTTGGACCTCTGTGAAAGTTCCAGTCCTTAGTATGTTGCCTTTAATTGTCGTTCCTTCCAAGTTTTGATTGGATACCTGTTATTTTCATGTCTGGTCGTGTACTCAACTATAGTTTTGGGAGTTTTCTTTGTTGAGTGATTCTGAAAGTTCCCACGGTCAGCTGACCCAAACATGACTACACGTCAGGTGTATAGCCGTAAACCCTTTGTAATAAAGTCAGTTGCAGTTGTGTTGAGTTGCAGTTAGTTTTAGAAGACTCTTGGTACTTTTCCTGCAGCGAGACACATTCGGAGTATTCAATAATACACATACATGGGGATAACGTTTATACGAGTAGTGATAAATGTTAACCCTTGTTTAATTTAAAGAAGTACTCTAGGTTTACGTTTTAAGATTTAGAAGGAACCAAGTAAACAGATAAAAAAAAAATAGTAATAATTATGTGAAAACTGTCAAACAGTACGTTTGCCAGTAGAAGCATAAAACCATGGTAAGAAACACCAGGGCCCATTTGTTCAAAGCCCGATTAAGCTAATCCTGGATTAACGTGAACTTTGATTCCAGTTTAATTACTATCGGTAAAAATTCTTCTAAAAGATTCTTTGCTCTCAGTTTTGACTTAGACTTTTCTTTACCTTTCGCTTGAAATTAGCCTTTAAAACCACTTTTCAAGAGCGAGATGAAAGCCTCAATTAAGTTTAAATCGTAGATTAGTGTTAATCGGCTTTCGAACAACCCGGCTCAGAAGTTTACGAACAATTTTAGATCCCCAGTGTAAATTTATCTATTTACACACTTTTATTACCGATCGGATGTACCTTTCCAATTTATTATTTTAACATCGTAGCAAAATCGCAGTTCCCGTTTTTTTTAAAGTACAATGATTTTGATAATAAGCTTATAGTATTTTTTAATTGTCTAGACTGTCTTAACATTCTGAAATGCTAATAACAAATGTAATTACTTTTCAGAATCTGGTGGATGTACATTTGGTGACTCTGGAAATTTGGGTATAACAAATTAACTGTAAATTATTCACCTATAGATCTCTGCGCTGCCAGCTATTTTTACATAATATTTTCCTCCTGGAAAACACTGATACAGCATAGTGCTAGTTAATTTGAAGGTTAAGATAAAAGTCAGTATTCATGTACAGTTGATATTAGATAGATCGAGGATACTAGCGTTCAGTTTACGGTAAACGTCAAAATTTACGTTTGCTCTTCACAAATAATTAGTAGGTGACAACGCGAAACTTCTCCACTTCACATAGAGACGAAAAATAGCGAGTGGCAAAAATGGGGCAATCATGGTCACCTGCTCATTTTTCCGTTTGTTGTTGCCGTAAACGTGATGACACTAAATCTGAGTATTGACTTAAAAAGAGTGAATTGGATCCATGGCAGGAAGAAATTTGAAATGAAATCTTGGGAATGTTAACGGAAGGTGTGACCTTGAGGTGACAAAGATATAAACTGCAGTGGTAGAATAATTATGACAAGTTTATTACTTTCTCATTCGTTCACAGTTAACATGGAATTAAAGGGCTCTCAAATAGACAAAAAAGACAGAATGAAATTAATGGAGCTGGCAAAGAAACCATGCAGTGGCTGCAACATTTGCAAAGAGTCTAAAGGTTTGTGGGTGTTCTTTTCTTTTCTGTTCGTCTATTTTTTCATCCATCCATCCATTCATGAAGGCAATTAGAGCCATGATTTTGATTTAGTTAGAGAAAGCAGTTGCTTCAATTACTGGATCAATCACTTTTCAGGCGTAAAAGCTACAATACTCAATTATTCCACAGAACCATATTCTTTATATGGCAGGATCTTTGTTTACATATTGAGCAGGAGTCATGCACTTAAACCTATGTTAAATGCATCGGGAGAAATGAACTTTAAAAGTTTGAAAATTTTACCAAGAATTTACGGCTGGGTATCAGTACTTGCCACCCAGCCTTATATATTTAGTTGTGACGAGTTTTGAAAGCTTATTTCTCTGAGAATATTTAAGATATTGAACGTTGATATTTAAATTTCTCGTAGTCATCTGATGAAGACCAGCAACATGGCGGTCGAAACGTCGCGATCCACATCTATGTGACTCAAACACCTCTCATAATATTATCTTTGTTGTCTCAATAGCATGAAACAAGTTTACAGAGACACAGCAGACAGTCCAACCATGGAACTGGAAGCTGCAGGGAGATATCCTCTAACAGTGTTGCGATTAATTAATCCGTGTATTACTGAAAGAAATAAACCTTGGGGATTTAATCACTGAACACTGGCTGTTATGTTTTTATAAAACAAACAAATAAGGGGGTTAGTTTTTAAAGAAACAGTGCTGATGAGTCGGAGGGGAACTTGAAGCGAACATTTGGCTTTATGAGGGAAATTTATCCATCGTGGATCGAGGTCACATTGCGTTATGACGTCAGTTGATAAAACCTAACGTTATATATAAAACAGCCTGTGATAGCGTGATTTATTTTTCTCTGTTCGTAAGCAGGCGGTATCCTGAAAATCCTGCAATCTGATTGGCTCCGGGAGCGGATAGAATTTTCTTATCTGTGACCACGGTCACGGTAACCGGAATCTGCCGCAAAATCGAGAAGTGAAATCAATTTACTCTATCGCGCGTGGTGAAACGTTGGAGTTTTTCCTCTTGAAATGAAACTTTTCGCGCACTAAAAGATGTAAAACGAAGGAAAAAATCAGGAATGGAATAAAAGGGCGGGTTATTCTCCAAAGAGGTGAATATTAACGTGATTTTGTTGACAAAACGTAACTTAAACAATTTAACTATAAATCATTGCGATAAAATTGAAAAGTTTAAAACCATCTTGGTTAAAAGTTTCAAAAGGGACGACGTTTCGACGTTCGCCTAACGTCATTATCAAGTCAAGAATGAATGAAGTAAGAACAACTATAAATGTAAAAAGAATTCCTAAGAGACACGAATAACGAGCGAACATTGGTGATGATAATGCAATGAGGTACGTATTCACACGCAAAGTCATGGCGCGAATAAAGTCTTTCTGAGTATTTACCTCAGGGTTCAATTTCTTAATGAACAACATCTCAAAAATTAGGCAATCAAACTTTGATCTGCATTCCTTCAGAACAGAGAATTGTTGGTCATCCAAATCAGTCTTGGATAGACAATGTTCCTCAAGATGCCTCCTGATCGCAAAATATTTGTGTTCGTTGATGCACTGGTATAAATAACGGGCGGTGTACCCGACATAATCGTCGCACAAATCACATTAAAATTTGTATGATCACGCATTTATTGTTAACAATAGAGAGATTCTTCTCTTTTAGAGCGAAAACTTGGCCAATCTTCTTAGTTTCTTAATCTTCTTAATTCGGACACCAACGTTAGCGCTCAAAATTTGCAGTTGCCTCTTGACGGAGTTAGCTGTTTGCTGATCTTTAAATGTTAGCGGGGCCAAGATGGTAGGGCTGTCGTCTCTTGTATTCTTGGCTGCATCGATGTTATCAATATTATACTAAAACTTGTTGATCGCTGAATTGATCAACTTAATTGGGTAGTCGAGGTTAAGAAAAGTAGAGCGGAACTTGTTGCACTCATCAGAAAATGCAGTAGGAATAGATGACAGTTGATGTGCACGCTAGATCATAATGTTGAGCAAGCAGTCTTTGTGTCATTTGTCCTCATGGCTGTGGTGGTGCAGAGGCAAGCTAGTGTTCGTGGACTTTCTGTAGACTGGTGTTTCGAGCCTGATGCCACTTTTAGTTATTTTAATGCCAACAAAAGAGATGGTATTCTGTTCAGCTATCTCCATGGTAAATTTCAAGTTTCGGTGGCAAGAGTTCAATTTGTCGAGGAAAATGTTAGCTTTGTTGAGTTCAGGCATGATGCTCAATGTGTCGTCAGGGGCGTAGCTCCCGTTAAGCCAGTAAGCCAGGGCTTACAAACTTTTCTTGGTATATTTATTATGCGATTATTTTTTTTATATATATTTCATAGAATTAGTTTTTTTGGGTGATTTTGTTACGAAAAAGTAGAAAGCCTCCCAATTTACAAGAGAAAACCCCTGGGAACACGGTTGACAAGATGGGAGAGTAGGTCTGATGCGTTTCATGTCTTCCTTGCAGCGTTCCCAGTCGTACTTCAGGCGCTCGAGATCTTGCCCCAGAATGGCTATGGAAAGGCAAGGGGATACTTATGCTCTACCGATCAGTTTGATTTTATTATTGCTCTATATATGCAGCAGAGCAATGTCTTTTCCAACGCAGTTGCCTTGTCAACTATGGAAAGAGCGTAGATCTCATCGAGGCATCCCAGGAACCGGGCGAAAGTCGTGATAAATGTCACGAAAGCTGAGAAAGGCGATTCGTCGGTTTGCAAAACAGATTGCAGCTGAGTTTGACATTTGGCCATGCATGCCAAGAGCAACTGGAAGGCAGCAATACAGGATGATTGTCACAAACCCAGAGACCAACTGGCAGAGAGCAGTGCATAATCGCTCTTATTGATCATCTCACTCAAGAAACGAATGACAGGCTATTATCACAGAACGATCGCTTCCTTGGCCAGTACACACACTTATGAATTTGAAAGACATGATTCGGATACAACCGTATCCATCATCAGTTTCGGGATGTTAGAAGTTGTGAGAAAACAACAAGCGGTAGAAAATTACAATAATGAACAATGTAGCTAAAAACCTGTTAAATAATACTAAAGGAAATACAAAACAATGATTGGACAGTGTGGCTGATTACAAAAACAGTTGTGAAAAAAATTGCATAATACTGTTTATTGAAAGCAAGTAACTACCATTCGGATAAACCTGGGTTTGAAAAAGACGTCATATCCGCTACACACGGCCCTTGGAACAGTCTGTCTTAGTAAAAGGCCCGCTTATACGATACAAACTAACTTCCGAGTTGGGATTTCGGGTTGGATTTTCAAGTTAGGATTCAGTCGAATTGGATTTTCGAGCAAGTATGTAGAGTCGGTTTTTTCGAGGTGGTTACTAGTAATCCAACTGCAACAAATCGGCTAGTTTGTCTGTAAACCGTCTCGTAGATTTCCAGTCCAATACAGTCAACAAAAGAATTCCTGTAGGGGTGAAGTTAGTTTTTTTGTCTTTTTATCCGAAGCATGGGATTATAATTTGAAAAGAACGCGATTGTTGAAATGATACCGAGAACTCATCTCTATCATTTCTAAAGAATCGAAAACTGAAGAGATCCACAAGATTAGGATCGAAACCGCAGTCTTGCCTGACCATAGCCTAAAATGCCACATAATTTACTAACGGCCGAAGGACTCGTACCAGCCCCTGGCCAGAGCAACACAGAAGAATTGCCTAATCATTCTATGACGTAATCAAAACACAGGAGGAAAATACTAAGCTACCGCAACACAAACCCCACAATTACAGAGCGGAGCGATAACAAAATCAAAGCCGTAACTAAAGCGGCCTTTAGCCCTCAATTTAACCCATTGCATAGCTTTCAAAGAAGATACAATGTTAAAGAAAGGATCAAGATACAAATAACCGTGATAAGAAAAACAACATCTCGCCACAGAAGCTAATAGCCGGGCCCTGCGATACAAAAGCTGCAAGATAATGATTATTAAACGGTTCAAATCCTATCCTTACAAAGATAAAAAGAGACTCAGGCTACACTGTCACAAGACCCACTGAACCAAATGCCACAAACGGCATAAGGACGACAGTCGCTAAAGATAAACAACAGAAGTCAAATAGGTTGAACGCATAACCCAGAAGTGACCTTTGAGATCAAAATACAAAATAAGAAGAAAATCCAGCGCTAAAAGAAAATTTACAGGTAGCACCGCTCATTTCATAGAGAAAAGGGTGTTCTCTGAAAGACATACCCGTGAGGGCAAAACTTTTATTTAGGCTAAAACACGTACATGAGAATTGCGCAGGCCTGTCAACCCCATTATTGCCTCGTTCTCCTCGATCGTCTTAAAAAGACCTCAAGACGATGTGCAACACCACTGAAACTTATTGGAAACCCCGCCAAAAAACTCCTAACTCGAAAATCCAACTCAAAATCCTAACTCGGTAAATAAGCAACCTTCGTTTATACTTATGATTTTTCTCACTCTGCTTTAAAGAACGGGTGTCACCTACTTTTAGTGTCAGTTTTGAATAGGGAAAAAACACATTTGATCAATGGAAACTTTAAAATAATGACAGCTTTTAATAAAAATGCTCCTACTACAACTTCGAAAAAATTGGCCAACTGAAATAATTTCATATTTACCCCACGGTTCCCTGAGAGCGGGTTTCAATTTAAAGAAGGGGTTCTTTGTAAAATATTTGGGCAAAATCTCCGTGACAGCATCCCGTTAATGTAATTTAAACACAAATCAATGAACAATTTAAGTTCGTCGGGATTTTCATATTAACTCATTTGTTTTCTTTTGTTGAAGGCGAAGAGTTGCCGGTGGCATTTTTGTGCAGGCCTTGTTTATTCAGCAATCAGTAGTACCTGTATTCCATTAAAAGAAAACAAAACATATTTATTTATGGTAATAATGTTTAAATGTAGTCCAAATATTTAAAAGTAGTCAAAAGCGGCGTTGTAAATGGTTGGTAATGAGCCTGAAATGTGTACGGTAATTTTACATCAGGCGAATTGCGTTTGGTGTAAGCTAGTGTCAACATCTGCTTAGCTACTTCATATTTAATCAAACAAAATGAATGATGTATTGATATTATTAAACACTTACTGTCTTTACCAACAAATGCTGACAGTTTCCAATTTTCCTTGTAAGGAAACTGTTTGAAGTGAACGAACAACTAATACTGTGTATTTTAAATAAAAATTAGCTGTTTCACCAGCGACGTTCTTTTTTCGAGGTTCTAAACGTCATAGTGCATTTTAAACTTATTTTCTGGAGTTGAAAAAAATGTTTTTCGACTATTTTTACCTTGATTTCATGGAGTAAGACCATCATACTTAATTGTCGCTGTAGTTCTCTTTCCCTTTTCTTGGTGGTTTTAAGAAGACTACATCACGCTCATTTATGCACTTTTGTTCAATCAAATTTTCAAATTCTCCTCAATTGTTGCATCTTTGACAATGAAATGAAATGATTGATTCATAACTGGAACACTACTTACGTACTTTGACACAAGTAAAGTTATTGTTGTTTCTTACGTTCCATTATAAGAGGTGGGAAAGGCATTCAAAGGATGGTGCCTCTTTATATAATGGTATTTATGCGCGATTTACGATTAGGCGCGAAAAGCCGGTCTTTCCAACGGCACGTATTTTCAGAGAGAATTAAACAACAATTATTCTAAGAGGCTTTGAAAATTAAAATCATCCGTACGAACTACGTAGTTACCCCTAATTTTTTTTAGCACCATAGTAACTCTTTGCTCTGCTTTTCCTGCATAATAATAAACCATGTTACTGATGCAAAATACGTTTGTATCCGGAGGCACCGTCCTGAAGAAGACCCAGACTAAAATCAAGGGTAGAGTTATCTCTAAAACTTAAGTCATTATACCTTAACCCTCCCTACAACTATTATATTTTGACAGTCATCCCTAATTCCTTAAATAATTTCGCCCCCGTGCTTTGTCCTATAAAGTGGGCTTCAGGTTGTCTATTGTGGTGTTAATTGTGACTAAATATTAGAGTAACCATGATAAAGAGATCGTTTCCACCAAACTTTGTTGTATAACCGTTTGATGACCTCGTTAAACTATGTTTGCATTCGGAGCGGCTGTATACGTTTAAGACTGCATAAATGAAAGAACATTTACGGCAAACGTTACTCGTATTCAACATTTGGAGTAGGATGAAGATTGTAATCTTGGTTTGCTGTTTCATTGTTGGGAGTTTTTCCTCGCATCCAGAGGGTAAGTCAAGATTTTATGTCATTACACAGTTGTTATCAAAATCTTTTAATCCACAGCAGTAACGGAAAAGAAAAAATACACAGATTCTGTATTTTTTAAGTAGTTTTCACTATTCAATTTTAGCAATCAACAGTATATTTATGACAATAACTGAAAAACGTTTTAACCAGACTTTAATACCATTTTGTTGTTAGATTTCTCGAATCCTCACTTGAATTCTCAGGAGATTTATTTTCTCTTTTTCTTGCAAAAAGCAGAAAGGCACAGGATATACTTAATTCGCCTCACTGCAAAGTCAGAAAAGTCGACTTAATTCAGAACATGTAATTCACTCGCTGTTGACTTGAAAGCCTTTTTGCTAAACAGTAGATACTGAAATAACTGTGAGCGATTTTTCTTGTGGCGTGTACACGTTTACTTGCAGTTTCCTAGGATTAATATTAAATTAATATAACATCGAAATGCTATTGATATTTACTATTTTGTAGACGATAACTGAGATTTCCATTTGCGAATGTCATCTAACTTGGCAAAGAAATGGTCGGAAAACCGAAAATATCTGCATACAACTTGAATTCCAGAGTTGAGAACAATGGCAAAGTGAATTAAAATGAACAGGAAAAAGGGTTCATTATCTGAACCTGATAAGGTTTAAGATCGGGATTATTAATTTTTTGCTATTGCAGGTCTATGTAGATTCTTAAAAAAACTTACGCCCTGTTCATACTTTTAGACTAAAGTTCCGGGGTCCGTGTTTCAGGCATGAGAACTGCAATAGACTTAACAAACTTTTTTTTTGTCCCTAACCATATTTCTCGACACCGTTCGTGGATATGGCAATGAGCACTACCTTAATGGACCAGTCCTTGCACGGACATAGGTCTGAACGGGATTTTTTCGTACTTTTTCCCTATGCCTCCCTACGATACAATAAACAAAATAGGCAGCGCTAAATGGACGAACAAACGGCGTTCTTGGTTCATGCCACCCAGGCGCATAGTCTGAAAAGGGCCTTACATTGCTTTCAAATGTACTGTATACGCATTCATTTGTGACAAGCATGCTCCTAGCTTCTTCACACCGATCGAATACTCTTACCACTAGCCTCAAGTAAGACTCTTGGCGATTTAAGTTATAAAGTATTGCTCTCTTATGTCCTCTTGCAGAGAATTTAGACTTGAGTCGCACCGAGACATGTGCTAAAGAACTCCATGACGGTGACATAAAGTTGACTGAAGAACAAAGACTTGTGATAGAAGGGAAGTCAAGAGCAGCTATAAGAAACAAAAAGTGGCCAAATGGTGTTCTAGTTTACAAGATTGAGAGCTCATTGTGTAAGTATAACCCTCATTCGTTTGTGCACCCCAGCATTCCTTGAATTAGGAAGAGTATTTCATTACAATGATTACAAATAATATTTAAGACAAATCGTGTAAAATTATAAAATTTACACTTTTATGAAATTTCAGGTTTTTTAAAAAGACAGAACCATCAAAATTAACTTTCAGAAAGTTTAGTTATGATTCACGGGTAATTCAAACATGGTATTTCAGTCGTTAATAAATAAAAAATGTTTGCAAAAATTATTGTTCTTCTCGAACAAGCATTTGGTGTCAACGATAAACACCGAAGTTGTCACAGATACATTAATTAAGCGAGGCCGTACATAGCGGAGGGCAGTCATCTTGGCACGGTTTTTTAAGTTTTTTTTGTTCTCTAGTTATCGTTGTAGCATGTTATAGAGCTATGCAACTTGGCACGGTAATAAAAGGCTTAACTTGTACTTAAACCATGGCTGTGTTTTTGCAAATGCTTCGCTTTACTGTTATAGTACGTTTAAATTGTGGGAGCTCAGTGATTTCCCCCTTTTGTTTATAGCAGTGTATCGACTGTGTTTTGAATTTACCATTAAATGAAAGGCAATGTTTGGTTCAAGCTAAACAAGGTGTTTATGCTATAATAAATCATGACAATTTAAGACAAAAAGCTTCCTTTAAAGGTCTTAAAGCCAACTTTCTGAGTAGGGGTGTAAACAAAAACGTCCAACTGTAAACCTTGTCTGTATACGAGAGATCCCTTTGAGGGGTGTGCGGAGTTTACACCCATCCCCCCCAAACAAAAACTCCTAGGTACGTCCCTATCAAGCTATTTAAAATCAATAAAATTTGAAACACTTTTACATTTTTTTATATAAGTCCAATAAATATGGCCATCTCCTTTCAATTCATTGCAGCATCTTCCGGTACCGCAATGTCAGCAATTCGACAAGGCTTTGCTGAATGGACCCAGAACACTTGTATTACGTTTAAGGAGAGGACCAACGAGAGAGACTATGTTTCCTTCTTCAAAGGATCAGGGTTAGTAATTTTTGTCACGTGTATATATGTTAAATGCAAGTTTGCCTACCCAGATATGATTTATATTCTTTTCATGTTTGCCTGTGCCATATAAAGGTTTCCTCAACAATATCACATGTGTTCCGTGTGGGTTATATTTTATAGACAGGAATTTTAACATGAAGAAGTCCTCTCCAAAATCAACCTACGTTGATATTTCACCTTTCTGCTCTGAAAACGTCATATATCTTAAAAAATTTTTACAGAAAGTAGCTAATTTTATGCCAGAACACACTTGAACTTTCTTAATTACCAAGAAAGAAATTGTGGAGTTAAGTATATTATTTTCTTTCAGTTGTTGGTCTTACGTTGGAAAAATAGGGAATAAACAGCAATTATCCCTTGCGACAGGCTGCTGGTCTAGGGGAATAGTTGCTCACGAGATAGGTAAGTTATATGATGGACTTGAGTGGTATTTGTTTGGAGGGGGGAGGATGGATTCTGAAGGTGACGTATTTGGACACTTTTAATTTATAACTATGTGACTTTTTCAGAAATTTATCAGAGGACAATTAAGTGTAGTTGGTCATATTTCATCAGTTGAATTTGATGTTACCATGGCAAATTATGACAGCCAGGAATAATCCGATTGTTAATGAATTAAAATTTCTTCTCTCTCTCTCTCTCTCTCTCTCTCTCTCTCTCTCTCTCTCTCTCTCTCTCTCTCTCTCTCTCTCTCTCTCTCTCTCTCTCTCTGGATGAATTCGCGTTCTTCTTATCAGGTTTTGATAACTTTTTGGTAGTGTCTGACGTCTTGGGTTAATTCGGTTGGCGGATTCGCCGATTTGGGAATCATGATAAAAATACCACGTTGTATGATGACATCAGTTCCTATTGCAGACCTCAAAAGGAAAAACCAAGGGTCATACAATTCCTCCCCTAGGTTTTATCCCTAAAACTTTAAATAATAAACGCGGAGTTACGAATGGAGGGGAGCTGAATCTGCTAATCGTGAACGTCATTAACCAAGCTTTTTTGTTTTATGGTTTCTTTTGGGCGAGACGTGTTTGAGCTAAGACCCCATTGCAAGAGGAAACGATTATCCATAGTTAAAGCCAGACACAAAATGTTTATTTTACAGGGCATGCCTTGGGATTTTTTCACGAGCAGTCAAGAACTGACAGAGATCAATACGTCAGAATTAATTATGCCAACATCGTTGATTGTAAGTATGCTTTACTGTTGTTCAAACGAAGTATGAAACCCAAACCAAAGAGATTGTAAATAATTGTATAAGATGTTATGTTCATCTAGTTTCCGTAATGGGGCTAACGATCAAGAATAGAATGCTTCAGCTGTCTCTGAAGCTGGGCTCTCGTTAATTAAAAAGATTGAGATTTTGTTTGTGGGAGCTTTAGGCTCTCAAAATTACAGACGTTAAATCGCTAAAGTATGAAATGTTCGGTTACGGCGTAAAATAGACTTAAGAAGGCAACGAGTCAGAGGCGAGCGCTACTGTCGTCGTCAAGATCTACTGTTAATAGACAAAATGTAAATTACAGAATGTCTACAAATTATGTATTAAGGACCTAAATGAAAAAGAATAATAAATCTAAATTAACTATGTTCAACAGCTGCAAAGGGTAACTTCAACAAGTACGGTGCGAATGTGATCACCACGATGGGAACGGTTTATGACTATGGTTCAGTGATGCATTATGGAGAAAGATACTTTTCCAAGAACGGAAGACCAACCATAACGCCTTTGCAATCCGGGGTAAGTGGGAGAAAAAAATTACTACTGGAGCTGTTCCATAAATTAATTGGAGCTATGAAACTTATTCACGTTTGTATATTATAATCTCCGTATTGTGATTGAATGACTTTCTCATTAACAAAAGAGTGAGACTAAGGCCCTATCCACCCTATGTAATCGCTTTCAAAAGTGTCTGTCCAGATATCCACAATAAAACGTCCGAAAACGATGGAAACAACTGGGCCTAAGATTGCGTATATATCAGTCACATCACAAGACCATCCGCCATCTTGAACCGATGGCATGTAATGTTATTTACGTCACCGTTTTCAAAAGTCTCCATTTTCATCCGTCCACACTAAAAACAAAGTGTTTTCAAAAGTACAGTCTCCGCTTTTTAAAGTACTTTTATATAGCTTATATATGTGCCTGTTTGTCCATAAGAGCTTCGTAAGGGTACTTGCGTCCAGTTCGCACTCTTCACTTTGGGAAATGTCATATTTTTAATCATAAATGTTTCTTTTCTTTGAGTTATGTGTCTCCATAAAGCTGAAAAACCAAACCGTTCTCGAAAGTCTCCGTTTTTATAGGTATTTTCGGACGTTTTGGTGTGGACGATACGCGAAAACGTATCAAACAGCATGCGTTTTCGGGTGTGTTTACATAATACCGCTGGGCTGCGACTTTCATTCCGGTACGAGTTCATCCCGGTTCCCTCTTGTGACTCTGTATATGTTTTCATGACATCTGTTCAAAATGTCATAATGGTGCAAGTGCACTACGGTTCTCGTACCTGATTGAACCTGATCGAAATTGCTGCAACCTAGGTTTGCTTCAGGAACAGACCTTAAAACGCAACGAATCAGTGGCGCGCATTGCCGTCGTGGTTAAGACTTGAAAAACATATGGATCCAGAATGCCTAACTTCAGTTGAAGAGAGTGACAAGTCTAACTTACCTAGGGGATAAAAGCAATATGGCGACTCGTTAATACCAGTGCGAGTTTTCACATGTATAAACACCCCCTACAACAAATCGCAGTCTCGCTCACACGCGGTTGTACATGCACGCTTGCATCTACATAAAATAATTTACCAAAGTTGTGATTGGTTCAATGGATTGTTTGCGATTTCAATTGTGTTCATTCACCTTTAGTTCGTTTTTTGATATTCTTACTATCTCTCGCCGAATTCTCCATGACTATACTGGAAAGAAATATGACTCAGCAGTCATGACGCACCTGACCACCTGAGCGGGAGGCGTAATAAGAGTCAATTGAATTACAGATCTTATTTTTTCCAGCTGGTTATCGACTTATTTTGGCCAACAAACAGACCGAGTTATACGGAAAACTTACATATTAACTTGCATATGAAAACATACATATTAAAAAATAAAAACAAAAAAAAAACTCAGAAATCAAGGGAAAGACTTGAGAGAGAATTTTATCGCTGAGTCATATTTCTACATGGAGACCTTTGAAGAGAAAGCAATAGAATCCGCGCCCTGCAAACCTAAGATCTGGAAGCGATACGTGGACGATACCTCCACCATCCTGGACCGAGACAAAGTTGACAGCTTTCTACAACACCTCAACAATCGCAACCGACCATCCGTTTCACCATTGAAACCGAGAATGACAGCAAGATCGCCTTTCTCGACGCGTCAGTTAATTTTTTACCACTTGAATGGAGTAGTACTTTGCTTCTTACAATTGGCATCAAATCATCGCGGAAATTAATTGACTTAATGAATTCAAAGTTGAAAAGGAGCTCGTTTCCTCAGTATTTTAAGCTGACATGTATACCTGTAATAGTTTAAGGCATAAATTGGGCTACTAGTATTCTGTACGACTCAACACTGAAACAAACGACCACAACAACGACAAAAACATACGTTCACATAGAGAATTCTTGAGCTAACTGTATATTATTTTTTGTTTGTTAGGTTTCCATTGGCAACCGCCAAGGGATCAGTAAGATCGATGCTCAAGAGATGGGCTTGTTGTACGGCTGTAAAACTGGTAATTGTATTTTCTTTGATACCTTTGAGGAATTATGATCTGCAAGTTTACTGGTCTTACCGTTTGGTTTGCGAGACATATTGGGGAAATAGTCAAAAATAATCTTCGGTAGTGTCTGTATGTACTCTCCCCTCCCGAATTTTTTTCACGCCTTTGAGGAAGGTAGTTTTAATGATCAGCGACCTCTCTGTTAGAAGAAAAAATTGAAAGGGGATTCAAGCATGCTACATGCTAATCAATTTAGTGTCATTTAATTTTATCGCCAGGCTTAAAGCATACTAGACTTTTCACAGTCCTCCTATTTTTCCGTGGGATTCTCGAGACCGGTACGCTTCGATGGAACCGCCGCCATCTTGGTTTGTAAAAGCGAGCGCGGTCTGGGGAGAGTGTCTAAACTACCGAGGGGAGCGGGAGTGGGTGTTAATATTACTCGCTTTAACAAACCAACGGCAGCTCCATCGAAGCGTACCGGTCTCGAGAATCCCACGGAAAAAAAGGTAGACTGTGAACAGTCTAAAAGCATACCAGCACATTTCTTTCACTGCGTAGGAACTTTCTCACATGGTCCTATTTTAAGAGTCTCACCACGGGGTAGCTGTACATTGGATTCATGGTTTGAAACTCCCGCTGGGAGAATCACTTGTCATGACCCCTTCCCTTAGGCTTGCGTTCTCCCTCATTGACCGTCCCGCCGCACTTACTACTAGCATTTTTTTTCATCAAGAATAGTTGTTGAAGTGGTAGCGAGGTTTTCAAGTTCAACTTTACTGTTGTTTTTCCATGGTGCTCAGTGGAATATCCGAGCCAAACCACTGACAACAGAAGTAGTGTAAACGCTTTGCACGTACCGAGTAATTAGTAGGTTCAATTGCATGGGCTAATTTACAAGTTGCATCCTCTCGGCCGGTTTCTTTTTCCCTTTTGCTGAGGTGAAAATCGGCGTGATTCAAAAAAATCTGTAACATGCCGCAGATGTTTATAAAATTAACCGATTTCACACATTTTATATGTAGATTGGGCCAAGTGAGTCCGATTAATCGATGCAACTGTCAACTCAAATACTGTTTTGGCCTTTTCTTGTAACTTTTAACATAACAACAAATCAATGTTTATTTCAGCAACACCAGCCCCACCGACGGGAGGACCTCCCACCAATCCATGTAAGTTGAGCTTTATCATAAATGTCAGGAACCCATGCCTAGTAGCTTCCATCTTTATTCATTTCTTGAATCAACCTTTTCCATAGTATATTTATTTTTAGAAATGCTTTTCCGGCGAAATGGTATGCCTATTGAGTGGGTATTTGGTATGAGAGGGGCTCCGGGTTGTAGGATCTACATAAACGGCAGGCAATTCACTACTTCACTCTGTGTATTTTCAATTTGGTAGGCTGAAAAATAATGTAATAATAATGTGCAAATATCGACGTAACACGTGATCAACAACCCTAAATGATGATAATAACAATAATAATAATAATAATAATAATAATAATAACACTAGTCTGTTTCAATTTTCTGTACATATTACAAGTTTCAACTTTTCTGCTCCTTTCTGGGTCAAAACCTTGAACACGTTCAAGAACTTGGGTTGAAAAACTTGAAACAGTAATATAAACCATCGACCATTTTGTCCTTCGGTTCTGGAATTCACTTGTCAGTATTTCTCAACCTAATTTCAATTCATAAGCAAAGAATATGACACTGTCTTTGCGCTTTATGACCTTCTTACCTTCCTCTCCAGTGTCGTGCACCTTTGACAGCGGTTTGTGCTCGGGATGGAAACAGGAAACATCAGACAAGTTTGACTGGACACTGAGGTCTGGCTCTACAACATCCTCCGGTACAGGACCATCAGCAGGTCATGGTGGATCAGGTGTGTATAAAAATTTATTTTTGTTTAACTTGTGACTTTCTTCTTACGCTACAGCTTTTTGATCGTCCATTGTTCTTTTTAGTGTTTATTGATTACAATGTATACACTTTTTGACTATAATTATAATGACGTTAAGCCAACTTCGAAAAGTCGTCGTTTTTAAGCCATTTTTTGAAACTCTTAAAAAAGATTTTAAGTAATGTTTTAACACAACTTTATAGTCAAACGTTTTATAAACGATATAGCGTACGGCCTACTGAGATCAAGTTTCTTTTTATGGACTCAAAATAGGCCGCCTATTGTTGCAGACAGGACATTTACTATGAGTTGACTAAATAATAAAAAATTCGATAAAATATAAGAAATGCTGATGAGAATACGACAAGGTCCAGTAAAACTTGTACAGAGATGAACCTCGAAACTTAAATTTCATTAAGCTTCGTTATTATTCTGTTCAATCACAAAACTCTAACGACGGAGAGTATTACTTGTTTACGTACGCCCATTTCAAAATTGGAGCGGTCAGTCAGAAGTCAGGGCCTATTGTAAGAATTGGGATAAATACGGTCAATCTTTGCATTACTAAATTTATGTAGCCATAAAAAGGGGGTTTGGGGCAGTCGGAGGATCTTTTATCATTATTCTTATCATTATTATTATTATTATTATTATTATTATTATTATTATTATTATTATTATTATTATTATTATTATTATGGCTCAGGACACAGATCTCGTTTGAACTCTTAAGATCGGTACATGCATGCGTCAGAGGTTCGCGTACGCCGTTTTGTAGCAAGATAAAGTAATCATTAGACTGTGAAATAAATGTCGCTTGTGCAGATATCTGAAATACGTGTCTATATGCGTTTATACTTAGGGCTTTTTATGGACACTGGCTAAGCCGTCATTAGTATAATTCGATTGTATGACTTTGATATCTCTGCATGATGGAATTCTTTATTTTATAGTTTTGAACTTTTATTATTAATTATATCTATTTCCTCTTCTTTTATGTAAGGTTAAGTTGCTTCTATTTTTTAGAATTTGTCAATGAATAGTGTTTTAACAGCAGGTTGTTTGTAAATAGGATTTTGATTGAGGTTTTGTAATAAAGATTTTATATATTATTATTATTATTATTATTATTATTATTATTATTATTATTATTATTATTATTAATATTATTATTATTATTTGCAATTGAAGTAAGAAAAACATGCAAATGCACACACACGAGGCCGTTTTTTATCTTTGCCTTTACTATTTGACATACTTTTCGTTAGAAATGACATCTATCGGACACCATCAACACTTAAAAAACATTCAACATAACCAGACAACCGCATAAAGATTATAAACTCGCCATTTTTGAGAGCCTCACCGAGGGAGTATGACCGCCATCTTACCCAGACCCAGTCCCCAGGTTGTTTGTAAATAGGATTTTGATTGAGGTTTTGTAATAAAGATTTTATATATTATTATTATTATTATTATTATTATTATTATTATTATTATTATTATTATTATTTGCAATTGAAGTAAGAAAAACATGCAAATGCACACACACACATATCCCTAGAAGGTTCGGCTGCTTCGCTTACATTATACACATACAGTAATCTTACTTTTTACAATTTAATTATGAATAAAGGTTCAACCTAAACATCCTCCAGGCGGTTGGAGGATACAGTTAACTAAAAAGAAGATCCTGAGTCAGAATGGGGACGACAAAGAGTACCCTATACTTTATTCTTATTAGTTTGTATTCTTATCATAAACGATCTTTTCACACTCCCGCTGACGTCTCTGTTTGCATTTGCGACCTGGAAGAAGTTTCGACCCGTTTTTTCTTAACGGGTGGTAGTTTTTTCGTATCAACTAGTCCCATGTGTTTTTCATCGTGTTAAGTTTTCGACACCTAAACTTTTCGATTTTATGGAAATGAACATTGTGCCCGTAAAACAGTCTTTTACTCCTGAAATACTTTCGGAAGGTTTTAGAAACTCTCGTCTGGAATTCATTTGATTGCTTTCTGTCTTTTCAAGGAAAATACATGTACATTGAGACTTCGAGTCCAAGGGTGCCAAATGACAACGCCAAGCTTTCATTTACTTCTGCTGGAAGCGGTAGTTTTTGCATGACCTTCTATTACCACATGAATGGAGGAGCTGTTGGTGCATTGAAAGTATACAGTGGTGGTCAGATAAAATTTTCCAAGTCAGGAAGCCAAGGAACTGACTGGCAGAAAGCCGAGGTTGACATCACTGCAAGCGGAAGTGCCGTAAGTATGACGTATTTTCGAGACAGTTTCTAGTAATCCATGCTGCAAAACTTAAATATTAACTTGCATATGAAAACATAGTATATTAAAATATAAAAAAAAAGACAAAACAAAACACACTTAAAAGGACAACAAAATTAAAAATTTTAAATTTACTGGAATCTGAAAAAACCAAACATCTTCGAATCGAAACCGTTTGTCTCTACTGCCAGATGAATTCAAGTGGTCGTTCATCAACTGACGTCGACTTTACTGTTCATTATCCGTTCATACCAAAGGAAAAACACAAAATGAACAAAGCTTCTCTAGCAGGTGGTTCACATGTCATGAGCTAATCAAACGCGCTACCGGCCAGGACTAGGATATTTTAAAACAACTTGCAAATGCAGCACGGCAGTCAACAACAAGTACAAAATAAGGTGATGGGCACCGCAGGAATTGAATGATGTATTACTTGCGCCAAAAGAAATCAGAAAACCAAGCCAGCTTTTCATATAAAATTCTCTTCCGTAAATTTTCTTTCGCATTTTATTTTTCAAGTTTGTTTTAACAATTTGTTATGACTTGGGTTCAATTGAGGTAGCTTCTGAAAAACCCAATATCAAAAAAAAAACCCAATATTAAAAATGGCAGATCCAATACATACGGCCGCTGTGACAACATATTCATTAGAGAACACAATGCAAGCTCGATTGGTAATAAAACGAGGTGAGAAAGATTGTAATACGATATTTGCAATTGATCAAAGATCCGGCAGTGCTCAATGACTAATTTAGGACATTTATTTTTGTTTTAGATATTAATTATCGTGTTCCATGATCAGTCATGAAAAAGTTTGCTTTATTGCCCGACCCTGATATCACTACTCTCTTTGTTTTAAGGTCCAAGTGTTGTTTGAGGGGGTGAGAGGATCAAGCTGGCAAGGGGACATCGCCATTGATGACTTTTCACTGAGGCCAGGACGTTGCTCAGGCTTACCACCAACTCCACCCCCACCACAAACACCAGCTCCGCCACCTGGAGGTTTAGTTGATGTTTCAGTATTGATAGTACACAGCTGTGAGCTTAAGAATGAAAGGAAGCCAGCTTCCTCTCAACACCCTCTATACGAGCTTTTTGTAGCCGTGATTCATTTGTTTACATCCAATCCAGTTTAAAGCGTTTACCTGAACTTGTCATGCAACATTTTGAATATAAGAAGATTTAAATCGTTTCTTTTGCTCCTTCCTAATATGTCCGAAGGCATATACTTTCTTTCTTTCTTATATATTCTTTTAAGCGTCGTTTAGACAGTTCTTATAGAGTATTTCTCACTTTTCGGACGAACTAAACAACTTTTCCAGTTTAGTTGCCGTTCCTGCTTATCCAAGGCCAGACCAAACAAACTTCTTTGCAAAGAGATCCGGGTGGCTAAAACATGCTTCGGTGTTGCTAACAATAGGTCCTTTTGCCATGAGAGTGTCCAAAAAGAGCTCTGTAAACAATTTTGAAAACATCTCAAAGTACTGATCACTATCTTCCGTGTTCAAAGGAAATAAACGAGGATGTAACGATAAGATTCTTCATTTTTAAGATTGCGGATCTAGACCATCTCACTCTCGTATCGTGGGTGGCGATAATGCAAAGATTAACGGATGGCCATGGCAAGCAATGTTGGTCACCACTTCTGGCAGGCAGTTCTGTGGAGGGTCACTGGTGGATCCCTTGTGGGTTGTAACAGCCGCACATTGTGTCAAAGGACGGAGTCCGTCATCTTTGAGAGTGAAGTGAGTATTTAAGAATAATCAACTGTTCGAGTCCTAGTGTTTACAAGGCGACTGTTTTAGAAATAACGTATTTAGTGTCATCTTAGAACAGGAATGCGCGCGATTACCCATGCGTATTGAAGACCTCTCTAACATTTTGAACCCCCAAAGAAGACACCACTTTATTTTAAATCTAATTAAATTATGGTATTTGAAAAGTAATGTAACTCTTTTACCACAGGGTCTTGCTCTTACTGAAGACGAGAGGCCGTGCCTTACGAAATGTTGCAAAAATATATATATTCCCTAACCTTGAAATCAGCCTTGCACTTTTTTTTCCATTATTTAACCCCAAAAAATTCCTAATCATTGGTGAACAAGTTGAAATCACTTTCTTGACAAGGTTGGTTACCATAGCAACAGTGTAGCATGTTAGAAAACACCTCTAATTTTTACTTTAAGTGAATATTACTCGTGATATACGAGCTAGGTGTTCCGATTTTTGTTTCAAGACTGCGACTTTTTTACTTTGCAGAAAGTTGACTGATTGGAGTGGCATCGATTTTTAGTTATAGCCACTTAAAGCTAAAACCAGGCGTGTGTATGAAAACGTTATACTTTTGCTATGGCAACCTATTATATCAAGAAAACAAACATAACCTGTTCACCTATAATAAGCAATTTCTTTGATATCATTACTATTACATCAGCTGCGAAAGGGTGATCTTATTAATCTGTTAAGGTGTAAGTTCCTGACAGTAATGGAACAGGTGTCAGCCACTTTAAGCTGAAGGATGTTACCTTCGAACAAAATTCTTTAATTGGTCCTTCTGGCTAGGATAGGATAGTGGGTAATATTCAGATTTTCCTCTGTGCTGTCTTGTTCACCTAAATTGTGGTTCACCAGACCATTTTCAGCTTTTTTTCATATTTTGTATCACTGCAACTGTAAGTCCATCGTGACATTTTCAGTGGTCAATTCCGATGACTGGGGACATTAGATCGTCAACGAAACTGAGAGAGTTCAAATCCAGATTTTTTAAGCATGCCCAAGTTATCGTAATTTGGGCTGAATTTCACTCGCTCGCTCGCTCGCTCGCTCGCTCGCTCGCTCGATCCAATGCAAACGTTATATTAATTTAATCGGAATTTAATCAAAATTATAAGTTATTCATGAGTCTACGTATAGCGCTTGTATTCACCATCAACCGCCATTACGGGACAAAAAATAAGAGCGTAAAATCACTCGACGACTAACTTATTCTTAAAAGTAAACACTAGTAGGTGTGTTGTCTGCTAAATCCTTCCATTGACTGAAACTACTGTGAAACTTAGGGACAACTTGTCATTTTAGTGACTAAAAGCGCCCCGTTTAAAGCCGCTCAAGGCCGAAATTGTCGTCCAAGTCAACAGGGATTTCCCGCAAAATGGAAGCAGAAAATATGATGGAGAAACGTCTGACGGTGTTCTCTGTTCATTCGCGTGTTCGTTTTTGGCGGTCCGAAGTAATTTGACCGTTAAAATCCTAGCGCCACAGGTGCAAGATAATTAAAAACCCTCAACAACTTATAAATACAGAAATTAATCTCTCGTTCAGAAGTTGTGGACAATATTGTTTAGTGGCGTAGCTCGCTGACTTAGACGCAAAGGGTTCCGAAGTAACGGAGAATTTTTTTTTTCTTTTCTTTTCTTTTTTGTTTTATACCTCGCTGCTAATTACTTCTGCATTCGTGAGTTGGCTCACAGGAGCCTTTGAATAACATATTTTATCATTCAACACATTGTAACACTGCCCAAATATGGTCATGGTTAATACAATATACTTCGTCCGCACATAACAGATATCCTGCGTTATAATCCATCAAATATTTTCGCTCGCGCGCGATTGGTCTAAACGCCTCACGTGACCGAATATACCCCAGCTAAAACTGGGGAATATCCGAGAATATTCCCCAAGTGATATTCCCCAATTTCAAAAACTTCAAGGAGCGTCAAGTTTGCAATTCAAATGAATGTCAAGATGGGTGGACGGTTTGCTTTCGTGACAGAAGAAGAGTTAAACCTGATGGTCGATAAACCAGTACCAGAAAACAACATACGCTCTAAACGTTTTTGACGGTAAGCTGTTCGTAAACGAAATGTTGAAATACTCAAGCTCGTATTTGCGACATTTTCTCTTGGTTTGAACTCTGTTTAACAGTCCTTGAATTAAAAATGTGGTAAAACCGAAAAATATGAAAGGCGAAAAGTTTTACCCTATCTCATTTAAGAGTATTTATGGTTTTCTTCCAGTCTGGCGGAATGAGAAAGCCATCAACAAGCTATTAAACGAGTTTTATTAATAAGCTCGAAGCTCGCTCACACGACGGCAGGTATTACAGTTGTAATTCAATGAGAGCAATTCGTGCTGGCCTGGATATAAGGAATTTAAATAACGAAAACATAAATTTCAGTACCATTACTGACAGAGTTCAAACAGGTAAATGATGTTATCAATGCTCACCTGGTCGAGATCGCTCGCGAGCATAAAATCTCGTCCACGAAACAAAAACCAGCCATGATACCCCGAGATGTCGAAATTCTCTACGAAGAGAAGCAGCTTGTCCTACTCTCGAGCAACAAGTTTAATCCTCAGTGATTGTGAACGACTTCGTTGCTGGCTCCATTCAATGTCAAGTTAGCAAAGAAAGCGCTTTGATGGAATCCAGCAAAAACAACCGGTGGCGTCGTATTCGACTGCAGGTTCAGCTTCGATTTCTTCACAGGTCGTTTTCAGCTAGCAAATTCCACAATTGTATTTTCGAGTGCTGCTCCAACTGAACACGAGATAAAGGAAGAGAACGACAAAGCGCCGGCTGTTTCGTTGACGGCAGTTTACACTTTTTACGGAATGCGATACTTTACAGTTTTTCGTTTTCAGTGATCTTTAGCTTGTTTTTGAAAGGTAGTTAAATTCCCTGTAACCTTATCCGCCACTTGTATCTTACTTTTGTCTTTCACGGAATTAAACAAGTTTACTTTCCTTTCAAATGTTTTACCTTTTCCCCAAACAAACGCTTTCGACCTGAAGCGAAATCTGACGTGGAGACGTGGAGATTTTGGAAGCCAACTGACAAACTTTGACGTGATTGACATATGACAGAATGGCAGATCCTGCTGATTCCTGCGAGATTCCCGCATGTTGCGAAAAGTATTTGAAGGATAACAAACACAATAGCCTCCGTTTGACTTTAAAAATATGCTCAGATATTTGTCCTTGGACATTATCTGCTCCTTGAAGCTCACAGTTTTCCTCGAGTTTCGCTTTCGGAAAACTGTTCGCTTCGCGGAACAGATAATGTCCGCGGACAAATATCTGAGCATATTTTCGCGCCAAATGGGGGCTATTGTTCATATATACGTAATTTGGTCTAACGGGAAGAAAAATGGCAGAGCGCTTTCAAAAAGTAACCACCTCAAAACTACACCAAATTATTAATAATGCTGTTTAATAAAACACAAAGAAGAACCAAGTTTGCTGTCAAGATTTGTAATGGTTAGTGTAAAAACTTTTACTGCTTAAGCTTACCTTTTTGTTTATGAACTGGCAAATTACAGTTCAGCATTATTTTTTTTTTTTTTTTTTGCTAGACTTTTGTATTGTCCCGTAGTCTAGCAAAGACTCGGAAATTACAAACAGTACTTTCTTAGAATGGTGCTCGCAACAATTAAACAGAGGTCTCGAGTCGTCTTAAAGAGATGGAGAAAACCACCTAAGAAAACCGATCTCGGAAAGTGCCTCGTGAAATTTTATCTCTCTGGTAGACAGGATAATTGTTAAGTATTCATGCGAGTTCTTACCATATATGTATCTAGTAGGGCAAATTTTAACTATTGTAATTGAATCCCTATTTGTTTGTAACTTTTATGTAAAGGGCCTCTCTGAAAACAACCATGTTGTGAGAGAGCACCCTCTATACCTATTATAAATGTTTCCTAGTTATGTCGCATGGGTAGGATTCCCACTTTTCACAACACAAATGTTTTGTTTTTTCCTGTTTGATTATACCCTGTCTAGATTGGGAGCTCATTATAGAGTAAGTGGGTCTGTTGGTACAGAGCAGACCATCGACGTTCAACAAATTATTAATCATGAAAATTATCACAAACCAATACAATACGCCCACGACATAGCACTGCTCAAACTTAAAAGCCCTGCTGTCCTTGGGAAAGGAGTTGGCCTTGTTTGTTTGCCAAATCCAAGCAACGCTCTTCCAATTGACAACCCAAGCAAGAGGTGCTGGATAACTGGATGGGGAACTTTGTCATCGGGTGGAAGTCAACCTAATATCCTCCAGCAAGCCTCGGTTCCACTGGTGTCAAAATCGCGTTGTTTGGTGGCTTATCCGGGAAAGATTGATGACTCCATGTTATGTGCTGGTCTAGACAAAGGAGGAGTTGATTCCTGCCAAGGTGATAGTGGTGGACCGCTGGTTTGTGATTATAACAATAAATGGCATCTGGAGGGTGTCACCAGCTGGGGATATGGCTGTGCTATGGCTAAGAAGTATGGTGTTTACGCTAAGGTTGGTGAAGTTAGGTCATGGATATTAACAAAGACTGGAATAACCCCGCCTAGTCCAAAACCACCAACTGCGCAACCGCCAACTCCACCGCCGCCGGCAACTCCACAACCGCCACAAAAAGGTATAGAATAGAGATGTTTGTTTGCTTCCTCTCGAAGTATAAGCCGAAATTACATTTCACCCAGAAATGAAAATACGCCAAAGATAGGTTTTAAACGTGATCCGAGACGTAAAGTTGTATGTGCTACTGATTTTAAATTGCCAATGTTTATTAATCAATAAAAATAAATTTGCTTCGCGTCACTTCTATGGGTGGATTGCAGTGCCGCCATGTTGTTGGACAAACCAAAAGAAAATTTGCTCACATATAGTTTGCCCTCGCCCATTTTTTTCCTTCAAATCTGAAATTCACTTGTCAGTATTTCTCAACCTAATTTTAATTCATCTGCAAAGAATAGGACACTGTGTTTGTGATTTATGACCTTCTTACCTTCCTCTCCAGTGTCGTGCACCTTTGACAGCGGTTTGTGCTCGGGATGGAAACAGGAAACATCAGACAAGTTTGACTGGACACTGAGGTCTGGCTCTACAACATCCTCCGGTACAGGACCATCAACAGGTCATGGGGGTTCAGGTGTGTATGAAAATTTCTTTTTGTTTAACTTATGACTTTCTTCTTACGTTACACTTTTTTGATCGCCCATTGTTCTTTTTAGTGTTAATGGATTACAATGTATACACTTTTTGACTATAATTATAATGACGTTAAGCCAACGTCGAAAAGTCGTCGTTTTTTAGCCATTCTTCGACACCTTAAAAAGATTTGAAGTAATGTTTTAACACAACTTTATAGTCAAACGTTTTATAAACGATATAGCGTACGGCCTACTGAGATCAAGTTTCTTTTTATGGACTCCAAATAGGCCGCCTATTGTTGAACACAGGACATTTACCATGAGTTGACTAAATACTAAATACTTCGATAAAATATGTGAAATGCTGATGAGAATACGACAAGGTCCAGAAAACTTGTGCAGAGATGTGAGATGAACCTCGAAACATAAATCGGTCATTAAGCATCGTTATTATTCTGTTCAATCACAAAACTCTGATCACGGAGAGTATTACGTGTTTCCCTACGCTCATTTCAAAATTGGAGCAGTTATCAGAACTCAGGGCCTATTGTAAGAATTGGGATAAAAACGGTGACTCTTTGCATTACTAAATTTATGCAGCCATAAAAACGGGGGTTGGGGCGGTCAAAGGATCTTTTATTATTATTATTATTATTATTATTATTATTATTATTATTATTATTATTATTATTATTATTATTATTATTATTATTATTATTCCTATCCTGTTAAGTTTTCGACGCCTAAGCTTTTCGATTTTATGGGAATGAACATTGTGCCCGTAAAATAGTCTTTTACTCCAGAAATACTTTCGGAAGGTTTTAGAAACTCTCGTCTGGAATTCATTTGATTGCTTTCTGTCTTTTCAAGGAAAATACATGTACATTGAGACTTCGAGTCCAAGGGTGCCAAATGACAACGCCAAGCTTTCATTTACTTCTGCTGGAAGCGGTAGTTTTTGCATGACCTTCTATTACCACATGAATGGAAGAGATATTGGTGCACTGAAAGTATACAGTGGTGGTCAGATAAAATTTTCCAAGTCAGGAAGCCAAGGAAATGCCTGGAAAAAAGCCGAGGTTGACATCGCTGGAAGTGGAAGTGCCGTAAGTATGACGTATTTTCGAGACTGTTTCTGGTAATCCATGCTGCAAAACTTACATATTAACTTTCACATGAAAACATATAGCATATTAAAAGAAAAAGAAAGACAAAACAAAACACACATAAAAGAACAACAAAATTAAAATTTTAAATTTCCTGGAATCTGGAAAAAAAACCAAGCGTCTTCGAATCGAAACCCTCTGCTCTTCTGCCAGATGAATTCAAGTGGTCGTTCATCAACTGACGTGGACTTTGCTGTTCATTATCCGTTCATATCGAATGGAAAACACAAAATGAACAAAGCTTTTTTAGCAGGTGGTTGACATGTCATGAGCTAATCAAACGCGCTATCGGCTAGGACTAGGTTTCTTAAAACAACTTGCAAATGCCTCACGGCAGGTAAGACCAAGTTATTAAAATGCCAAACAAAAAATAACGTGATGGGCACCGCAGGAATTGAGTGATGTCTCACCTGCGCCCAAAAAAATAAGAAATCCAAGCCAGTTTTTCATATAAAATTCTCCTTCGTAAATTTTCTTTGGCATTGTACTTTTCTCGTTTGTTTTAGCAACTTGTTATGACTTGGGTTCAATTGAGGTAGTTTCTGGAAAACCCAATCAGATCTAGAATGGCAGACCCAATACATGGCCGCTATGACAACATTTTCTGTAGAGAACACAAGGAAAGTTCCATTTGTAATAAAACGAGGTGACAAAGACTGTAATAGAATGTTTGCAACAGATCAAAGGTCAACGAAAGTAATTGCACTGCTCAATGACTAATTAAGGACATGAAATATATTAATTATTGTGTTCCATGATCAGTCATGAAAAAGTCTGCTTTATCGCCCAACCCTAATATCATTACTCTCTTTGTTTTAAGGTCCAAGTGTTGTTTGAGGGGGTGAGAGGAGCAAGCTGGCAAGGGGACATCGCCATTGACGACTTTTCACTGAGGCCAGGAAGTTGCTCAGGCGTACCACCAACCCCACCCCCACCACAAACACCAGCTCCGCCACCTGGAGGTTTGGTTGATGTTTTTCAGTATTGATAGCACACAGCTGTGAGCTTATACCCTGTGTGCGAGCTTTTTGTAGGCAGGATTCATTTGTTAACTTCCAGTCCAGTTTAAAGCGTTTACCTGAAACTTGTCATATAACATTTTGAATATAAGAAGATGTTTAAAAATCGTTTCTTTTACTCATTCCTAATGTCCGAAGGCAAATACTTTCTTTCTTTCTTTCTTATATATTCTTTTAAGTGTCATTTGAACTGTTCAGTTCAGTTCAGTTCCAAAAGAGTATTTCTCACTTTTCAGACGAACTAAACAACTTTTTCAGTTACGTTTTTCAGTTTAGTTTATTCCTACTTATCCAAGGCCAGACCAAACAAACTTCTTTGCAAAGAGATCAGGTGGCTTAAACATGCTTCAGTTTTGCCATAAGAGTGTCTAAAAAGAGCACCGTAAACAATTTTGAAAACATCTCAAAGTACTGATCACTATCTTCCGTGTTCAAAGGAAGTAAACGAAGATATGACGATAAAATTTTTCATTTTTGAGATTGCGGATCTAGACCATCTCACTCTCGTATCGTGGGTGGCGATAATGCAAAGATCAACAAATGGCCATGGCAGGCAACGTTGGTCACCGCCGCTTCTGGCAGGCAGTTCTGTAAAGGGTCACTTTATAATATTTTTACGGCCATTTGTGAAAAAGAAAACTTTGATAATTCTCTTATTGAGCTTATCAAAAACTTTTGCTAAGCAAAATATGTTCTGTACCTTAGGATTCTAAAAGGAATAGTAAAGTTCAGATTGTCATTTACACTGTAGGAAGACGAACAAGCAGACTTTTTACCAAACATGAGCCCATTCCCAATTTAATTATTAACACGCTGAATCTTTCTGGTATATTTCTTTAGGTTGTGAGGACAGTACAACATTTGCATTCGTCTGTCCACATGTTGCTTCTTGTGGAAACTTCTGCAATCAAAACAAAGCGTGGGCACAGAAAAACTGTCCAAAATCCTGCAACATGTGTCCCATTGGTAGGTTAATAGTGCTTTGATTTCCTTCATAACATGAACATGAACAAATAACTCACTGAAAAAAGACACGTTCTTTGACAAAAACTAACACGATCTTACGTTTCTAATTAACGAAGACCTCGAAAAAATCTTCACAAAGGGATTACATTCGGAAACAGCGAGGCGGGTTCAAAATTATTTGAAACTACTACAATGACTAATGGGCCTCCCTTACACGCGCTCTTTTTCTTGTCACGCAATCGTTCCCCTTACAAAAATTGAGTGACGAATCAAAAGAGGCTACGACTTATGTTTACACGCGCATGATCTTTTTTACACTGTTTCGGTTGTACTAGAAAGTCTCTCGATATGTATGTAATGGTTATAGGCACAATTGCAATATCAGTTTATAAAGCTTAGCAAATTCAAAGGGCCATTTGAAATTAAACTTTTCTTCTTCAAAAACAAACAAACAAATTAGCAAAGAAAGACTGTATGCTCTAATGCTGTATGCTGAAATGTCAGGCTTCTTCCCATCCGCTGTCCACATGGGGAGTAAATCGTGATGTCAAATTGCACCGCCGCATTAATGTTCTGTGGAATGATAATAAATTTAGGTCCAAAAAATAAGTGACCTTAGCATTTAACCATGCTGATGCTTAGAACTATTTAGTCGTTGCTGTGGTCACTTCAAGTCACCCCAGGAGGCTACCAAGTGGCTGAGCGATTAACTTCGCTGAACTTGAAATCCGGCGCTCGCTTGTTCAGGTCCCGCTACGGCCGCTAGATGGACTTGAAGTTTCTAGGAATCCCCGAGATCAACTGCTCGGCGACGCTTGTAAATTAGTCAATTGGTCCACCTCCTGTCAACCTGGATTTCCAATTTTGTCATGTTCAATTTTAACCACTTTTTTGTTAAGGTTAAATACGAGGCAACCTTTGCACATTGCGCTATAAACACTGACTGAGAGAAGATAAAGGTTCATATTAATTATTATTATCATTAGTTCCTCCCACTTCGGCTCCAGGGTCATGTGGCAAGTCCCCAGTGACTCGTGTTATTGGAGGAGTGGATGCAAAGCCAGGAAATTGGCCTTGGCAGGTGAGGCCAGATAATTCTATATATTATTTAAGACATTGCGTCAGGCAAATTTTTGATTTTTATTCAGCTAAGCTCACTTTTTTCCCTTTAAATATTTTATACACAGTTGACGAACGCGTGACCTACTACTTACTTTAATCACCACACTGAACTAGGAAGATTGAATGTGGACTTGAAATCTTAGATAAATGTGGAACAACTATTTCTTTTGCACCGAATTCTGCAGATGGATGGCACTTCGCGCGCTTTGCATGTCAAAATAAAACTAGCAGCATTGTTTTCAATTTTCCAACGCTGAAAGAATAACTAGGGACATAATATATAAACCTTGATAAAGAAAGCCTTTAAACCAGCGGGGCATCTGTTGGAGTGCGCCCCAACGTCGTCCACCTCTACAGTGTATATTTGCGTTCAAGTGTATGATAATTTAATTGACTGTACATAACTTTTGTATAAGGACGAGAGACCTGTTAAGACTCCCTCAAGAACTAAGAAGTTTCAATGCATTTTAAAACTAATGGGGCGAAACATGGATCACAATCCCTAGGACTATTAGATCATTGAAAAATCCTCTACAGAGCTCAAGGGAACATTTTTAAATATCAATAATATTTCCAGTCCGTTTTAGTTTGGAACTTAGTACTTATTTATTTTAATGTCCTTACTATAAATAATAATTTAATGTAAACACATTAAAACCATTGAAACCAGCCCTCCTGAACCGGACATCTCCTCTATCAATATTGTTCAAATAAATCAGTGTCTCAAAAATGGTCCGCCGTTCAAGCGAGGTTTAAAATAAGAGCAGGAGCCAAATAGAAGAGGTATGCTTAGATCCTGAGTCGCTACTATTAAACACTGTTAATTTTTATGTTCTTTTACATTAGATCGCCCTCCTGCGAGGAAGCTCCAAGTCGTTCAGTTGTGGTGGATCTCTGATCGCTCCTGATTGGGTGGTCACAGCAGCGCATTGTATTTCTACAACGTAAGTAAATGCGGGAATGTGGCTGTTGCTCTTTCTCAACCAAATAAATAAGAAAACAAAACCTGCCGTTAAATAAATAATATTAATTGCGTTCAAGCAAACTATTAACCACGTTTGCTGCCAACAATAGAAGCAACGCGTCTGATCGAATTACGTGAATCCACGAGAATATGCTGGCATATGACACCTGCATGCGGTGTCATCAGGAGAACTGTTTTAATAAGGCAGCAAATTAATTTTATAAAAGTGAAATAATTAAACCATTCACAATCAATTAACAAAGCCATTACTTTTTTCCCCAAACAGATGAAAATTCAGGACTCAGTTGTTCAAAGTCCCATTAAGCTAGTTCTGGTTTAATTTGAACTTTGATTCGAGTTTATTGACTAATCCATAACGATTCTCCCAAAAGATTTTTGTCCTTTAGTTTTGCCTTGGACGTTTCTTTAGCATTAGCTAAAACTTACCCGTCCATAAAATTTTTAACGAGCGAGATAAACACCTTGGTTAACTTTAATCATAGATTAGCGTTAATCGGCTTTCGAACAACCGGACCCAAGATGTTACTTGTAATTTATTCCACAGGACAGCCAGTTATTACACCATCCGCCTGGGTGATCATAACCGTTTGGTTTCCGAAGGAACTGAACAAGATATAACAGCCAAGCGAGTGATAAAACACCCCCAGTATTCATCGCGCACGATTGACAAAGACATTGCTTTGATTCAGCTGTCGAGGCCGGCTACTCTGAACGTTCGAGTTGGAACTGTGTGTCTACCAACCCAAGATGAAATGGTTCCGACCTCGTCCAGATGCTACATTACAGGTGAGTTGATTTAGAAATTCTAGCCTCTCTCGGCACTAAATGCATGCAGCATTGCGCGCTATAATATTCTGCTTTCGAGGTAAACAAATGAAATAGAATCAGAGAAGAAAAGATGGAGTAAATCCTTTTAAGCGAGCGTTTACAAACGAAATCGTCAGTATTTTTTTCTGATGGTTGTCACAAAGTAAAACTTAGACGCCTCGTTAGAAAATTCCCAAGTTTTTTTCTCTGCGAGCTTTTGGGAGGGTTCCTTTATGTCCAACATATCATCGATACGCCAAAGAAAGAAACGCTAACGTGTATTGTCTGCGCCTGTGTTGACAATTTGATGTTTTACGGGTTGACTAGACTTGTTCTAGTAGTATCTAATACTTTCTCGTCAGATAAAAGAGACATACAAAATTAATTGTACCAAAGAGTATAATGCACGTACAAAGCCAGTATTTTGCTTATCAAAACAACTATTTACTGACGTTCTCGTTGACGCCGCCGTCGTCGCTACTTAATGCCCTAACGTCGTGAAAAAAAAAAAATCAAAGTTTTAAGCAGAGCGTGGGCACTCGACAGTTTTTTTTTTTCCCTTCTTTTTTTTTTTTTCTGGCATTGGACGGCGTTGCTACTGACGATATTCCTAGATAAGTCGTTCACATTGTGCAAGTTGAACGGATTAGAATAATCACAATTAAAACAAAGTAGCTAAGATGATATGAATATTTATTTCTAAGTGACATTTTTGCTGGCGTTGCCGTCGTGCGATACGAATTGGCCACATTCGTTTTGGTATCAGAATGCCACATAACGTATTGAAGGATCCTTGAATCGGTAACTTTTTTATTGGACCCACTTTACGTTGAGAGAATCAACAAGCAAATGGGAATCCTTGTAGCACTGATAGCAGTTGTGATAAAAATTGATATTCCACCGCGCTCAAAATTCAATTATAAAGAATTATTAATTATTTTTTTTTTTTTTACTTTTTTACATTTTCATTTAGGATGGGGCAAGATAAAACACCCAGGATCTTCTCACAACATTCTTCAGCAAGCTCAAATGCCACCGGTCACCAACAGCGAATGTGCAAGAAAACTAGCGGCATCACCAGGTACGCGACTGAAGTCATTTTTTTTTATTTTTATTTTTAAATAGGCTTGCATCACTTGAAAGATCCATCACAATGACTTTATGCTCTCATAGCATTGTGGGACAAAACAAAATCGACATAAGAAGTATGCGTTTTCCCTCTCAGTTAATGTCCGAGACATTTTGTTATTACGTTTAGTTGACCCGATCTATTGTTTTTAATAGGAGGATCGTCTCTTCAGATCACTCAATACATGCTGTGCGCTGGTGTCAGTGGCACTATTCTCAGTGGCTGCCATGGAGACAGTGGTGGCCCTTACGTCTGCCAGGGTGCTAACGGCAATTGGGTTCTCCAGGGTGACGTCAGCTGGGGTTCCCCGAGGTGCTCTGCTACTGAGCGATACACTGTGTTTGGACGGGTTGCTAAGTTCCGGAACTGGATCGATCAGACAATGAAATCTTGAAATTTGTGTGATAAAAATTGATAAAGCGTGAAATAAAGGAAATCTATGGCATGAAAACTCTTGTTAATTTTATCTTGCTCACCTCAGAATAAATGTATCCCAATACGGGAAGATTTAACAGTCTTCAGAGGAATACCAGTAGCTCAAGAACTGTCGTGTTAAGTTTTGTACGCAGTCAGATCAGCCTTGCATTTGAGCTACTTGTATTTATTTTTGGCTGAATAGATCTTTTACAGATCCTGCGTATACTTGCAACATTTCCGTTTTCCGGTCCTTTGCAGTTTATTTTTTAAAAGAATGCATGAATAAAGAAACGAACAATGGATGGACGGACGGACGGACGGACGGACGGATGGACGAACAGTGAATGAATGAACGGACGGACGGACGAAGGAACGAACGAACGAACGAACGAACGAACAAACGAATGAATGAATGAATGAATGAATGAATGAATGAATGAATGAATGAATGAATGAATGAATGAATGAATGAATGAATGAATGAATGAATGAATGAATGAATGAAAGTGACTGGCAAAATGGGAAGATTGGACTTTGAAGAATTCGAAAATATTTTTGAAAGTTTTTCTTGCAATTCCTCTTCTGTTGTATCAGAATTTATACAGTGCACTGTGTAAAACTCGCGTTTTGATTGGTCTAGAGGAGTGTGTGATTAGAGTATAGACGCACGATTGACGTCATCGAGTGGTGTGACCGGCGCACGTGATCAGAGTCTAGAGTCCAGCGAGAGCGACTGATCAACAAAGTTTTGCAAACTGTTTTTGAGAGTAGCGGACAAACACAGGCAAATTTTCTCAGGAAAGGAAAACTGTCCAATAAAAAAATGAACAAAGACTGTTGAGAGTGACCTCAACCAGGATAGGAAAGCTAGAACTTTGTTGTGACGTAAAAAGGAAGCAAATATTTGTCGAAATATGTCGCCGATAGAAATCCGGTAATGGCAAGTCATCGATTACAAATCGCAGTGAAGCGACTTACATGCTGTAATATTTTGGTGTCAGGATTTCCTTCTGGAATAAAGGTTAGTTTTGAAAATATTGTTAGTGAAATTCTTTTGGATTACACTCTAACTTGGAAGATCACAATACATGTGTGCAGTAGTCCAAAACTGAGTTTGCTGGAAAGTTTTTGACTCAGTTCAGGCAACGTGATGCTCGCTCACGAAATGTGTTGAAATGTCTTGGTTATTGTATAAAACAAATAGATTCCATTTTGCCGTGGGTCTGCACTCTGATAACGCACAGAGGACATCAAAACGTGGTGAGAACATCAGTCACGCTACTCACCTGCGGCTCGTAGCGTACTTCTTTGTTCTTACCACGTTTTGACGTCATCTGTGCGTTATCAGAGTACAGACGTACGGCAAAATGGAATCTATTTGTTAATTAGTATAGATCTACTAGCGTTCTTTCAGGAATGCTGTTCTCTTATTGGCTGCGCTACTCACCTACCTATTCTGTTGTAGATAGTGAGCAGAGTGGTAGCGCGTGGCGTCACCTTTTTATATCATTATTCAATAAAAACGTGAATTTGTCTTGTTGTCAAGTTTTGAACAACTTGAACATTTATACTAACACAATTAGATTATTCGCCCTTGATTTTTATGGGTGATAGTTGATTTGGGCTTCACTCTTATCAACTATCACATGATTGAAGTTTCAATCTTATAAATCTAATTGTTAAAGAGTTTACTTTTAAGCAATAGAGGACTTTTTCCGTGTTTACGTAGCCTCATCTAAAACACAAGGGGGGTTGGGAGGATTCGAGACAGATAACTGACAGATAACTGTCTCGAATTCTCCCAACTCCCCGAGTGTTTAGATGAGGCTATGTAAACACGGGAAAAAAGTCCTCCATTGCTTTTATAAAATATTTCTAAAAAAATAATTCGACAAATGATGGGAAATTTTGTTTATTTATTTCTTGATTGAAATAGATGTTCTCAGTTCACGCTCTGGACAATCATTTTTGCTACTAGCCAATGAAAACGCGCATCTAATAACACATGAACCAATCAAAATTTGCGTTATAAAAGTCAAAATCAAGTTGAAATTTGTGGCAAGCGTCAGCGAGCCCTGTGTGGATGAGGAGATTTCAGCTTTGAATTCTCGTGAATCTTACAGAAAAATACCGAACAATCGGTGAAAACTAGAAGAAATGTTCAAAATATACGATTCTGTAAGGAAAGAACTTCAAGATGAGGAGTTTATTTAAGCTGGAAATGAATGTCACTGTGCATGGTCGCTCTTGAAAGCTACGTGAACTTGCCCGATGTGGCAGCCTGAGATGGCTGAGAAGTCGAATCGCTCATCGTGCCTTGTGAAGTTTTGCTGTTTAGGAATCTTAGCACAAGCAGCGGATCCAGACTGTGAAGTTGTTGCTGGTAATAGTAATCGTAGCAGTAGATTATTACGCTGAGAAAGTCTCAGAGAAAATACATTTTATACAAATTTGACAGCCAAAACACGGCAACCGGTCGTACAAAGTTTGATTTGAAACATTTATAGTCTGTAGCATATAATTTTGTGTTCGCTTTCGTGTACATTTTTTGAATAAAGAATGTCTTTTAGAGAATATCCTTGTGATACTTAGATGCAAAACCTTGAAAAAAAGTTTACTGCGTATTTGTTGCAATTTTGTCTTCTTCACTTGAGCTCCCTCGACGAGGTCGTCTAGCGAGGCAGGCAAAGAGCTGTGGTTCTTCTTTCTTTTGCTTTTTTCTCCTCGGGTTCAGGGGGGAGGAGACAGGCAAATCCCGATCAAAATTTTGGGAAATTTGTCACCATTTCCTTAACAGTTGTACTTAAAATTACGTTGCGAGTCTTGCGAAAGCTTTGAAATGTTTTCAAATTGTGCCGGGAGACACAGAAAGCGTGACGTGACAAGCGTGTTTACATACTCTCATCTAAACACACCTATCGACCAATGAGAGCGCGCGTACTATCTCAAATATTTTATAAAATATTTTATGTCCAGAAATTCTTTTCCCACAACAAAAACTGGACACAGAATTTGCTGCTTTAAATTTCGTACTGATCTTCTTGTCAGTACAAAAAAGACAAAAAATGTCATATTTTACTTGCATTATCTATCGCAAACTTTCAAGGGAGCTAGCAAGAAATCGAAAGAATTTACAGAAACTCAAACCTGTGGCCCGCATTCTTGTAACTGAGCTCATTGTTGTGTGGAATCAGGTATTTGAGAGACTGGTTACTTTACATTTCTGTACAAAAAGACACAGGAACATTCCCTTTCGTGCTTTTGTATGTGCCTTTCCTAATAAGCGAATTTTATGGGCTTAATTACCATATTCTGTTCACTGATGAACAGCAATTACGCGCGCCACGTGTGTCCGACTAAAGTGTTCCTTCTCGAATTTGGCAGCAGTCGGAGCAAATATGTTCTGAGACCTTTAACCCCATGAGACCTGCTTACCACATGTTTCACCTATAACTTAGTGGTTAGAGCATTTAGACCAGTAACTGGAAGGTCGTGGGTTCGATTCCTGCTGAGGGCAGGAAGCTTACGTAGTAAGCTGGGGGCTCAGAAAAATTTTTCTGAGAATTTTCACCGTGTACATATCATCTTTTTCAAAAAAGTAAATAAATGTTACCGAAATTTCTTAATAGTATGAGAAAAATACACATTCTTATGAATTTGAAATACATGATTCGGATACAAAAAATAAATGAATATTACCGAAATTTCTTAATGAGAGAGATATAAAACATTTGAGAAAAATACACACACTTTTGAATTTGAAAGACATGATTCGGATACAACCGTATCCATCATCAATTTCGGGATGTTAGAATGAACAATGTAGCTTATTACATGTTACATAATACCAAAAGGGAATACTAGAAAACAGTGATTGAACGATGTGGCTGATTACAAGAACAGGTGTGAAAAAAATTGCATAATACTGTTTATTGAAAGCACGTAACTTCCACTCGGATTAACCTGGGTTTGATAAAGACGCCATATCCGCTACATTGAGTTTAAAAGAAACCCTCCCAGCGTTTTTTTGCGTAATGGAGGTTTAATTGAACACAGCCCTTGGAACAGTCTGTCGTAGTAAAAGGCCCGTTCATACTTTTGACTTTCCTCGCTCTGCTTTAAAGAAGCATTGGACATCACCAATTTTTAGTGCCAGTTTGAATAGCGAAAAAACATATTTGATCAACGGAAACTATAAAAGAATGGCACAGTTTTTATTAAAAATAGTCCTACTACAACTTCGAAAAAATTGGCCAACTGAAATCATTTCATATTTTCCTGCCGGTTCTTTGAGAAAGCGGTTTCAATTTAAAGAAGGTTTTTTTTTTTATTTGGGCAAAATCTCCGTGACAATATCCCGTTAACGTATACTTAAATACACATCAATGAACAATTTAAGTTTGTCGGGATTTTCATATTAACTCATTTGTTTTCTTTTGTTGAAGGCGAAGAGTTGCCGGTAGTATTTCTGTGGAGGTCTTGTTTATTCAGCAATCCGCGGTGCCTTTATTTCATTAAAAGAAAACAAAACATATTTATTTACGGTAATAATGTTCAAATGTAGTCCAAATATTCAAAAGTAGTCAAATGCGGTGTTGTAAAAGGTTGGTAATGAACTTGAATTGTGTACGGTAATTTTACATTAGGCTTAACATCTGCTTAGCTACTTCATATTTAATCAAACAAAAAAAAAGATGTATTGATATTATTAAGCGCTTACTGTCTTTATCAACAGATGCTAACAGTTTCCAATTTTCGTTGTAAAGCCTTGACACTTCAAACAGTTTCGGAAACTGTTTGAAGTGAACGAACAGCTAATACTGTGTATTTTATTGAAAAAGTATCTCTTTTACCAGCGACGTTCTTTTTTGTGAGGTTCTAAACGAAATAATCTTAAAAATTTATTTTCTGGAGTTGAAAAAAAAAAAAAGTTTCTCGACTATTTTTACCTTGATTTAATTGAGTAAGACCATCACACTTAATAGTTGCTGTAGTTCTCTTTCCCTTTTCTTAGTGGTTTTAAGAAGACTATATCACGCTCATTTATGCACTTTTGTTACATTAAATTTTCAAATTTTCCCCAATTGTTGCATCTTTGACAATGAAATGAAATGATTGATTCATACCTGGAACACTACCGGCTTACGTACTTTCACACAAATAAGGTTATAGTTGTTTTTTACGTTCCATTACAAGAGATGGGAAAGGCATTCCGAGGATGGTGCCTCTTTATATAATGGTATTTATGCGCGATTTACGGCTAGGCGGGAAAAGCCGATCTTACCAACGGCACGTATTTCCAGAGAGAATTAAACAACAATAATTCTAAGAGGCTTTGAAAATTAAAATTATCCGTACGAACTACGTAGTTACCCCTAATTTTGTTTAGCACCATAGCAAATTTTTTGATCTGCTTTTCCTGCATAATAATAAACCATGTTACTGATGCAAAATACGTTTGTATCCGGAGGCACCGTCGTGAAGAAGACCCAGACTAAAATCAAGGGTAGAGATATCTCTAAAACTCAAGTAATTATACCTTAACCCTCCCTACAATTATTATATTGTGACAGTCATCCCTTATCCTTAAAATAATTTCGTGAATTAACTTTCAAATCCCTGAGGCCCCCGTGCTTTGTCCTATAACGTGGGCTTCAGGTTGTCTATTGTAGTGTTAATTGTGACTAAATATTAGAGTAACCATGACAAAGAGATCGTTTCCTCCAAACTTTGTTGTATAACCGTTTTATGACCTCGTTAAACTATGTTTGCATTCGGAGCAGCTGTATACGTTTAAGACTGCATAAATGAAAGAACATTTACAGCAAACGTTACTCGTATTCAACATTTGGAGCAGGATGAAGATTGTGATTTTGGTTTGCTGTTTCATTGTTGGGAGTTTTTCCTCGCACTCAAAGGGTAAGTCAAGATTTTATGTCATTACACAGTTGTTATCAAAATCTTTTAATCCACGGCAGTAATGGAAAAGAAAATATACACAGATTCTGTATTTTTTAAGTAGTTTTAACTATTCAATTTTAGCAATCAACAGTATATTTAGGACAATTACTGAAAAACGTTTTAACCAGACTTTAATACCATTTCGTTGTTAGATTTTTCGAATCCTCACTTGAATTCTCAGGAGATTTATTTTCTCTTTCTTTTGCAAAAAACAGAAAGGCACAAAATATACTTAATTCGCCCCACAGCAAAGTCAGAAAAGTCGACTTAATCCAGAACATGTAATTCACTCGCTGTTGACTTGAAAGTCTTTTTGCTAAACAGTAGATACTGAAATAACTGTGAGCGATTTTTCTTGTGGCGTGTACACGTTTACTTGCAGTTTCCTAGGATTAATATTAAATTGATATAACATCGAAATGCTATTGATATTGACTATTTTGTAGAAGATAACTGCGATTTCCATTTGCGAATGTCATCCAACTTGGCAAAGAAATGGTCGGAAAACCGAAAATATCTGCACAAATCCTAAATTTCAGAGTTGAGAACAATGGCAGAATGAATTAAAATGAACAAGAAAAAGGGTTCATTATCTAAACTTGATAAGGTTTAAGATCGGGATTATTGATTTTTTGCTATTGTAGGTCTATGTAGATTCTAAAAAAAATTTACGCCCTGTTCTTATATAATTCTTATATAATGTTCTGTTTTTATACAATTATTTTTAGCGTCATTTAAACAGTTCTAATAGAGTATTTCTTACTTTTCGGACCAATTAAACAACTTTTCCAGTTTAGTTGCCGTTCCTGCTTATCCAAGGTCAGAACAAACAAACTTCTTTGCAAAGAGATCAGGTGGCTTAAACATGCTTGAATGTTGCAAATAATATATACTTTCCTTTTGCCACAAGAGTGTCCAAAATGAGCTCTGAAAACACTTTTGAAAACACCTCAAAGTACTGATCACTATCTTCCGTGTTCAAAGGAAGTAAACGATAAAATTCTTTATTTTTTTAAGATTGCGGATCTAGACCATCTCACTCTCGTATCGTGGGTGGCGATGATGCAAAGATTAACGGCTGGCCATGGCAAGCAATGTTGGTCACCACTTCCGGTAGGCAGTTCTGTGGAGGGTCACTGGTGGATCCCTTGTGGGTTGTAACAGCCGCACATTGTGTCCAAGGACGGAATCCGTCATTTTTGAGAGTGAAGTGAGTATTTAAAAATAATCAACTGTTCAATTCCTAAAGTTTACAAGGCGACTGCTTTATAAATTACGTATTTAGTGTCATCTTAGAACAGGAATGCGTGCGATTGCCCATGCGTATTGAAGACCTGTCTAACATCTTGAACCATCAAAGGAGACACCACTTTATTTTAATACTAATCAAATAATGGTATTTGTAAAGTAATGTAACTCTTCACAGGGTCTTGCTCTTCCTGAAGAAGAAAGGCCGTGCCTTTCGAAATATTGCAAAAATATATTTTTTCCTCACCTTTCCATTAATCATTGGTGAACAAGTCGAAATCACTTTCTTGACAAAGTAGGTTACTATAGCAACAGTGTAGCTTGTTAGAAAACACTTCTTATTTTTACTTTAAGTGAATATTACTCACGATATACGAGCTAGGTGATCCGATTTTTGTTACAAGACTGTGATTAACATGTTCAGATACAACTTTTTGCAACGTCTAAACGAAATCGTAGTGAATGATCCTTAGCCACCGAAGTTTTTGAAAATTTAAAGTGGTTCTGAACCCTTACCTACAATTTTTTTTAACTTTGCAGAAAGTTGACTGATTGGAGTGGCATCGTTTTTTAGTTATAGCCACTTAAAGCTAAAACCAGGCGTGTGTATAAAAACGTTATACTTTTGCTATGGCAACCTATTATATCAAGGAAACAAACATAACCTGTTCACCTATAATGAGTAATTTCTTTGATGTCATTACTGTTACATCAGCTGCTAAAGGGTGATCTTATTTATAAGTTCCTGACAGTAATGGAACAGGTGTCAGCAACTTTAAGCTGAAGGATGTTACCTTTGAACAAAATTCTTTAATTGGTCCTTCTGGCTAGGATAGGATAGAGGGTAATATTCAGATTTTCCTCTGTGCTTTCTTGTTCACTTCAACTGTAGTTCACCTGACCATTTTCAGCTTTTTTCATATTTTATATTACTGCAACTGTAAGTCCATCGTGACATTTTCGGTGGTCAATTCCGATGACTGGGGACATTAGATCGTCAACGAAACTGAGAGAGTTCAAATCCAGATTTTTTAAGCATGCCCAATGAACGAGTTATCGTAATTTGGGATGAATTTCACTCGCTCGTTCGCTCGCTCGATCGAATGCAAACTTTATATTAATTTAATCGGAATTTAATCAAAATCATAAATTATTCATGAGTCTGCGTATAGTTTTTCTATTCACCATCAGCCGCCATTACGGGACAAAAAACAAGGGCGTAAAATCACTCATTCTTAAGAGTAAACACTAGTAGGTGTGTTGTCTGCTAACTCCTTCCATTGACGGGAAACTACAGTGAAACTAAGGGACAACTTCTTACTTTAGTGACTGAAAGCGCCGCGTTTAAAACCGCTCAAGGCCGAGATTGTCGTCCAAGTCTACAGGGATTTCCCGCAAAATGGAAGCAGAAAATGTGATGGAGAAACGTTGACGGTGTTCTCTGCTCATTCGCGTGTTCGTTTTTCGCGGTCCGAAGTAATTTGACCGTTAAAATCCTAGCGCCACAGGTGCCAGATAATTCAAAACCCTCAACAACTTACAAATACAGAAATTAATCTCTCGTTCAGAAGTTGTGGACAATATTGTTTAGTGGCGTAGCTCGCTGACTTAGACGCAAAGAGTCCCGAAGTAACGGAGAACTTTTTTTTCTTTTTTCTTTTGGCTTTTATAAAACAACCATTCCAAAAGCTCCAAACAATTTCCAAACTTAAAACTTTCTTACAAAATACAAAACAATTCAAGGAGCTCAATCTTGCTGAGGGCAACGGCTAAAAATCTACTTGAAGTGGCCTAGGATGTGGAATAAGATGCCAGGGACGCCCCTTATTTAGCCATTGTGGCTTATATTTCGAGTTCTGGGCCAACAAAACACAATGCAAACAATGTTTTATACCTTGCTGCTATTTACTTCTGCATTCGTGAGTTGGCTCACAGGTGCCTTTGAATAACATATTTTATTTTTCAACACATTGTTACACTGCCCAAATATGGTCATGGTGAACACAATATACTTCGTCCGCACATAACAGATATCCTGCGATATACGTAATTTGGTCTATCGGGAAGAAAAATGGCAGAGCGCTTTCAAAAAGTAACCACCTTACAGGTACACCAAATTATTGATAATGCTGTTTCATAAAACACAAAGAAGACAACGAAGTTTGCTGTCAAGATTTGTAATGGTTAGTGCAAAAACTCTTACTGCATAAGCTTACCTTTTTGTTTATGAACTGGCAAATTACAGTTCAGCGATTTTTTTTTTTTTTTGGCTAGACTTTTGTATTGTCCCGTAATGTAGCAAAGACTCGGAAATTACAAACAGTATTTTCTTAGATTGGTACTCGCAACAATTAAACAGAGTTCTCGACTCGTCTTGAAGAGATGGAGAAAACCACCTTACAAAACCGAGCTTGCAAAGTGCCTCGAGAAAGTTTATCTCTCTGGTAGACAAAAAGATAGAAGTAGTACAAGGCAATTCCTCTCAGAAGCATTAGAACTGGCTGAAAAAACCCGTTTATTATCATAACAGATCCAGAGTTGTTACAAGCAACGCGTACGTCACTAGACTCGTTTGTCAAAACACCGAGGAAAGATCATGGTGGAATTGCTTGCGTAGTAAACAAAGAAACACTCACGTAAGAAATCGTTGAAAAGCTTTCCCAGTCTGTTCAGCTGCAGCTCGGTTCAGCTGACGCAACAAATCCTTGGCAACTTGAAAATACTGTTTGGTTTCAGCTTTTGAGGAAATAACTTTGTGGACATTTTTACCGGAGCGATTGGCGCACTAGACGAGTACTCAATTTCGAAGCAAGTTCAGACAACGCTCTCGATTTTATTCAAACTTAAACAAACCTGCCACTTTCATTCATCCACGTCCGCGCGCGGTCAAATGTTACAAGTTTCTTTTTTGACAAATAAAGATCGTCTCCAGCTCTTCTGCTATAAACCTGTGCTTTGTTATCAATTTGTTGAATAATAAAACAATTATCCTGCTCGATCATACGTAGTATCGCCTGATTTTAGCCAACTCGGCCTACGGCATCGTCGGCTAAGTATCAGGCGATATTCCGCACAGTTTTGCAGGATAATTGTTAAGTATTTATGCGAGTTCTTATTACATGTGTATCTAGTAGGGCAAATTTTAACTATTGTAATTGAATCTCTATTTGTTTGTAACTTTTATGTAAAGGGCCTCTCTGAAAACAACCATGTTGTGAGAGAGCACCCTGTACACCTATTATAAATGTTTCCTAGTTATGTCGCATGGGTAGGATTCCCACTTTTCACAACACAAATGTTTTGTTTCTTCCTGTTTGATTATACCCTGTCTAGATTGGGAGCTCATTATAGAGTAAGTGGGTCTGTGGGTACAGAGCAGACCATCGACGTTCAACAAATTATTAATCATGAAAATTATCACAAACCAATGCGCTACGCCCACGACATAGCACTGCTCAAACTTAAAAGCCCTGCTGTCCTTGGGAAAGGAGTTGGCCTTGTTTGTTTGCCAAATCCAAGCAACGCTCTTCCAATTGACAACGCAAGCAAGAGGTGCTGGATAACTGGATGGGGAACTTTGTCATCGGGTGGAAGTCAACCTAATATCCTCCAGCAAGCCTCGGTTCCACTGGTGTCAAAATCGCGTTGTTTGGTGGCTTATCCGGGAAAGATTCATGACTCCATGTTATGTGCTGGTCTGGACAAAGGAGGAGTTGATGCCTGCCAAGGTGATAGTGGTGGACCGCTGGTTTGTGATTATAACAATAAATGGCATCTGGAGGGTGTCACCAGCTGGGGATATGGCTGTGCTATGGCTAAGAAGTATGGTGTTTATGCTAAGGTTGGTGAAGTGAGGTCATGGATATTAACAAAGATTGGAATAACCCCGCCTAGTCCAAAACCACCAACTGCGCAACCGCCAACTCCACCGCCGCCGGCAACTCCACCACCGACACAAAAAGGTATACAATAGAGATGTTTGTTTGCCTCCTCTCGAAGAATAAGCCAAAATTACATTTCACCCAGAAATGAAAATAAGCCAAAGATAAGTTTTAAACGTGATCCGACACGTAATGATATATGTGCTACTAATTTTAAATTGGCAACGTTTATTAATCAATCAAAAAATATTTGCTTCGCTTCACTTCTATGGGTGGATTTCAGTGCCGCCATGTTGTTGGACAAACCAAAAGAAAATTTGCTCACATATAGTTTGCCCTCGCCCATTTTTTCCTTCAGTTCTGGAATTCACTTGTCAGTATTTCTCAACCTAATTTTAATTAATCTGCAAAGAATAGGACACTGTGTTTGTGATTTATGACCTTCTTACCTTCCTCTCCAGTGTCGTGCACCTTTGACAGCGGTTTGTGCTCGGGATGGAAACAGGAAACATCAGACAAATTTGACTGGACACTGAGGTCTGGCTCTACAACATCCTCCGGTACAGGACCATCAGCAGGTCATGGTGGATCAGGTGAGTATAAAAATTTAATTTTGTTTAACTTGTGACTTTCTTCTTACGCTACAGCTTTTTGATCGTCCATTGTTTTTTTTAGTGTTTATTGATTACAATGTATACACTTTTTGACTATAATTATAGTGACGTTAAGCCAACGTTCAAAAGTCGTCGTTTTTTAGCCAGTTTTTGAAACTCTTAAAAAAGATTTTAAGTAATGTTTTAACACAACTTTATAGTCAAACGTTTCTTAAACGATATAGCGTACGGCCTACTGAGATCAAGTTTCTTTTTATGGACTCCAAATAGGCCACCTATTGTTGTAGACAGGACATTTACTATGAGTTGACTAAATAATAAAAAATTCGATAAAATATGAGAAATGCTGATGAGAATACGACAAGGTCCTGTAAAACTTGTACAGAGATGTGAGATGAACCTCGAAACATAAATGTCATTAAGCTTCGTTATTATTCTGTTCAAACACAAAACTCTAACGACGGAGAGTATTACGTGTTTACGTACGCCCATTTCAAAATTGGAGCGGTTATCAGAAGTCAGGGCCTATTGTAAGAATTGTGATAAATACGGTCAATCTTTGCATTACTAAATTTATGAAGCCATAAAAAGGGGGATTAGGGCAGTCGGAGGATCTTTTATCATTATTATTATTATTATTATTATTATTATTATTATTATTATTATTATTATTATTATTATGGCTCAGGACACAGATCTCGTTTGAACTCTTAAGATCGGTACATGCATGCGTCAGAGGTTCGCGTACGCCGTTTTGTAGCAAGATAAAGTAATCATTAGACTGTGAAATAAATGTCGCTTGTGCAGATATCTGAAATACGTGTCTATATGCGTTTATACTTGGGGCTTTTTATGGACACTGGCTAAGCCGTCATTAGTATAATTCGATTGTATGACCTTGATATCTCTGCATGATGGAATTCTTTATTTTATAGTTTTGAACTTTTATTATTAATTGTATCTATTTCCTCTTCTTTTATGTAAGGTTAAATTGCTTCTATTTTTTAGAATTTGTCAATGACTAGTGTTTTAACAGCAGGTTGTTTGCAAATAGGATTTTGATTGAGGTTTTGTAATAAAGATTTTATATATTATTATTATTATTATTATTATTATTATTATTATTATTATTATTATTAGTATTAGTATTAGTATTATTATTATTATTATTATTATTATAATTATTATTATTATTATTATTATTATTATTATTATTATTATTATTATAAGTATTATTATTATTATTATTTGCAATTGAAGTAAGAAAAACATGCAAATGCACACACACACATATCCCTAGCAGGTTCGGTGCTTCGCTTACATTATACACATACAGTAATCTTACTTTTTACAATTTAATTATGAATAAAGGTTCAACCTAAACATCCTCCGGGCGGTTGGAGGATACAATTAACTAAAAAGAAGATCTTGAGTCAGAATGGGGACGACAAAGAGTACCCTATACTTTATTCTTATTAGTTTGTATTCTTATCATAAACGATCTTTTCACACTCCCGCTGACGTCTCTGTTTGAATTTGCGACCTGGAAGAAGTTTCGACCCGTTTTTTCTTAACGGGTGGTAGTTTTTTCGTATCAACTAGTCCCATGTGTTTTTCATCGTGTTAAGTTTTCGACGCCTGAGCTTTTCGATTTTATGGAAATGAACATTGTGCCCGTAAAACAGTCTTTTACTCCTGAAATACTTTCGGAAGGTTTTAGAAACTCTCGTCTGGGATTCATTTGATTGCTATCTGTCTTTTCAAGGAAAATACATTTACATTGAGACTTCGAGTCCAAGGGTGCCAAATGACAACGCCAAGCTTTCATTTACTTCTGCTGGAAGCGGTAGTTTTTGCATGACCTTCTATTACCACATGAAGGGAGGAGCTATTGGTGCATTGAAAGTATACAGTGGTGGTCAGATAAAATTTTCCAAGTCAGGAAGCCAAGGAACTGACTGGCAGAAAGCCGAGGTTGACATCACTGCAAGCGGAAGTGCCGTAAGTACGACGTATTTACGAGACAGTTTCTAGTAATCCATGCTGCAAAACTTAAATATTAACTTGCATATGAAAACATAGTATATTAAAATATAAAAAAAAAGACAAAACAAAACACACTTAAAAGGACAACAAAATTAAAAATTTTAAATTTTCTGGAATCTGAAAAAACCAAACATCTTCGAATCGAAACCGTTTGTCTCTACTGCCAGATGAATTCAAGTGGTCGTTCATCAACTGACGTCGACTTTACTGTTCATTATCCGTTCATACCAAAGGAAAAACACAATATGAGCAAAGCTTCTCTAGCAGGTGGTTCACATGTCATGAGCTAATCAAACGCGCTACCGGCCAGGACTAGGATATTTTAAAACAACTTGCAAATGCAGCACGGCAGTCAAAAACAAGTAAAAAATAAGGTGATGGGCACCGCAGGAATTGAATGATGTATTACTTGCGCCAAAATAAAATCAGAAAACCAAGCCAGCTTTTCATATAAAATTCTCTTCCGTAAATTTTCTGTCGCATTTTATTTTTCAAGTTTGTTTTAGCAATTTGTTATGACTTGGGTTCAATTGAGGTAGTTTCTGAAAAACCCACTATTAAAAATGGCAGATTCAATACATACGGCCGCTGTGACAACATATTCATTAGAGAACACAATGAAAGCTCGATTGGTAATAAAACGAGGTGAGAAAGATTGTAATACGATGTTTGCAATTGATCAAAGATCCTAGGGAGGAATTGCAGTGCTCAATGACTAATTTAGGACATTTATTTTTGTTTTAGATATTAATTATCGTGTTCCATGATCAGTCATGAAAAAGTTTGCTTTATCGCCCGACCCTGATATCACTACTCTCTTTGTTTTAAGGTCCAAGTGTTGTTTGAAGGGGTTAGAGGATCAAGCTGGCAAGGGGACATCGCCATTGACGATTTTTCACTGAGGCCAGGAAGTTGCTCAGGCTTACCACCAACTCCACCTCCACCACAAACACCAGCTCCGCCACCTGGAGGTTTGGTTGATGTTTCAGTATTGATAGCACACAGCTGTGAGCTTAATAATCAAAGGAAGCCAGATTCCTTGCAACACCCTCTGTACGAGCTTTTTGTAATCCATCCAATCCAGTTTAAAGCGTTTATCTGAACTTGTCATGCAACATTTTGAATATAAGAAGATTTAAATCGTTTCTTTTGCTCATTCCTGATATGTCGGAAGGCAAATGCTTTCTTTCTTTCTTATATATTCTTTTAAGCGTCGTTTAAACAGTTCTAATAGAGTATTTCTCACTTTTTGGACGAACTAAACAACTTTTCCAGTTTAGTTACCGTTCCTGCTTATCCAAGGCCAGACCAAACAAACTTCTTTGCAAAGAGATCCGGGTGGCTAAAACATGCTTCAGTGTTGCTAATAATACTTTCCTTTAGCCATAAGAGTGTTCAAAAAGAGCTCTGTAAACACACTTGAAAACTTCTCAAAAGAGTGATCACTATCTTCCGTGTTCAAAGGAAATAAACGAGGATGTAACGATAAGTTCTTCATTTTTAAGATTGCGGCTCAAGACCATCTCACTCTCGTATCGTGGGCGGCGATAATGCAAAGGTTAACAGCTGGCCATGGCAAGCAATGTTGGTCACCACTTCCGGTAGGCAGTTCTGTGGAGGGTCACTCGTGCATCCCTTGTGGGTTGTAACAGCTGCTCATTGTGTCCATGGACGGAGTCCGTCATCTTTGAGAGTGACGTGAGTATTTAAAAATAATCAACTGTTCAATTCCTAAAGTTTACAAGGCGACTGCTTTATAAATTACGTATTTAGTGTCATCTTAGAACAGGAATGCGCGCGATTGCCTGTGCGTATTGAAGACCTTTGTAACATTTTAACCCATCAAAGGAGACACCACTTTATTTTAAATCTAATTAAATAATGGTATTTGAAAAGTAATGTAACTATTTTACCACAGGGTCTTGCTCTTACTTAAGAAGAGAGGCCGTGCCTTTTAAAATATTTTAAAATATATATTTCCCTGAACTTGAAATCAGCCTTGCACGTTTTTTCCATTATTTAACCCCAAAAAATTGTTAATCATTAGTAAACAAGTCGAAAACACTTTCTTGACAAGGCTTGTTACCATAGCAACAGTGTAGCATGTTAGAAAACTAGTTTAAGTGAATATTACTCAAGATATACGAGCTAGGTAATCCGATTTCTGTTACAAGACTGCGAATTAACATGTTCAGATACAACTTTTTGCAACGTTTAAACGAAATCGTAGAGAATGGTCTGGAGCCACCTAAGCTTTTGAAAATTTTAACTGGCTCTGAACCCCTAACTACAATTTGCAGAAAGGTGACTGATTGTCGGCCAACGGCTTCGTCGGCTAAGTATCAGGCGATATTCCGCGCGATTTCACAGGATAATTGTTAAGTATTCATGCGAGTTCTTATCATATGTGTATCTAGTAGGGCAAATTTTAACTATTGTAATTGAATCTCTAATCGTTTATAACTTTTATGTAAAGGACCTCTCTGAAAACAACCATGTTGTGAGAGAGCACCCTGTATACCTATTATAAATGTTTCCTAGTTATGTCGCATGGGTAGGATTCCCACTTTTCACAACACAAATGTTTTGTTTCTTCCTGTTTGATTATACCCTGTCTAGATTGGGAGCTCATTATAGAGTAAGTGGGTCTGTGGGTACAGAGCAGACCATCGACGTTCAACAAATTATTAATCATGAAAATTATCACAAACCAATGCGCTACGCCCACGACATAGCACTGCTCAAACTTAAAAGCCCTGCTGTCCTTGGGAAAGGAGTTGGCCTTGTTTGTTTGCCAAATCCAAGCAACGCTCTTCCAATTGACAACGCAAGCAAGAGGTGCTGGATAACTGGATGGGGAACTTTGTCATCGGGTGGAAGTCAACCTAATATCCTCCAGCAAGCCTCGGTTCCACTGGTGTCAAAATCGCGTTGTTTGGTGGCTTATCCGGGAAAGATTCATGACTCCATGTTATGTGCTGGTCTAGACAAAGGAGGAGTTGATGCCTGCCAAGGTGATAGTGGTGGACCGCTGGTTTGTGATTATAACAATAAATGGCATCTGGAGGGTGTCACCAGCTGGGGACATGGCTGCGCTGCGGCTAAGAAGTATGGTGTTTATGCTAAGGTTGGTGAAGTGAGGTCATGGATATTAACCAAGATTGGAATAACCCCGCCTAGTCCAAAACCACCAACTGCGCAACCGCCAACTCCACCGCCGCCGGCAACTCCACAACCGCCACAAAAAGGTATAGAATAGAGATGTTTGTTTGCTTCCTCTCGAAGAATAAGCCGAAATTACATTTCACCCATAAATGAAAATACGCCAAAGATAAGTTTTAAACGTGATCCGAGACGTAAAGATGTATATGCTACTAATTTTAAATTGCCAACGTTTATTAATCATTAAAAATAAATTTGCTTCGCTTCACTTCTATTGGTGGATTGCAGTGTCGCCATGTTGTTGGACAAACCAAGAGAAAATTTGCTCACATATAGTTTGCCCTCGCCCATTTTTTCCTTCAAATCTGAAATTCACTTGTCAGTATTTCTCAACCTAATTTTAATTCAACTGCAAAGAATAGGACACTGTGTTTGTGATTTATGACCTTCTTACCTTCCTCTCCAGTGTCGTGCACCTTTGACAGCGGTTTGTGCTCGGGATGGAAACAGGAAACATCAGACAAGTTTGACTGGACACTGAGGTCTGGCTCTACACCATCCTCTGGTACAGGACCATCAGCAGGTCATGGTGGATCAGGTGTGTGTAAAATTTCTTTTTGTTTAACTTGTGACTTTCTTCAGTCTTACGTTACAACTTTTTGATCGCCCATTGTTCTTTTTAGTGTTTATTGATTAAAACGTATACACTTTTTGACCATAATTAAAATGACGTTTAGCTGTCGTCGAAAATTCGTCGTATTTTAGCCATCTTTGAAATCTTAAAAAGATTTTGAGTAATGTTTTATCACAACTTTATAGTTAAACGTTTTTTCAAACGATATAGCGTACGGCCGATCAAGTTTCTTTTTATGGACTCCAAATAGGCCACCTATTGTTGAACACAGGAGATTTACCATGCGTTGACTAAATACTAAATACTTCGGGAAAAAAAGAGAAATGATTATGAGAATACGACAAGGTCCAGTAAAACTTGTAAAGAGATATGAGATGAACCTCGAAACACAAATGTCATTAAGCTTCGTTATTATTCTGTTCAATCACAAAACTCTAATGGCGGAGGGTATTACGTGTTTACGTGTAAGGGGCTTTCCCTGGTATGTACGCATAATTTAAAATTGGAGCGGTTATCAGAAGTCAGCGCCTATTGTAAGAATACGGTGATAAATACGGTGACGATATTATTCGTATAATTATTATTATTATTATTTTTTATTATTATTATTATCATTATCATTATCATTATCATTATCATTATCATTATCATTATCATTATCATTGTTATTATTATTATTATTATTATTGTTATTACTATTATTATTAGTATTATTATTATTTGAGAGATGCTTATTTTGTTTATTTCTTTTTTTCTTTTCTTTTTTAAAAAAAATGTCATGAAGTTTTTAAAAAATTAACTTCGGCATTTATAAATCAGTTCCACTTGAAAATATCAAGTGGAACTGATTTATAAATGCCGAAGTTAATTTTTTAAAAACTTCATGACATTTTTTTTTTTTCTTTTTCTTTACAAAAACATTATTGCTTGAAAATATTATCATTCTTTTTAATCGAAATAAATTGTGAATAGGTTTTTTTAATCGCTCTTTTTTATATACTTTTAACTTGTAAATAGCAATTTTTTATTTTTAATTATTATAATTATTATTATTATTATTATTATTATTATTATTAATATTATTATTATTATTATTATTATTATTATTATTATTATTATTATTATCATTATTTGCAATTGAAGTAAGAAAAACATCCAAATATTTTGAAAGTTTCGTTGTCCAACGCGTCAACAGTCAGAAACACACACCAAAACGAATTCAGCACTTGGAACACATAACTTTTATTCAACTTAAGGCAGAGAGAGGGGACAATGCGCATTTGCTTATATAACGTAGCAGAACTTTCTGGAATCATAACATGCCAAAAACTGGTTTAACCGGTAATTTCCTGCCTTACGAACATCACAGTTGGCTCAAAATAGCTTCGGGAAACTTCTGGAAACCTGGACAGTTTATGAGTGCGTAAATAGTCTCTATCTCTATATTTCTTACACACACGTATCCCTAGAGGGTTGGAAGCTTAACATACATTATATACGTAGAGTAACTTTGAAGCATTACAATAAGTGAATACAGTTAACTACAATAAGTAATATAACATATTATACAGCTTATTAAATTTACTTTTTTTCGATTTAAATATGACTAAATGTTCTACCTAAACGTCCTCCAGGCGGTTTGAGGATACAATTAACTAAAAAGAGGATCTTGAGTTAGAATGGGGACGACAAAGAGTACCCTATACTTTATTCTTATTAGCTTTTTTTCTTATCATAAACGGTTCTTTCACACTCCCGCTGACGTGTGTTTGAATTTGCAACCTGGAAGAATTTTCGACCCGTTTCTTCTTAATGGGTTGTGGTTTTTATGTATCAACTAGTCCCATGTGCTTTTAGACAAGGCTGTGGATCTAGGCCATAACCTAAGATATTGTAAGACGAACCCAGCGCACCTCAGAATTTAATTTGACCTAACTCAACTTAATCTAACTTGGCATATTTTGACTGTATACATAGGGCATGTGTTTTGAATTTCTTTTTTTCTTCTTCTCCTTTTTTTATTGTAATATTACGGTAATTCTTTCGCCAAAGTAAATTATTATTATTATTATTATTATTATTATTATTATTATTATTATTATTATTATTATTATTATTATTATTATTATTATTATCCAGTTAAGTTTTTGACGCCTAAGCTTTTTTGATTTTATGGCAATGAACATTGTGCCCGTAAAATAGTCTTTTACTCCAGAAATACTTTCGGAAGGTTTTAGAAACTCTCGTCTGGAAATCATTTGATTGCTTTCTGTCTTTTCAAGGAAAATACATGTACATTGAGACTTCGAGTCCAAGGGTGCCAAATGACAACGCCAAGCTTTCATTTACTTCTGCTGGAAGCGGTGGTTTTTGCATGACCTTCTATTACCACATGAATGGAGGAGCTATTGGTGCATTGAAAGTATACAGTGGTGGTCAGATAAAATTTTCCAAGTCAGGAAGCCAAGGAACTGACTGGAAGAAAGCCGAGGTTGACATCACTGCAAGCGGAAGTGCCGTAAGTATGACGTATTTACGAGACTGTTTCTGGTAATCCATGCTGCAAAACTTACATATTAACTTGCACATGAAAACATAGCATATTAAAAGAAAAAGAAAGACAAAACAAAACACACTTATAAGAACAACAAAAGTTAAAAATTTTAAATTTCCTGGAATCTGGAAAAAAAAAACCAAACGTCTTCGAATCGAAACCCTCTGCTCTTCTGCCAGATGAATTCAAGTGGTCGTTCATCAACTGACGTGGACTTTGCTGTTCATTATTCGTTCATACCAAATGGAAAACACAAAATGAATAAAGCTTTTCTAGAAGGTGGTTGACATGTCATGAGCTAATCAAACGCGCTATCGGCCAGGACTAGGTTTTTTTAAAACAACTTGCAAATGCCTCACAGCAGGCAAGACCAAGTCATTAAAATGCCAAACAAAAAATAAGGTGATGAGTACCGCAGGAATTGAATGATGATGTATCACCTGCGCCAAAAAAATTAGAAAACCAAGCCAGTTTTTCACAAAAAATTCTCCTCCGTAAAATTTCTTTGGCATTCTACTTTTCTCGTTTGTTTTAGCAATTTGTTATGACTTCAGTTCAATTGAGGTAGTTTCTGAAAAACGCAATCAGATCTAGAATGGCAGACCCAATACATGAGGCCGCTGTGACAACATATTCTGTAGAGAACACAATGAAAGTTCCATTTGTAATAAAACGAGCTGACAAAGACTGTAATAGAATGTTTGCAACAGATCAAAGATCAACGAAAGTAATTGCAGTGCTCAATGACTAATTAAGGACATGAAATATATTAATTATCGTGTTCCACGATCAGTCATGAAAAAGTTTGCTTTATCGCCCAACCCTAATATCACTACTCTCTTTGTTTTAAGGTCCAAGTGTTGTTTGAGGGGGTTAGAGGATCAAGCTGGCAAGGGGACATCGCCATTGACGACTTTTCACTGAGGCCAGGAAGTTGCTCAGGCTTACCACCAACCCCACCCCCACCACAAACACCAGCTCCGCCACCTGGAGGTTTGGTTGATGTTTCAGTATTGATAGCACACAGCTGTGAGCTTAATAATCAAAGGAAGCCAGCTTCCTTGCAACACCCTGTGTACGAGCTTTTTGTAGGCATGATTCATTTGTTAATATCCAATCCAGTTTAAAGCGTTTACCTGAAACTTGTCATGTAACATTTTGAATATAAGAAGATGTTTAAAAATCGTTTCTTTTGCTCATTCCTAATGTCCGAAGGCAAATACTTTCTTTCTTTTTTCTTTCTTTCTTTCTTTCTTTTTTGTGTATTCTTTTAAGTGTCATTTGAACTTTTCAGTTCAGTTCAGTTCAGTTCCAAAAGAGTATTTCTCACTTTTCGGACGAACTAAACAACTTTTCCAGTTAAGTTTTTCACTTTAATTTATTCCTACTTATCCAAGGCCAGACCAAACAAATTTCTTTGCAAAGAGATCAGATGGCTTAAACATGCTTTAGTGTTGCTAATAATAATACTTTCCTTTTGCCATAAGAGTGTGCAAAAATAGCTCCGTAAACAATTTTGAAAACATCTCAAAGTACTGATCACTATCTTCCCTGTTCACAGGAAGTAAATGAAGATATAGCGAAGATATAACTTCATTTTCAAGATTGCGGATGTAGACCATCTCACCCTCGTATCGTGGGTGGCGATAATGCAAAGATTAACAAATGGCCATGGCAGGCAACGTTGGTCACCGCCGCTTCTGGCAGGCAGTTCTGTGAAGGGTCACTTTATAATTTTTTTACGGCCAATTGTGAAATAGAAAACTTTGATAATTCTCTTATTGAGCTTATCAAAAACTTTTGCTTAGCAAAATATGTTCTGTACCTTAGGATTCTAAAAGAAATAGTTAAGTTCAGATTGTCATTTACACTGTAGGAAGACGAACAAGCAGACTTTTTACCAAACATGAGCCCATTCCCAATTTCATTATTAACACGCTGAAACTGTCTGGTATATTTCTTCAGGTTGTGAGGACAGTACAACATTTGCATTCGTCTGTCCACATGTTGCTTCTTGTGGAAACTTCTGCAATCAAAACAAAGCGTGGGCACAGAAAAACTGTCAAAAATCCTGCAACATGTGTCCCATTGGTAGGTTAATAGTGCTTTGATTTCCTTCATAACATGAACATGAACAAATAACTCACTGAAAAAAGACACGTTCTTAGACAAAAACTAACACGATCTTACGTTTATAACTAACGAAGACCACCAAAAAATCTTCACAAAGGGATTACATTCGAAAACGGCAAGGCAGGTTCAAAATTATTTGAAACTACTGCAATGACTAATTGGCCTCCCTCGCACACGCTCTTTTTCTCGTCACGCAATCGTTCTCTTACAAAAATTGTGTGACGAATCAAAAGAGGCTACAAGCGCATGATCTTTTTTACAATGTTTACAATGAAAGAGATATATATGTAATGGTTATAGGCACAATTACAATATCAGTTTATAAAGCTTAGCAAATTCAAAGGGCCAATTGAAATTAAACTTTTCTCCTTCAAAAACAAACAAACAAATAAGCAAGGAAATACTGTATGCTCTAATGCTGTATGCTGAAATGTCAGGCTTTTTCCCATCCGCTGTTCACATGGGGAATAAATCGTGATGTCAAATTGCAGCGCCGCATTAATGTTCTGTGAAATGATAATAAATTTAGGTCCAAAATAAGTGACCTTAGCATTTAACCATGCTGATGCTTAGGACTATTTAGTTTTGCTGTGGTCACTTCAAGTCACCCCAGGAGGCTACCAAGTGGCCGAGCGATTAACTTGACTGAACTTGAAATCCGGCGCTCGCTTGGTCATTTCCCACTATGGCCGCTAGATGGAGTTGAAGTTTCTAGGAATCCCCGAGATCAACTGCTCGGTGACGCCTGTAAATAGTCAATTGTTCCACCTCCTGCCAGCTTGGATTTCCAATTTTGTCATGTTCAGTTTGAACTACTTTTTTTTAAAAGTTAAATACGAGGCAACCTTTGCACATTGCGCTATAAACACTGACTGAGAGAAGATAAAGGTTCATATTAATTATTATTATTATTATTATTATTATTATTATTATTATTATTATTATTATTATTATTATTATTATTATTATTATTATTATTAGTTCCTCCCACTTCGGCTCCAGGGTCATGTGGCAAGTCCCCAGTGACTCGTGTTATTGGAGGAGTGGATGCAAAGCCAGGAAATTGGCCTTGGCAGGTGAGGCCAAATAATTCTATATATTGTTTAAAACATTGCGTCAGGAAAACTTTTTTATTTTTATTCAGCTAAGCTCACTTTTTTCCCTTTAAATATGTTATACACAGTTATCAAACGCGTGACCTGCTTCGTACTTTAATCACCATACTGAACTAGAAAAACTGGACTCGAAATCTTAGATAAATGTGGAAAAAAAACTATTTCTTTTGCACCAAATTCTGCGGATGGCTGGCACTTCGCGTGCTTTGCATGTCAAAATAGGACTAGCAGCATTGTTTTCAATTTCAAAATAATTTACTAAATGATTTCAGCATACATTGACTGTACATACCTTTTGGATAAGGACGAAGGACCTGTTAAGGCTCCCTCAAGAACTAAGAAGTTTCAAGTGCATTTTAAAATTAGTGGGGCAAACATGGATCACAATCCCTAGGACTATTAGATGGTTGGAAAACTCTCTAAAGAGCTCAAAGGAACATTTTTAAATATCAAAAAATTTTTTCAGTCCGTTCTAGTTTGGAACTTTTTACTTATTTATATTTGTGTCCTTACTATAAATAATAATTTAATGTAAACACATTAAAACCATTCAAACCAGCACCCCTAAACCGGAAATTTCCTCTATCAATATTGTTCAAATAAATAAGTGTCTCCAAAATGGTCCACCGTTCGAGCGAGGTTTAAAAAAAGACCAGTAGCCACATAGAAGAAGTATGTTTAGATCCTGAGTCCCTATTATTAAACACAGTTAATTTTTATATTCTTTTATATTAGATCGCCCTCCTTCGAGGAAGCTCCAAGTCGTTCAGTTGTGGTGGATCTCTGATCGCTCCTGATTGGGTTGTCACAGCAGCGCATTGTATTTCTACAACGTAAGTAAATGCGGGAATGTGGCTGTTGTTCTTTCTCTGGGTAGTTAACCAAATAAATAAGAAAACAAAACTTGCTGTTAAATAAATAATATTAATTGCGTTCAAGCAAACTATTAACCACGTTTGCTGCCAACAATAGAAGCAACGCGTCTGGTCGAATTACGTGAATTCACGAGAATATGCTGGCATATGCCACCTGCATGCGGTGTTATTAGGAGAACTGTTTTAATACGTATAATAAGGCAGCAAATTTTACAAAAGTGAAATAATTAAACCATTTCCAGTCAATAAACCAGGCCATTACTTTTTCCCCCGATAGATAAATATTCAGGACTCAGTTGTTGAAAGTCCGATTAAGCTAATCCTGGTTTAACTAGAACTTTGATTCGAGTTTATTGACTAATCCATAACGATTCTCCCAAAAGATTTTTGTCCTTTAGTTTTGCCTTGGACGTTTCTTTAGCATTAGCTAAAACTTACCTCCCCCCCCCCCCCCCTCCCCCACCCCGATAACATTTTTAACGAGGGAGATAAAAACCTTGGTTAACTTTAATCATAGATCAGCGTTAATTGACTTTCGAACAACCGGACCCAAGCTGTTACTTGTAATTTATCCACAGGACAGCCAGTTATTACACCATCCGCCTAGGTGATCATAACCGTTTGGTTTCCGAAGGAACTGAACAAGATATAACAGCCAAGCGAGTGATAAAACACCCCCAATATTCATCGAGAACGATTGACAAAGACATCGCTTTGATTCAGCTGTCGAGGCCGGCTACTCTGAACGCTCGAGTTGGAACTGTGTGTCTGCCAGCCCAAGATGAAATGGTTCCGACCTCGTCCAGATGCTACATTACAGGTGAGTTGATTTAAAAATTCTAGCCTCTCTCGACACTAGATGCATGCATCATTGCGCGCTATAATATTCTGCTTTCGAGGTAAACAAATGAAATAGAATCAGAGAAGAAAAGGTGGGGTAAATCCTTTCGAGCAAGCGTTTACAAACGAAAACGTCAGTATTTTTTTCTGATGGTTGTCACAGAGTAAAAGTTAGACGCCTCGTTAGAAAATTCCCAAGTTTTTTTCTCTGCGAGCTTTTTGGAGGTTTTCTTTATGTCCAACAGATATTCAATACGCCAAGAAAAGGAACGCTAACGTGTACTGTCTGCGCCTATGTTGACAATTTGATGTTTTACGGGTTGAGTAGACTTGTTTTAGTAGTATCTAATGCTTTCATGTCAAATAAAAGAGGCATATAAAAATTAATTGTACCAAAGAGTATAATGCACGTGCAAAGCCAGTATGTTGCTTAACAAAATACCTATTTGCTGATATTCTCGTTGACGCCGTCGTCGTTGCTACTTAATGCCCTAACGTCGTGAAAAAAAATTCAAAGTTTTAAGCAGAGCGTGGGCACTCGACGGTTTTTTTTTCCTTCTTTTTTTTCTGGCATTGGACGGCCGGCGTTGCTACTGACGATATTCCTGGATAAGTCGTTCACAATGTGCAAGTTGAACGGATTGGAATACTCACAAAGTAGCTAAGATGATATGAATATTTATTTCTAAGTGACATTTTTGCTGGCGTTACCGTCGTGCGATACGAATTGGTCACATTCGTTTTGGCATCAAAATGCCACATAACGTATTGAAGGATCTGTACAGGCCCTCAAATGATCCCCGGACCGGAAATGATCCCCAATTTGGACCGCAAATGATCCCCGGACGGGAAATGATCCCCAAATTGGACCACAAATGATCCCCGACCGGATTTCGTCGCCTCATCAATAAATATAGAATGGAATGGACTTGGGAATTTGGACATTGTATTTAAACTTTATACACTTAATTTTTTTTCTTATAACGCAACAATCATTTTATTTAAACGCTTTGCATGCAAATTTTTTAGTCTAAAAATTACAGTGTAGCTGCTAAGTGCAAATAAAAAGAAAATCAATAGTCCTATAAACTGGAATATACATGTATATTTTTAACTTGTACGATTACAACGCCAAAAATGGGTACGAATTTTACGAAAATCCTTTTTTTTAATAGGGCTAACAATACGAAATGAATCTTAACAGTACAACCGAAAGGCCGTTAACTGGATAAAATATTGTTTTTGTTATTTCTTCGATACATCTGTGAAACCTAAGATCAAATGAGAACCAGAGGAGACGAGAATTTAAATACTCTATGCAAACACAACAAAAATTTAAGGCGGGTCATTGATGACTTTAGCAAGTTTAAAAAAAAAAAAAAAAAATTTTCTCCGAACTTCTTTGCGGTATGTGTTGATTCATACACAAATAAAAATAAAAAAAAAAATAATAATAATAATAATCATGCAAGGGCACTTTAAGCATAACTATCTAAGTCGTCCAAAATTGATTTCATCGTGTAAATATGTTAATATCATTTCGGGCTAATACGATTCCCAGTCTTCCTTTAAACAATTTTCGCGAAACACACTGTCGTCGGCATAGACCTGCATGAGTCTTTACTAAAACATACCTCTTTTTTCTTTTCAGGCGTCTCTTTCTTGTCAGATTTGTCATTATCTCCTATACCGTAAATACTGGGAAAAAAAAGCGAAAGCAAGCGCAAGGGGAAACAGCAAATTCAACCACGCCATTTTCCCACAGTAACCTGGTTTAAATAATGAGCTCTGTTCACTCCAAATAGCCGTCGCTTTCGCAAGTGAGGATTGTTTCCTTGTTCTCACGCCTCCAAAAAAAACAACAACAAAAAAAAAAAATCTCATGTGCACAGGTAGTCCCAGCTCAAGCTGTGAGCTATGATCATCTTGTGACGGTCTCTTGTGCAATAGCAGTCACGGCGCAAGTATGGGAATGTTTTCCCATACTTGTGCCGTGACCGCTATTGCACTTTATAATCAGGCCTAGGAAGTAGAAATACTGTAAAGTTCTTAGAAGGTATGTCATTTTTATTAAGAACTTTACAGTATTTCTACTTCGTAAACCCGATCGTAAATATTCCCATACAAACTGTCATATTTTCGCAGTGACAGCTATTGCTCAAGTGATAATCGCTCACAGCTTGAGGTTGGGCCACCTATAAGCGTATGTTGGACTGTCGAAAGGGTTCCGATAAAGTTTGTTAATTGCACGACCTAGATCAAGGAGAAAAATTCAATTTCGTTTTAAAAGAGTTAAGTATCCTATCTAACATTTCTAAAACAGAGTTTTAAAATATTGAAGCAATAGCTAATTGCGAAGGAAAATGTATTTTCAAATCAAAGGTGTAATAATCTCCGAGACTGACACGTTAAAATCAATAGAATTTATGTTTTGTCCAAAAATTAAATATTGCCAGGTTAATTTTGTCTTTTGGCACAGCACGTTTACCGGTTTCTATTGTTGTTATAAAATCCTGAGGAATTTGTGTTTTCCTCATATATCCGTGAACTGACGTGGAGTCCAGGACATTCCTTCGTTTTGCGGTACGTTTTATTAGAATCACTTCCGGTCCGGGGATCATTTGCGGTCCAATTTGGGGATCATTTCCCGTCCGGGGATCATTTGCGGGCCGGGCCTGTACAGATCCTTGAATCGGTAAAGCTTTTATTCGACCCATTTTACGTTGAGAGAATCAACAAGCAAATGGGAATCCTTGTAGCACTGATAGCAGTTGTAATAAGAATTAATATTCCACCGCGCTCAAAACTCAGTTATAAAGATGTATTTTTTCCTTTACATTTTCATTTAGGATGGGGCAAGATAAAACACCCAGGATCTTCTCACAACATTCTTCAGCAAGCTCAAATGCCACCGGTCACCAACAGCGAATGTGCAAGAAAACTAGCGGCATCACCAGGTACGCGACTGAAGTCATTTTTTTTTTGTTTTTAAGTAGGTTTGTATCACTTGAAAGATCCATCGCAATCACCTTATGCTCTCATAGCATGGTGGGACAAAACAAAATCGTCATAAGAAGTATGCCATTCATTAAAGAGTTCATTCCCTCTCGGCAAATGTCCGAGACATTCTGCTATCACGTTTAGTTAACCCGATCTATTGTTTTTAATAGGAGGATCGTCTCTTCAGATCACTCAATACATGCTGTGCGCTGGTGTCAGTGGCACTATTCTCAGTGGCTGCCATGGAGACAGTGGTGGCCCTTACGTCTGCCAGGGTGCTAACGGCAATTGGGTTCTCCAGGGTGACGTCAGCTGGGGTTCCCCGAGGTGCTCTGCTACTGAGCGATACACTGTGTTTGGAAGGGTTGCTAAGTTCCGGAACTGGATCGATCAGACAATGAAATCTTGAAATTTGTGTGATAAAAATTGATAAAGCGTGGAATAAAGGAAATCTATGGCATGAAAACTCTTGTTAATTTTATCTTGCTCTCCTCAGAATAAATGTATCCCAATACGGGAAGATTTGAATTCTTGCGACAGTCTTTAGAAGAATAACAGTAGCCCAAGAACTGTCGTGTTAAGTTTTGTACGCAGTCAGATCAGCCTTGCGGTTATTTGAGCTACTTGTATTTATTTTTGGCTAAATAGATCTTTTACAGATCCTGCATATGCTTGCAGCTTTTTCGTTTTGCGGTCCTTTGCAGTTTATTCTTTAAAGGAATGCATGAATGAACAAACAAACAATGGATGGCTGGACGGACGGACAGATGGACGAACGAAGAATGAACGAATAAATAAATGAACGAACGAACGAAGGGACGGTCAGGGGACGGACGGTCGGTCGGTCGGTCGGTCGGACGGACGGACTGACGGACGGACAGACGGACGGACGGACGGACGGACGGACGGACGGACGGATGGATGGATGGTTGGTTGGTTGGACGGACGGCTGGACGGACGGACGGACGGACGGACGGACGGACGGGACGGATGGATGGATGGATGGATGGATGGATGAATGAATGAATGAATGAATGAATGAATGAATGAATGAATGAATGAATGAATGAATGAATGAATGAATGAATGAGTGAATGAATGAATGAATGAATGAATGACACGTATTACAAACCATTTTAAACAAAAGCTAGCTTTTGTTATGGAAACAACCAAATAGGTCATTGAACAATCCCTTCCCTGTCCTTCCCTGTTTAGCAACATATTGAGGTCGAGAGGGGGGAGGCACAGAAAAAATGTTAGAGATAATGTGGCGCGACAATTGTTGCCGTGCATTTGAATAAGGTCCCCATGATGTCCTGCAATAAAATCCATGTGTTCTATACAACACATAAATTGTTTTCGTATTAAATACCTTTTCTTTTTTACTAATTTGAACAAAAAAGGCTCAGAATTACGGGAAATTTTCGCGGCACTAAATCCAAATATTGACATTCTTTTTTGATGTCGCATACAGTATTTAGCAAAATATATCATTCTTCCCGGAATCTTAGAAAGGTCACGTTCAAACGTACCAAACCTAACGATTATTAGCTAAAACAAACGTTTTTTCTCATTTTCATTCGGTTCTGCACAAGTGTAGCTTCTCGAATTTGGTATTCATTTGTAAGTAATTAGTACTTAGTTATCCTTGTTTTCTGTTTGTAATAACGAGGTTGCCTCCCAAAATAATAAGAGTCTATTGTTTAGCGGTTACGTAGCCGACTCGGTTGCCTCAAAGACAGCGTGTCCGGTAACTCTCATTCTAAACCTAATAATCAAAGATTATATGTTCGATGATCCCGATCCCCTGCTCTTAATCCCTTGCCAAGTTGGTGCCCTACAAAATCTGCGGAGGATGCCAGATACGAGTCCCAAGATCCCTTCATTCATAGTCCCATATAATCTAGACTTAAGTTGTATTAGGAGTACGTTCCTTTTACGTCGAACGTAATAAACATCCTGTATTCATGTATAAAACGTTAATTGGTCTCCTTTGCACGGGTCTTGAATGTAATTGTTGGAAAAAGTCACTGAATTCACTCAGTATTAAGAAAACTAAAACCGGTTGAGAAAATAATGGGACTGCACACTTCTTGAACACAATTGTGATTTAATTATTACATTGAGGCAACGTAACTTATAGGCGCTTTACGAACAATCAACATGCTAATCAGAAATACTAAAGAAGATGCACGATTACAATATTTTCAACAGGCTTGTGACTTCATTTCACTTTTACGAGTTCATGACGGAATCAATCCACTTTCTAAACTTTGCAACACGAGCAAATACCGTGTAGCGGTCGAGCGCAGAACATGCTGGGGATCCCCAGCTCACCACTCCCTGAAGAACCCATTGATTGTCGGATTTCTGGCAAACGTAAGGCCCTCCACTGTCTCCGTGACAACCCCCGACAAATGAACCATGTTTGCCTGCACACAGCATTTGGAAAGTTATGTTTAATAAGTGGCCACCTGCGATACAAAAAAGGCACAAAAATATTCAGCCAAATTTCTTCATAAGCTGAGTATGAACATTTAATTTTGTTCTGTTGAAAAATAACTGCACGTAGAATGTCTAATACTCATTGCATTTGTAAACTGTAAAGTAGAGAAGTTCACCAAACGGAATTTATTTTATCTTATTATGATAAAAGTAATCAAAATGATCTTAAAATCACCGCGCCTCACAGGAAGCCATTGAAATCCCGTAATACCAACGTGTTGTGACAGACCCATGGACGGAACACACCAAGCAAGCACATGCATTTTGAACACGTTGGCAGCTTTAAGATAAGACTGTTGGATCAGCTAAGTAGTTACACAGGTAAACGGTTACAATAATTGAGCCTGAATAAGTGTTTCTGTGCCTTTTTTTTCTTAGACAACATTGCAAAGGTATTATGTGAGTGCACATTGTAAGTTTTGAAGCAAGCCAAACAGCAAGGTCTCTAGCTTCGCCAACCGGAAGAAAAAATACATTGCGATTATGACCAATAAACTTCTCTCTTTTAATAAAAAATGGTCCAACTTTTTAAACAATTAATGTTTAGAGTCTAGCTGTGCAAAGGCATATACTATCCATTTGTAAGCAACTAAATTAAATTCATTAATTTGTAAGTAATTGTATTGTATCGTAGTGTTAGTATTGTTCTTAGTAGCGTAGGTATCGTTTCGTTTTGTTAGTAATATCGCATTGTAAGTAGTTTCGTATTTTTTTTTTTAGCGCTGTATTATAAAAAGTATCAACCTTAACAAGTAGCATTTCTTAACAAGCGTGTTGTAATTTGTTTGAGCACTCAATAAAAAAAAAATAAAAAAATAAAAAAATAAAAAATAAAAAAATAAATAAAAATAAAAACCGGAAGAGATATTGACAGATCCAACTTTCTTTATCTCTCTTGAAGACTAGGGGTTGTAAATAAAGAAACTGTGGTGCTGCATTGGAGAGGGGTGGAAACGAAAATTTAGTTTTATCAATTTAGTCGATAGGTAATTAGGCCACTGTATAGAAATTCCAGAACTGACAGTGACGAAATTACCTTATCAACTCAGTTTCTGAATCCACTAAAAACACTCTTTGCAGACTAGATAACCAAGGGAGGGAGCCCAAAAGACTGGAACGAGCAAAACAGCTACCCGCCGGGAGAGAACCAAGCGGGAGGAGGTTTTCTCCTTCTTGTTTCCTTTGTCTCGTCTCGTCGATCTTGTTTAGTTTCTTCGCTGTCACTCACTTGCTTCACTAGGCAGAACGAGACAGTAGTTTAGAGTCTTACCTGGAGATTCAGCCAACTTAGCGGCACATTCTTCATTACTAACGGGTGGAATCTCGGCCTGCTGCAGAATGCTGTGTGCAGATCCTTGATTGCTGATCTTGCCCCACCCTAGAAGGAAACACAGAAAACGAGTGAGCGAATACCCTCAGACAAAAACTCTCTACCACTGACACAATGGGCTAAAGAAGGAAGACTTTTATTGTAGTAAACTGACCAGACCAATTTAAGGGAAGAAATTAATGCCTTTAATGGTTGAAAGTAAAGCTTGTCACGGCGTAAAGAGAAACGACACAATGGCGTAATGGGGATTGGTTGAAACGAAACGAAGGGCGTGCTTTCTACGGGAAATATTCCGGAATATCAGTAAACTGAGAAAAGTCATTGCAATACTAAACACCAAAATATATCTAAACCGACCTTTCAAGACATTTTGGGATCAACGTGCCCTTCTTTGCTGTCATGTGCGCTATTTATTTCCTAACGTGTTTGTTCACCATCATGTCTTAAATGGCTACAAATGGACGTTCAATACTACTGAGCCTTCTTTTTTCCTTTCTCGGATGTTTTTAAAAACAAAAGAGTTGTTACTTCCTGCTAGATATTAAATATCTTTTAGATGTGCCTCGGCTTTCATAACATTTTTTAAACATCCGTTGACCATCACAAACTTCACATTATTTTTGGTAATTTTCGTGGTAGCTGCGCACACACTCTGCTAACACGTTCGATAATGAACGGAACGTTTCGAGAAGTATTTCCTAACATTTTAGTAGCCTTTTTTTTGCGCCAACCTCCATTATGTTTTAAGTGAGACCAAATGAGGGCAACAATTATTTAAAACATGTAAAAGAAGAGAAGACATACGTGTACGAAGGCGGTTTTCTGATTTCCGAGATATTAAATACTCCTTTTAGATATTACCCAAAAAGGAGCGTAAAATGGTTTTTAACCTGTAATATAGCACTTTGCTGCAGATGACACTTGTTCATCCGAACTTGGAAGGCAAACAATTCCAACTTTTTTATCCATTGAGGCTGATCTAGCCAACTGGACCATGGCGATGTCGTTATTAAAAGAGCTGGGTTTATTATAGTCCGGGTGAGTTATCACTCGTTTTCCCAGGATATCCTGTTCAGACCCCTCAATAAGGTACCGATTATATTCTCCAAGACGTATTGTGTAGAAATTTGCAGGCCTAAAAAAATGAGAGCGTAGTTCATGAGCAAAATACCAAGTAAGGAAATTGCAGGCCAGTTTTGCTACACGGTAATGCAACTGGTAACGTCATTTATGTGCTGTACTTTAATGAGCGCTGAAGTACTGCCCTTCAAAAAATACCCACAATATTACTGATGTCAGGAAGACCTAGTGAAAATATATAAAATATAATTCAGTTCATATACTTATACAGCCATTTATTCATCCCCCAATGAATACTACTAATTCACAAAATGACAATTTCCCAGTTGGCTTGCGGACAGCTCAGTTGGTAGAGCACTGCACCGGTGTCGCAGAGGTCATGTGTTCGAATTCCGTTGAAGCCTAGATTTTTTCAGATATTGTTTTCGCAACTGCTTAAGTTGCATATACAACTGCAATGGTCTTGCACCGGTCAACAAACGCAGTTACACCCACAAAAGTCGGCATTTAACATACTGTCCTGGCGAAATGCAATGCGCTGCTGTAACCACCCAATCAGGAGCGATCAGAGATCCGCCACAACTGAACGACTTTGAGGATCCTTTGAGAAGAGCGATCTGTGATACAATAAAATCATAACAAAAGGTGATCATAAAAGTGTATAATTTTTTATAGAGCGGTTTTCAATAGCCCAATTTCGATATTTTAAAATTCTAACTTGGCTACGAGGCTTGAGGGAATCGAACAAAAAAAAATTAATTATTCATCTCTGAGGCTCAATGTAATTTTTCTTGTTCTATTCCCCTAATAAGCCTCATGGCCAGGTTCCAATTTTAATATATCGAAATTGGTCTATTGAGTGTCTTAAAACCCAAACCAAAGTAACTCTGGCCAATCACAACATTCGCAAGCAGTGCACTGAACCAATCAGTATTCGAAGTAAATGCATTTCTCAAACTGGTGCCAAGCGCGGGGAAATCCGTGCGCAAAAGCCACCATGCGCAATGAGCAAATCAGACCATGAAGCCACTACATCCGAACCAGAGCCAAGCGCGGGAAAAGAGCGCAAGAAAGTCACTATTGATTTCAATTATTTTCTCATTGGTTGAGTGAAATTTCTTTCCACACTCAATTGGAAACTGCTCGAATCAACAGTTCAAAAATAAAACGAAGAAAAAGCGAACCAAACTCATTAAGGGAATCACACCGCAATAAGAACAGCTCAATATTCGTATTATCGAAAAAGTTGGAGCAACAATACAATAAGAATAATTATGAACTTCAAACGAAAACTTAAAGCGAAACTTTAAGGAATCAATGGTCGTATTTCCGCAATTTAACTTGGAATTACAACTAAATGTTTATATTTGTGGTACCTGCCATGGCCACTGGCCAACTTGAGAATTGACTCCCCCAATGACGCGCGATGCCACAGAAGAAATACCGCAGCGAGGCGATGGAGCTGGAAACATAAAAATTATTAACTTATATACAATAGGCCTTATCACGGTTTTCGACGCCATTTTGACGAGTAGGCAAACAGGCTCGAAATAACAGTGTTTGTATGGAAATCCGATGTCAAATAATTTTCATAAAACATCGCTTCTGAAAAATTCATAAATTGAAACCTTTTGGCAATAGGAAAAGGATTTTAAGAAAACAATTGGAGGGATATAGCTGTGCCAGAAAGCGTCCAGTCGTGTTTTGAACTTTCCATACATTTGCCTGTTAGCGAACCAGCCGTGAACTGCTTTAAAAATAGCTCGCGGGAAAAAAATACAGGGAAATGTATGGAAAGTTCAAAACACGACTGGACGCTTTCTGGCACAGCTACATTCCTCCAAAATTTTTTCTTAAAATCCTTTTTCTAGTGCCAAAAGTTTCCAACTCATGAATTTTTCAGAAAAGATGTTTTATGAAAATTATTTGACATCTGATTTCCATACAAACACTTATATTTCGAGCCTGTTTGCCTACTCGTCAAAATGGCGTCGAAAACCGTGATAAGGCCTATAAAAAGAACTATGTAACTTGCTTGATCTTTTAGTACTTTTACTCACAGTTAAATGTATACCATGAAAGTTTGTGTATTTAAAATTAACTTCTTAGCAGGTTCACAGCTTAGTTAGTGGGTGAAATGCAAAGCTATTGAATAGCCTGCGTAGCTGGCGTGATGTTGGATGAGGGCGAATTGGGTTGTGAAGCCGAGCAGCGAAGACGCGAGAGGAATGGGGAAGAGCCGATCTTCTCGCGGCGTAGCGGTAGCGGTTTACGCCTCAAAAATTTAATATTGGAACACGAGCAACACCGCTAGCAACGCGGATTATTATTGAGAGAACTGAGACAGCTGAACTAAAGTTTCTTTGTGACCCAAGATGTTTTTTTTTTCCTTCTTTTGTGACTTTAAAAATTAATTTCTCCTTTATTATAAAACACCAATACATCTGTTTGTTTTCGCCAGTCAAGTTAGACATCCAAATTTATCGAATTCTTCTCTAATATACATTGACGTTAACACTAGCCAAAAGAGGTGTTACAAAACGTGCTTGCTGCAAAATAAGAGAAGAAGGGAAGGGCTTCCCCGTAACTTTGACACCCGGACAAAATTACAACTGAAAAAAAAAACAGAGCTGTTATGCATGTGAAACTGGGAAAGGAAAAATTAAGGACGGAAATCACAAGGGGCTGACTACATTACAAGGTAGTACCACAACCAGAGCATCAAGAAAGAGAGAAGTGTGAAATAAACAATTGTCATATGACTGGAGAATGTTGATACTCAGCTTTACAAGCTAGCGCTCAAGAGTCTATTTACCTGTAGTTGTGGCGTTTGGCACTAGTGTGGTGTTTGCAACTGAAATTAAAAGATCGAAACGTAGAAACTTTAGCGTCGCTAAACTGACGTTAACTGACTTCGTAAAAATGAGACTTGTTGATTCAATTGAAATATGTTATATCAGTCAATCTATACCCGGCCAACTTAAATTTAATTAAGAGTCACCTATACTCGCTACTACACTGCATCAAGTTTACTTTCTTTAATTCCAAACCTTTAATTATTTTTATTTCCCTCGCCTACATAGGCACGCACTGACTAGGAAAAAAGCTATCGAAATTCAATTTAGCAGATCTTTTGGGAAACAAAGGTCACAAACTAAACGAAAATTTGGGCTCATCACCAATACTTTCATGCTTCCCTGTTGAAAGTAATAACAATTTTAAGAACCAAGAAAGATTTGTTTTTTGTGTAATAATACAATTGACTTTATCTTTAAGGGACATTGGGCTTCAATGTTTCAAGAACTCCTTAACAGATCTTTAATTTATTTCTCCTTCTCTCTACCTGATGTTTCTCCATTTCCGCAATAACGCAAACGACATCTGGGAGGTTTCTTCAATTCATACACGTAGTAACCACTGCAGTTACGGACACGGATGTTTAAATACCAATGACAACAATTCTCTGCCCAATGAAAACACACTTGAACATTGAAAGCACTCTGAGCCACTGTAGGGTGATCACCCTTCATCCAGCCTGGCGCATTTGTACCGCAGTGGTTTATATCTACGCAAGTGGTAGCCATTTGATTGCCAGCATCCCCTTGGAATCTGTACCATCCTGGAGTTAATACATCATCACACTGGGATTGTTCTCTTCGTCTGCTGGTCGATGCTCTGCCGCTGTCCTCGAGATTAGTGTAGTGGGAACATTCTGAAGCTAACAAAAACGGTAACTAAAGATGTGCATTAGAACAGCGCCTCTTCTACTAGTCTATTTTCATTGGTCTTTGTAGCCTGTAGCTGCTATTTTTATTAGTGTTAGGGGATCGTTCAACTATTTTTCGATCCTTGTTTGGCAAAGCTAAATGTTCACCCAAAAGGTCAGAATAATCTAGTATCAGATTCTCCTAGCCGCCATAAATTTAATAGATTCCTCCTAACAAGATACTTCATCGAAAGGAACATAAATTACATTAATTACCACAACAGATATACAAAAAATACAGTTGAACAGTTTTTATAGAATGCTCATTTAAAAAAAATCCCTGAACAGACCGTTAAAAAATAAAGATGGCGTGTCAAGCAAATTTCACTTATGTTGACGGAAATTTCTCTTTCATATTGGGTGCAGTTATGCAAAATTTCAAACGCTTGAACCAACAAGTGAGTGCGGATTTCGAGAATATAAATGGAGTATATATGCTTAAACAATTTAATTATTTTTATACCTTGTTGAGATGTTGGACTCACGCTTGGTGCTGTTGTGGAAACTGGTTGTCCTAGAGGATAGATGAATAGACATACACAACTTGTAATAGTAAAATAGGAACATGCAAGTTTCTAAATTCACTTTTAACTAAAAATAAATCATGCGCGGTGTTTTTAAGCAAGTTTTAGTTTGCTTTTGAAAGGTTATCGCAATTTATGTAAAACAAACCATAACTAAAGATAAACGTTTGCTTCTCGAGTTGTAACTTGAGGATGAAGTTACATTATATTGTCAGACAAGTCTGTGATCTGATGAACTCGAAAGCGCGAAATTGTCGTTGTTGTTGTTGTTGTTGTTGTTTTAAAACTGGGTTGTCCGTTTGCACTGATTTTGTCGCATGGTTTTGTTGTGGTTGGTTTTCTTATTTATGTTTTTAAGCTCTTGTTGTTGTTTCTTTGATTTAAGAGGGATTCGTGCACGTGAATTTTGTCCCTAAGAGATAAGTATATTAAAACTCACTTTTCCTCTCCATCAGAGTATCTATTTTGATGATTAATCTCCATAACTTTGTCATTTTATTCTATCTCACAGCACACCTGTTTCTGGTGATGAAAGTTTCATTGTGTCCTTTAACCATTTTGTAAACTGACGCACTTTTGCATAAACTCCGAATTTGGCAGCTGCGGCACACCCCCATCCCCAGCTTGTGACTCCCTCAAGAAACCACCGATGCGGAAGATACTCGCAAACCAAGGGCCCTCCACTGTCACCCTGACAGGCATCTATGCCTCCTTGATCCAGACCTGCACACAACATAGAATCGTCGATTCTGCTGGGGTAGGCTGCAAGACATCGTTCTTTCGAAACCAGAGGAACTTTAGCTTGCAATAACACATTTGGCTGGTTTCCACCAGAAGCCAACGTTCCCCATCCAGTAATGAAACATTTAGATTTGTTAGAAAAAGAGAGATCGTGTTCACTGCTTCCCAAGCAGACAAGCCCAATCCCTTTTCCAAGTCTGGCAGGTTCTGCAAGCTTGAGAAGAGCGACGTCGTTAGCCAAGTGAATTGGCTTGTTGTAGCTTGGATGGCGAATGATCGTTGAAACTTGTACGTCCTGCTCTGTTCCGATATTGGTACTTGGCATTCTGTAGTGGGCTCCAAGCCTAAACCATAAATGCAAGATTTTGAAAGGGTATTATATTATTACACCTCGTCAACTGAGCTACAAATTCACAACTAACACATGTTCGGAGATCCAGGGGAACAGTAGACGTGGCGAGGGTAAATCGACACAAATCCGACTTTCCCTCACCTAGTCTATGTGCCTCTTGGCCTCCAGTCCAAGGAAAGAAGGCGTGTGAAGAGAAACATAGGTCAAGAGAAAGCGATTGTTTCGTTTGCATAATTGTGTGACCACAGGAAAGCTTTTCTTTTCTTTTCGTTTTTAAATTCTTGCTTGGTCACAAGTATGATTTCGTACCGAGACCTGAAAAAACAGACGCCAGTTAATCAGATTCGAGAATTTTGTTACACTTTATTGATTAAGATCAAAGCTAACCTTGCTTGGTTTCATGGAGCTGTTTGTATATAAAGTGAAAGACAATGGTGATAAGATTGGTTTCGTCTCACGACTCGATTGACTATTGAATATGGTCCATTAAGAAGGTGAGTGTGTTCATACAGATTTGTAATTCACCTGACATGAAAGCTTGATATAGATTTCTCTTGAACACAGTGAGCTGCAGTTATGACCCAAAGAGGATGCACCAAGGAGCCCCCACAGAACTGGTTTCCTGATGAAATTAACATCACCTGCCACGGCCAACTATTTCTTGGAGCCTCGGATCCTCCCACAATTCGACCTTGAAAAGCTTTGAATCCACAGACTGAAGGTTCTGAAGAAATAATTTTTATAGTTTAGTAACAGGTAGACATTTACTGTATTGCAAATACTACACACACTCTGATTGGCTAAATAAACATTGTCTATTAAAATTCCAGTGTGAACGTTGAACAAAAAAGTACAGAGTAAAATTACGAGGGAAAACTTATCAAACACAAATACAACTCTTTTACGGAATAGGCTTGCATATAAGCTCATGTATGGCGGACAATATTAAGTGGAATAATTGTTTTCTGATATATGAATCGTTCGATCAAATCACAATTATCCTTTGTCATGAGGGAAGCAAGAGAAGAAAGATGTATTGATGTTCTTCTTTATATACCTTTCCAAAATAAAATTAAGATCGTGACGGTGTATTATGTCGGCGCATACCTTGAGTAGACTACCCTTTTATTCAATAACCTCCAGAAAAATATCCAATTCCAGCCCATGACGTCTAAAGAAGCTCCCCCCCCCCTCCATTGGCTAAAATCTTTGCTGTGTTGTAGCCCTCCCCCCCCCCCCCCCTCCCACTCCCCAATCACTTCTCGGTTAGAAAGATTTTGCTATAGAAAGCTATAGTAAAATATTTTTTGAAAGAAATTTTATGATCACTATATTTGTCGCCATCTTAAACACACATAATGTGGTTATGCAATGCAATTGCCCTGCCTGGGTTAAGTGGCAACAATTTCAAATGATGTATAAACTGAAAAACCGTTCTCATGTAGAAGGTCAGTATAAACCATGAACGATAAGACCCAACAGCTTGCTGGGAAACGTTAGACCTATGAGCTTATTAATGCATGCTGATTAGATTACCCATAATGCCAACGGGTCATATCGTTCCCACCTTGCACGGGACAACGTTTTTTAAATCTAGAAAGTTGAGAAATCCAACTTACTTGGTGTGGGTGGATATGGTGAATGTGGCGGACTGGAAGGAACTGGAGGAAATGCTAGAACACAGCAAAAATATCATCTTAGTATTTGATGTAGAAGGAACTTGTCCAAGAGAAACAATTATACGCCCCGCACTTGCCATGGCTCGTTAGCGGCCAACGGTCAAAATGATGTATGCAGGAAGAAAAATCCGACTTACTTGGTGTGAATGAATGTGGTGGACTGGGAGGAACTGGAGGAGTAACTAGAACACAACAAAAATGTTATTTGAAGATTTTATGCAGAAGGACATTTTCTTGGAGGAAAGATTCTGCGACGTAGTGATTATAGTTAGAGTTAACGTCCAATAATAATAATAATAATAATAATAATAATAATAATAATAAAGGTGCTTCTGGCGTTTAACCATCGCCAAAAAATAACGCCCTCACATTCCACAGCTTCGGTTTTCTTCAGTGAGGGCCAGAGGACATGAGACGAAAGAAATTGACAAACGACTAAAAGTACTACAAATCCAAAACAAAAGAGATGAAATGTGTTTCGGTACTCACAAAAAGATCTTGAAAAAAAGTTGTCTGAAAGTTAGTATCCCACAAACGTCATGAACACCCTGCACACGTTCCTCAGTGTCTCCAGACATTTACTGCTCATTGTGATACTTACCAGTCGTGACGGGTGGAGCATTTGGCTTCGTCGGAGGTCGGGAAGGAGGAAGAGGAATACCTGGAATTGTAAGACATGAAGACGTGGCCAGATAAGTTATCCAAGGTAAGACATGATCATGATCGATATTTTCTTATATTGGATTGCAGTATTGTCTTATTTCTTTTAGATGGTTAGATGATTTTAAAAAGTGTTAGCATTCATAGTCTTATGATGTGTGCTTGCCTTAGGTTATGAATCCGAAAATTCGTCTCTATGGAATTATTTTAAAGTGATCAAGTGACCATTTTTTTCTCGCACAAACGTAATTGGCTACTAGCTGACTGTGTTCCATGTGAACTGATAATAAAGTTTGTCGGCAACACCATTCCCTGAGTCTCCGATCAGATATTATTCGGCCTGTTAACCAATCTTATTTCTTAATTGACTAATTGCAGTACTGAATGCATATTTAAATACTACGCAGATAAAGGGAACATATATTAATGTTATGTTTCCCTGAATTCGTATACTAACCGGTTGAAGACGAATTGTTCAGCATTGCGGTGGGTGATGAGGGAGAAGGCGTGGATACTGTTGCTACTAGGATTTTTAAAAAACAAAAAAGACAAAACCCGATTACCTGACGACAATCGAATCCTAAAAGCGGAAGTGTCATTTTTTTTTTACCTCCGGCTTTTGTTAAAGGTGGTGACATAAGCCCTTAACTAAGCAAAAAATAATAATTCTAGAACAACGAGAGCAAGGAAACAATTCGTGATCTCAGGCTGTTCTAGCGCATTTTGGAAACAAAAATGCGATAACTTGAAAAACATTAACCTAACGTTTTTCAAGTTTCAGTCTATTTCAATCACTCTGTCTCTGGCCAGAGGTACCAATCGACAGTTTTGTCATACTGGGGTGGTAACTTATACGTAAACTAGACAATATATTTTTTGTGGTTTCTTTTGACAGACAACATTTTGGGGTTTTGAAATGTCATCAAATTCGCGTGTTATTTAACTGGCTGGACGCTCTACATTTTGAGCTGCTGGACCACTCGGTTCAAAGGTCTAAAACTTGCTTTTCGCCTCTGACTCTATTCTCTTGTAAAAAAAGTCTTTGGTTTAGATCGCTGCAAATCGTACGACAAGAATGGTGTCTTACACCATAAGGTATCTAAGTACCTTTGGTTAATTTGTTTATTATAGTTAGCAAACAACCTTAAAGCGAAAACTGTATTGCTTTGAAGTAAGTTACTACCGTAACTCTGTTTTGAAAAAAATACTTACAGGAACTACATATATCCTTGTATAACAAATTTATTTTAATTGCGTCCAATGTGCTCAAGCCTTCCCTCTGTCCAATGGTAACCTACAGAAGAACAAAATTTATTACGTTAAAGCGATTTTCAATCGTGTGTCGTAAAACTAAATTCAACTGAGTGATCACTCTGGTCAATAACGGAGAACGTAAGCAGCCCAATGAACCTGTCCAATCAGAACAATGCAGTTGAATGGTGCCAAGTGCGGGAAAGGGTGTGTGAGCCGGGCGCGATTGGTTTTGGTTTGCCTTCCAATTGGTTGAGAAAGTGGCGCTGGCGCGAGTGTTATTTTTTAACCAATCACACGGCTTAGTAACCAACTCTAAAAGGAACACGAAGTTTCTTTGAACACTCAATAAAAAACCGCTTGATACAGCTGAATTAGTCCATTGCAAAAAGTAATAATCGGATTGGTTCCCCACTGAGAAGCACTGCTCAAAGATTGATTTTTAGCAAGCTAAAGGCGACTGTTCACTTACCCGAGATTTCTTGGCAACGATTGTTGGCCTTCCGTTTTTGGAAAAGAATCTTGGTCCATAATGCATCACGCTCTGGTAATCGTACGGAGTCCCTTGAGAGTCAATTGACGCGTGCTTTTTGAAGTTATCTTCTGCAGCTACACGACAAGAGTAAAGAACAGTAAGGACATTAAGAACTATTTATGTCCGTAACCATGAATTGCGAAAGCATACGATTAAAAGGCTTTCCGAAAGAACAAGAAAAACTTCAAGAACGAAGAAATATTTAAAATGTGAAGCCTTTTGTTTTCTGTGTGTTCGCTTTAAATTTGTTTACTTTTTTTCATTTGTTGACTTTTTTGTTTATTTGTTTATTGGTTTGTTTGTTTAGAGGTTACAGTTATTCCAAAATCAAGGCTGTGATAAAGTTGTGATTTTTTTTTCAGTGGTTAAGAATCCATATCGCGATTGCAATGGATATTTCTCCGGTGCTGCCTTGAAATGAATTACAAATAAACTGAGCTCTGTAAGTCAGCTAGTTTTAAAATGGCTGTTTGCGTTTTAGAAAATCAGTCCCATTTCAAACTGGAATAAAAATAAGGGAGCTCATCTATTCTGCTATAGATTGCTCATCAATTCTGCTTGTGACTGAATTTTTCTGTCTTTCATATCTGGCTAACCTTCCTGGTTCTTTTAACTCTTACCCTCCATAATATTTTTCCACCTGATAGTCACAAAATAATCTCTGTCGAGGCGCGACTGTTCGTGAAAGCATCCTAGTGCGTGAGCTGTTAAACAAATGGGAACAAATAATTACACAATATTTGCATGAGATCGGTAAGTCAGAATACAACCCTTTCACGCTCTCTAATGCCATCTTCGTTTCTGGAAAAACACGGCTAAATATTTACAGTTTACAAATGAGCGGGATTTTGGACTACTTTAAGAGTCCGTAAATCTGGCCGTTCCAAATAAAAGAAATTCTTTGAATAATAGAATTCGTGAACAACCATTCCAAATTGTCTAATGTTGCCCGCATATTTTACTACCTACTAATAGGTGTTTGTATGAAGTTTTAGAATTTCCTTTACAGCCGTTATAGTCTGAATCTTTCCTCTATAAATCAATTGGCAAAAGTATTGTTTGCTTTTTCACCACACACGTTACAAAAAAGCAAAATAAGAGTACAAAAAATATTATATATTACAGAGAAAGTGGCGAGGAAGACTTAGGAGAAACCATAAGACTTCTAAGTAATCTTAGGAAAGGTATCTTTTCGGAAACAAATTCGATGGTAAAATCTGATACGATCTGAGAGGAGTTATAGTGGTTCAGATATCGTCAAAATCACATACATTTAAAGTCTTTGCCACCCACCAGCCAACCCTCCCCCACCCCCACCCCCCCCAACCAAAGTGGTGTCAGGAACCGTAAAAAAGGTCTACAATTAAATTCGTAGAAGAACAAATTACTGGAAGCTTTTCTTTAATTCTCATTAGATGGTCAATCTAACGTAATAAAATAAAATGAGTTAAAATTAAATTAATTGAAACTAGGCCAAACTTTTGCGTACGCTAAGGTTTTATTTCTTAAAAATGTATCACTCTTACGTTTTACTGTTCAACAGAGGACGAAAGTTTACAAATATCAATTTTTTCTAACAAAAAAAAAAGCAAAAAGCAATAAATGGAGTGTACTGATTTTGAATGCAAATAGGATCATTTTAGCCTGGCCCATAGACATTCTTGTTCTCGCAAAAGAGAAAGGGAAAGTATTTGGCCGGGAGCAAGTATTTTCATTGATTTAGAATCAACGTCCCAACTTACCAATCTCGTGTACTACAGTACCGCGAAACCAGCAGTTTTGGGTGAGTGAGAGAAGTTGTTTTGATCCAGTTTTTCCAACATATGACCAGCATCTGAAATAAGAACAAAACAGAACGCCTACCTAAGTAATAAAGCTGATTGTGCAGACTCGTACCCAGTCGCTATTTACGTGTTTTGTGGGGTGAGAAGATTGGATACGAGGATGGATTGAGGCGCGCGGGGTGTCATGGGAAGAGGCGAAGGAAAAATAGCGACTGGCAGATTCGTTTGACAGATCCGTGCAATCGTGCCTGGAACCGTGCAGTGCTCTTTTTCAAGAAAACGGAGTAATTTTAGACATTTCTTGCACTTAAAATTCACTGCCGGTTCTAGTTTGGTATTTAACGCGCTAAAGCGTTCGTCCGATGAGTTATTTCTTTTTTGTTTGCTTGTAATGTCGTGCTGCCGTAATGGCTTCTTCGCGGGATGACGATGTGGGTGATTTGGACAGTTCTTTCAGTGAATTGTGGATCGAAGGTTAGTATCACAGTTATATTTCGTCTTTCCGCGAATATTCCCGCGAAGAAGCCATTACCGCAGCACGACATTACAAGCCAACAAAAAAGAAATCACTCTTCGGACGAACGCCATATTGGATCGAAATCTGCCAGTCGTTCTTTTTCCTTCGCCTCTTCCCTTGACACCCCGCGCGCCTCAATCCATCCTCGTATCAAATCTTCTCATCCAACAAAACACGTAAATAGCGACTGGGTATGTGTCTACTGATTATGTAAAGCCCGATTTCGTTGCAGTGTACAATGTTGGCCCCGCCGTCGTGACCGCTGACGTTTTCATATAACTTAACGACATTAATGGAAGGCTCGTCTCAGCTCGAAGCATTTAGAGGCCAACGAGAGCTGACTGGTTTAAGTAGCGAATCCCATCCAAAATAGTTTATCGTCTTTCAGCAAGGAATTGGCTTTTCCTGATTTTTCCAGGCATGTAATATCCATGCATGTAATATGTAAAACGTATGTAATATGTAAAACGTTTGTTTGGTTGGTTGGTTGGTTGGTTGGTTGGTTGGTGATAAACTGGAAGGTGGAGTTGACATGCCAGAGATCAAAGCTTTAGTAAACAGACGTCGTTTCGGGGTGTTATTTTTCTCTCATAAATGGACCCAATTTATACTGAAGACTTAAAACGTTGTCTGAATAAAATTTTTTATAAAAAAAAAATCCAAACTTTCGACTGTTTGACCTACAGTCTTCGTCGGGTAAAATGAAATGAAAAGGTTCGATAAACTATGGCTCATCTTGGTTATACGGCGCTTCCTTATTTCAACAGACACAATTTATATCACAAATAAGACAAATTTCATGAAAGACACAGAACCATATGAATTCGCAAGTACTGTTCATTAGCTTTCATTTGGAAAATCATGATTTCGTCCAGGAATCTAAAGTTACTTTGTAAAGCATAATGAGTAGCGCAACACTTAAGGAGTCCATCGAGATTCAAATTATAAAATCATCTTGTGTAATGAATACCACCACAGGTACCTTCAGATTTCATCAACGGACTAAATCACATGCACAAAAAGTGGTGCGATATGGAAGTAACAACAGATAAAACCCACCCTTCTCCATGAAAGAACGATACATAAGCATCTTCATTTTTTCTTCTCTGAAATCTGATGCAAGTTTTTCGCTCAAATTCCCCCATAGCTCGCCATATTGCAGTCACAGCCCTCATGTCTTTGGCTGTAACGTAAGAATAAAAGGGTTTAATATCCGGGTAGCAGTTATTCTGTGAGCAAAGGTTCCTTGGTCGCGCTATCTTTGCTCTCCGGTACACAGGACAACCAAGGAACGTTTGCTCACAGGGTGTGCAACAAAATGAGAATTAACTGGAACTATTTGAACAAAATAAAGATTTTGACTAAGATACAAATTCTTTGAAAAAATAAAAAACGAACGGTCCCAGAATCTTTTTCGCATTAACTAGGATTAATTTATTTAAACTATCGATTTTCTGAAAACAAGATGCCTGCTACACTGGCATTACGCGTGATGCTGGGGCTGATTCATTTATTCCAACTGTATGCTTCGCCGATTGATAAATCTATCCTTGCTAATGGAATAGTTTGAGTCACGACGATCGCGTTACGTTGTTTCCCTTGTATTACGTGACCCAGACTTTCACTGGAAATTTTTGAAATTCCATTACGGTAACATAAGCTTCTCAATGACCTCTTTTCAGTCTCGCGTCGTGGTCTAAGACTGTCAAACAAAGCACAATTCCTTCGCCAGGAACTCACCAATTTCCACCGTTTTAAATGTCGGGTGCTTCTAAGAAGTTATTCTTTCGATTCACCGCTTCAAAATGGTGAAATTTCCGTTTGAAAACGGCACACTAGAGTCCAGAACATGTTATAAACAATATGGCGCCACAATTTAATGCAATTTTAATGAAGAAATCAAATGATGCGTTGACGTCACCCAGGTAAGGGTGAGTGGGTCCCCTCCCTCGCGATATAAGCGACAAAAAAGGATTTTGATTGGCCTTCTTTTGTTGAAGACAATCAGGACAATACATCCTGGGTAGGAGAGGGGATAGTTTAATGAATAAATTAATGTACACATTTGTAGCTACGAGGAAGAAAAAAAAAAAACGGAAAAAAAAAAAAAAAGAAATCGACCCGTTTTTAGACATGGTATGCCCCTTCAGGGCATCCGGCGTAAAAAGAATATTTTGAGAGAACGTATGCGCATTCAGGCGTCTCTCTTTTTGCTTACGTTCACTAGAAATCATTATTACACGCACAAGTTGTTTTAACAACAATTAAAATTAAAATTAAAATTGCGGTAGGGGTGATGTGGAGTACTCTTACCTAGGGATGGGTCAATATCAAATATTAGCACCCCTCCAGGCCAGAGCTTTGTGGCTTTAAAGCTTGTATGTCCCCGAAATCTAGCGAGAAGTTCCAGCTTCTGGTCTACAGTTAGTTTCATGTCACCCTCAATAAGATCAATATCTTCAGTCAGCAAGTTTTCTGTGGAAACAAACGAAAGGCAACACGCTTTTACCTTAGTTTGGGCCACAATCTCAAAGTGTCCTAGCGTGACTTCTAAAGTATTACTCGAAACAAAAAGTTAATATATAGTCAGGCACTGCATATCGGGATTGGTCTGCCGGTGGTAAGAAAGATCTAAAACGACTTCTCGCACGGTTAATTGCCCCTGCTTCAAGTTAGCAATAGTTGTAAAAGATATATGGCTGACCAAATGTAATGTTACTAGTTAAGAAAACAGTAAAACTGTCTGAAATACATATAAGTATTTTTTTTCTTAGCCGCTGGACAACGCAGAGGAAGACAATAATTTCTTATGTTTTACTGAAAAAATTAGCGGTGACGCTTAGGAGGCACTATAAAAGATGGAATTGAGAAATATAAGTTGCTTTGTTGACATCGCAACATCAATCGGCACTGCGACTTATGGGGCTACTGCTAGCTACAACGTCCTAGCAAACTTTTTTAAGGGGGCACTGCACCTGAAAACCTATGTTTTGCTTAGAATTCTCTTCAAAGTTTTTACCAATTTAAAACTGATATCACAAAATGTTTTTGTGCTTCGAGAACGTTTTTAGGCAGAGCAAGGGGTGTCATTAAATTTCTGAGAACAAATACTGGACAATTACAATTACAAATTCATTCAGTTCAATTATTTTACGAGTAGGATTTGTGATCCCTGTTCATTCGAATGAAGAAACTAAAATTGAAGAAGTCTCGTTTTATTGCAGTTGAGCTTACCTTCAACAGAACAGAATCCAGAGGCAATCAACAGAATGAACACCAATGCGTATGACATCTTCCCCACTGGCAATAAGAGCATAAAATTATGTTCCATTTTACCGGCCTGTACCTCTTCGCTGTAATAAAACAAGCAATTAATTACCGAGCTTTATTGTTTAGCGTTGAGGCTTCCCGTTAGTAAGAAGTAGAGCAAAATCCTGCAAGTAAAGGCTCCTCTTATCCGATGCTCCACTGAAGATGATTGGAAATTAAGACTCGCTAGATCAGTACATGTATAGATGTATTGACTTACGATGAACACCACGTTAAATCATTTGTTCACCCACGCTCTCTCTCCGACTAGGGCATACCTTTTGCGGGGATGCGACTAAAAATGCCGCGACAGTAAGTAATCTCGGATTGGCTCAGACGGAGGGCTAACGCTCAAGACGTGAGCAGTCGAATCTCTTTACAGTGGCCGAATGTTATCAACTCTGTTGATAAACCAAACATTCAGTTCGCACCGATTGAGTTCAGAATTGAGCTGCTCGTCATAGGCGCAAGAAAGCAGAAAGGTTTTCTGGCGTTGAAATGCCTTACTGAAAATCGTTTTCATAAAAAGGAGCAGCCGCTAAACTGAGCTATGTCGAGCCGTAAAATTATCTCTCGTTGAACGTTTGTCAAATGCTAAACCCTCCGGTAACACACTCATAAATTATCAAAGGAAGGTTTTAGTCCCACATAAGATACTAAATTTAAATGTTACGAATAAATGGACGTACCTTCTCTTTAACAGAGTTTAGAACATCTTCACTCAAGAACAGCCAAGTTATAGGTCACACTTCAAGTTTTCTTACATTTTATGAAAAGATAATTAATTCAGAGCTTTTTTTAATAGATCAGCGAACGAACTTTGGTCCGTCTTGAATTTAATGTGGCCATGAAAATGCAAGAAGAAACAGGCTACTTTTGTCTACTTTTGTCACTTTTTGGACTAGAGGGTGCTAACAAGAGAGCCCAACAGGACCAAAGAACAATAGGTGCCTGAAATAAATGATGATTGTTGTAGCAGTGACAATTGTGAACATTTGTGAAGATGATTGACCATGGAGCAACCCACCCACTCCCACTACCCTCCGCCTCCTAACACAGACGAGTGAGTCAACATTGTTTATCGATAACTAGTAGACGTCATTTTGGATAGTATTATTACATCACTTTGGTATCTCAGACAACAGCTGTAGAGGGGGGTTCATTTATTTCACACTATTTACATAAAATTAACATAGAAAGAAAAGTAGAGTTACAACAGATGATTACAAGATAAAATAATAAGCCATTTCCGAGTTGCTGTGAACCTCACTATGAAAGCGAGGCTAAGTGCAAAACTTTTCATATGAAAATTAGATTTGTTCGCATATGAATGAAAACTAATTTTCATAACAAAAACTTTGCACTTAACCTCGCTTACACAATGAGGTTCAAAGCAACTCGGAAATGGTCTATTACAGTACAGATTATAAAATGTGTGTGGTGGTCGAAGTAGCACGAAAGGCTTTCTAGTTGACCACCACCTACTTTTAAGTAAACAAAGAAATGACACTGAGCTTTATTGGGATATTAGAAAATGTAGGAAATGTTTGTAGAACCTAGGATTAATGTACAGGAGATCACGACACAAACTCTATGGCTAACAATGTTGACTTTTTGGACTCTCCTCGACACTTCGTCCGTTTTTCCGATCTAGGACAGCGGATAATTCTCGGTAACGCGCTCATCAACACAGTGTATCACGCCGGCGGAGAGCAACAGTTTTGGTTTACATCTATTGATTTAATACAGTAAACAAGAATCTAATCAAACAAGGAAACTAGCCCATGATCCCAGATCCATAATCCCATAAACCCAAGACGAAATTGGTCATATTTCTAAAGCGATCGTTCGTCCTAAAATAATGTAAGGTCTCCCTGTTTATGGCGCATGCCAAGCAATTTGAATTACTGCACAATACTTCCTGGAAAGATGTTTTAAGAGGCGTTACTCCTCAAAATTTTACAATATCAACGAGCTCTTGGAAAAATGTGATAAGAAACTTTTCAATAAAATTAGCAGCGACGGTTCTCACCCGTTGTACCATATGTTGCCCCAAGCTAAAGCGTCCTCCCTTAGATTAAGAAGAAGTACTAATCAGTTACCTAGGATAAACACCAAACGTTTTAAAAGTAGCTTTTTTAATAGGCTTAGGTTTAGATACAATTTAGTATTATGAATTTCTTACTGTAAGCGCCTCGACTAATTGATTTAAGTTTTTTTTCAAATTCATGTATCTTAACAGTGCGAATGAAATTCGGCTTCTGATCCATGACATGGTTTTAACATATTGCTTCCCTTTCTTGATAGCAATCAGCACCGCTATTATTATTATTATTATTATTATTATTATTATTATTATTATTTATTTTTTTTAATTTTTAAATAATTCTTTATTAAAATATTCCACACAAATTGCACTATTTATATCGTGAAATGGATAACAACTCAAGACATTCTCAGTTTACATTGCATTGTCCAGCCTATTATTATTATTATTATTATTATTATTATTATTATTATTATTATTATTATTATTATTATTATTATTAATCTGAAGTGTTAAAACGCTGAAACGAAAAGAAAGGGCATATTGAACACTCCTTACCTTCCGAGGTCCTGACATTTTTCACATTACATTTCCGGCTTGAGGCCTCCCCACAAAGCTAGACGCGCTTTGTTTAGAATAATTACCAAGTTCATTAACCCGCACCACCTTCAGTATTGCCACGATTTGTACTAACAAAGTCAACAAAACCAAACACTGTCTCTCGAATTTATTCAGTAAAACTGTTGTTTACATGATTCATTACAAACTCTGGCATAAAAGCAGTCGCCCCGCGGCGGTGTAAAGAACAAGGGATTGGACCAAACACTTCGGGAACTGGTCATAACAAGTTTGTTCGAAGAGGACCCACCTTGTCTGGGGTAGGGGGGTTATCAAAAACACCACCCATCTCATGAACATTACCAACAAAATTTTATTGGCTTTAAAATTTGAGTTGACACAGAAATATTCAGCAAGCAAGAGCCAGCATTGCTAGACAAAAAAGAAAAGTGATGTTTGAATCTCATCGTAATTTTTTTACTGCTGGATAGAGGACAAAGACACCATCTTTTGAAGTTGAGGATGTGAGGTGCAGGCAGAGACCAACATCTATTTTGGGGTTTGGTGGACCCTGTTCGAGTATAGCTAGTTTTGACCACTTCCCTTAGAAGACCAAAAGTACGCTCTACCTCTGTTTTCCACTCTGATTTACATGTATTCATCGCATTCGATTACTTTTTAATTCAATAGCTAAAAGTGTTGACGGTGTTTTTAGAACCTACATGCGCACAACTGTATCTCTCTTTTTTTTTTTTTTTTTTTTTTCAACTGTATCTCTTTGCTTGGCCTTACTGCTCAGTGATACCTGCGTGCAAAAGTAAATGTCGCGTCCCTGCGAAGTCTGTTTCTCAAGTCTGTAGACCCACCATTAGCACAGCCATTAAAACGCGTACACGTTAAATTTACTTATTTAGGAGACTCCAGTTATCTTAAATCTCGGCGATCCCAAACTAGTCGCTATCCTGGAGGAAAACGCCCTCCCTTGGACACTGATTACAGTAATTCACTAGCTATCACGAACTCCCGCTTTGTCAACTTTTTTTCTTGAGTGTTCGGGCTCGCGCGTTTCCACCGTACTTATAGCTGTAGTTAGGCAGAGAATGCAACTGGGAAACGCAAGTCCACAAGACGAGTTAAAGAAACACACCTTTTAACGTTTGTTTTGTTTGGTTGTTTTAATTTTCGCTTTCCAGATTTCTTGACGCTTCGCTGCTGGAACTGCCAGGCACGTACGCTACAATGAGGCCACAGTTCAAGTTACTACCCCCGCTAACAATCAAATAATCAAGGCGTGCTCTTATCCTTAGTAACTTCTTCATCCCGGGAATTTCTCTTTCTCGATATGTCTCGATATTCTCTTGGAGTTTGTACGGAGGAGAGAAGCTGTATCTATGGTCCATCCCTATTCTTTACGTGTTAAATCGTTTGGTTTAAAAAGAAATCTTTAGCGAGCCCACAGGTGGGATTCACACACATGGGACAGCGGAGAGGAAGCTGGCGAGAGCAGCTTATTCCTGACTCCAAATGAGCTTTAACAACATCAGCCATCGCCTGACAAAACAACATAAAAGGAAACATAAAACTCAAGATTGTCCTTTCCAGTGCCACAGCTAATTCTCAAATCAATTACTGTAGTACCAACTTAAAAGTAAAAAGAATTTGAATTTCTTGTTTTTGTAACAGTAGACGCATTCTCGTTCCCAGAGCCCCAACGTTTTTTTTTTTTAATTGTTGAACGAGTGGCCCTGGGTCCATCCAAAAATATCTTTTTTTCATTGGCTGTCGAAAACCTGATGCGCCATAAGGTGAAAAATGCTACGCTTCTGCGCATTTGTCTTTACTTCCTAATACTGAGCAGTACTGAGCAATAATAATACTGAGCAAGCGCAATGGTAATTTATCACACTGAGCGTGCGCTACCGGATGTCGTGAAATTCACGACATCCGGTAACGGCTGTTACCAGGGCCTACGATCCAACTGCAGACCAAAAGATCGTAGGCTCTGGGAACAAGGATGCAGTAGACGCAACATAGCGCACATGATTAAGCCTCAAACCGACTGTTTGGAATCCGGATGTTAATCCGGACTAAACTTTGAATGAAATTGTGCTTAGCCTCAGATAGGCGACATCAAAATAAAAGCCCAGTAAACTTGCGGCTCTACTGACTGACGAAGAACCTTGGTGATTTGCCTTGCCATTAATGAAAAAGCTTCATGTACGCCCATCAGAGGTATTGTGTACATGGCCCTGCCCCAATTAACCAGTAGCCCATATTTCCGTAGGGTGGCGTTTAGACAAAAACGTTGCGGCGATCAGTTACGCTTCACCAATATCCCACATAAATTAAGATCAGTTAAAAGTGAACCTGAGTTTCACTTTACAACAGCGATAGGAATAATGCCAGACCGAACTGAAACAAATTCATGAACAGCTTCATAAGCAATCTCCCAGTAGTTGCGCGGTTTGGAGCATCACACCAGTATGGGGTATCCGTGATGGTTCACGACGATAACAAACTGCACACAGTTTACTTCATTCTAAGAATGTTCTTACCTGGATAAATGTAGGACTGTCATTCAATGAAGCGGCTCGACGAATATTTTCAATGCCAGCCTGTTAAAACCACACAATACAGATCAACTTAAATACAACAGCACATGCCCTGTGTTTTTCGTTGAGAGGAAAGACCTCTCCTAAAGTCGCCTGTGATGAGGATATAGTGCAGGCAGGACAAAAGGAAAAGATCACAGACGAACCCCTTGTATTTTCTGGTGGAGATTTCCAAGTCCTTAAACAATTTCAGATGCGAACTTGTCATTCTCCGCAGCTGTTTATCAAGTTGCCATCTAAAATCCATAGCTGTTTTCAGACCGGGTCTTTGCGTATCTAAAGCGTTTGTCGTACATTATCATATTGAATGATGGCAACTAATTCATGTTAAGGTACCATATAGTCACCAACATAACCCAATCCTAACCCTCGATATAGTCACCCTTACCTTACCATGAATTATATGCATTGAATGATAGTTTTAAGTTACTTTTCCTTGTCTTTTCCTTTGAAAATTAAAAACGATAAATTATGTTGATGTACTTTATATAAACTTGCACAGTATTAGCTGTGAGGGTACCGGGTTTTAAATGTAAATTTTCAAGATAGTTTACATGTACACGACATGAACCAATTTGAATGCAGAATGTTTAATTTTGTACTTTATACTTCATGTAACTCACCTCATGAGCCACTTCTTCTGCATACTCTATGTCCAGTTCATGAAGTGTTTCAATGTGGTCAGAAGTGAATGCAATGGGGACCAAAAGAATGTTCTTTTTCCCTTTCTTTGCAAGGCCCTTTATGGCATCTTCTGTCTGAGGCCCTAACCAGGGCATGGGACCAACCTGACGGAGATCCACAGGTGTCATTCAACATGAACAAGACACCTGAAGGACCTTTTAGCACCTATCTTCCATATAACAATTATTTCAAAGATTCATTAATAATTCATAAGTTTAATGACCTACCAAATGGTTGATGAAACATCACATGCAGTGGTTTTAAAACCCGATAAGACCTCTCCCTTATTAAAATGCGGTGTTTAATGTTTTTCTCGTATGCTAATTTCCATCGTTCACAAAAGCATCATTGTTATGAACTCTCTTGACACACGCTTTTCCAGGAATGTTTTTGAAGCCGTTCAAAAAACTCGCAGCGCATGTTTTATTGGGTCTAAAACCACTTACTGCCCAGGACACACGAGTTGTACATTAATGAAGCAACTTTCAAAAGTGGGAATTTACTGCACTTTTTTGCGGCAATCTCAAGGTCATCTTGAACTCCTTGTTAATCAGCCTATGGCCAAGTACTCCATGATAGTATGTAAGCAAATCCTTTGGGATGCAAGGTTTGGTTATGGAAAACAGATAAAGAGGAAGCCATAAGAAAGTTGTTAAAAATTAATTTCAAACTTTGTCAAGGGCTATAGAACCAGTAAATACTGCAAGCCGTCCCACAAATTGAGTATTAATGCTTGCCATCACAATTTTTAACTAACATGGCTTCTGGGCTTCCAATAAATGCCCAAATTTTGAAGAAATTCATGGAAAATTAAGCTTAGATCTTAAATATGCCCTTAGGACAACCACTAACTCAAGCATACCTGCTTACCATTGACCACCAAACCTTCATGGAAAATTTAGCTAAGATTTTAAACATGCCCTTAGCACCACCACTCACTTAAACATGGCTACCTACCTTTGACTGCCATACAAGTCTGTATGGGTGTGAGTGGTTCAATGTCTCCATAACTCGCTGAACAGTGGCAGCTACTTCTTGAGGGTAAGGATCACCTCTCTCCACAACCTGTCAACCCAAGAGCCAACATTATTACCACAGCCTGTACTTTCTTTAATGGAGTAAGGATGGTGCAGTGGTGAGAGCACTCGCTTAACACCGATGTGGCCCAGGTTTGATTCTCAGAGTTGACGCCATATGTGGGCTGAGTTTGTTGTCGGTTCTTGTCCCTGAGCAAGGGTTTTTCTGCAGGTTCTCTCACCGCCAGTTTTCCTCCCTCCACAAAAACCCACATAATTTTCCAAATCCCAATTCGACCAGGAAACAGGGGACAAAATTAATAGCCACTCTGTGGATGTACCACTGAAAATTCCCCTTTATTTATTTATTTCATTTGGACAAGGAAAAGATTCTATGAATTTTCTACATCTGATCCCCAAGCTACAAGTGGTTCAAGTACATACATGCCAATGTTGTTTCAACAATATCAAACTACTTTAGACAAAAGTACACACACTGTAGTACCTTCATTGGCAGTGAATGGGCAGAAAACAGGATTACTACATCATTCTGGACGTCTGCAGGGAACTTCTGTAACTCAGCTTGAACATTCTCTGCAAAGGCCTACATATCAAAAGAGCAACAAGTTTATAGCAACAGTATGTGTACATGGCTGAAGACATTTATTTTTTGGAGGCCAAGTTAAACACAGGTGACATTTATGCAACTTGTAGAAGTCCAACAACAAATATACACTGTGCATGTAACTACTACAAGGAACATAAATTACCTTGCAACAAAATTTCATGTTGCAAGTTGCATGTATCAGTCTAGTATAGTTTTATTTCGCATTCTAACTTCTATGTGACAGATTCATAACACATTTCACCTTTTCGAATAACAAATATTTTCTTCCCAATGTCAGAATGGAACGAAGAAGATTAAGTCTTCATCCATGACGTCACCTTTTAGTTACATGTAAGTGACCATCCAGCCTGTACGTTGAGGGTCATGGGTTCACTCCCCACTGGGGACTCAAAATATTATTTTCTTTGTGCCAAACTTCTGACATACAGACTACTAAGTTTTCCTTTACAAGTATTTCATGACCATACTTAAAAAATTCACCATTGATCAACACTTCACAAATAATTTTTTCCATGGTTGAACCTTCCTCATTTTTACAGCCACGGTGCTTTTTTTCATGTATATGGTCATGAATATAATGAACTAAACATTCCACCAACACAAGACTTGACCTTTGATTGTTTGGAGGGAGAGGAAACAAACAAAAAAAAAACATTTGCATGTATTTCCAATTATATAGACTACAAGTAATTGTAAAAAGAGTTGAAATACTGCCTTTTATTGACTTCATTTTACAGACTCCCCATTCCCGTATTTGTTCCCCTTCCTCCCTCCTTATCAATGTTGAACGAAATTTGTAATGACATTCCACAAACCGTGCTACTACATTGAAAGGGGGTGGGGGGGACCTTGAAATGTATTACATTGTTCATTTACCTTTTAGAGTGAGTTTTTTGCATCAAGTAGGAAAAAAGCTAAGAGTGTCTCAAGGTTTTTGCAACTCTGCTTGTAGCAGCCCATGTGTCAATCTCGTACCCAGAGTCTTCAGGCTTTTTGGTCAGCGGGGCAACGCCGGGAAGACTTCCCGGCGTTGCCCCACTGACCAAAAAGCCTGAAGACTCTGGGTACGAGATTGCCCATGTGTACGACCCCACCACATCATCTACATGAAGTACCTGATATCAATATACAGATACCTGCACTAATCCTGGGTGTGTAGGCCATCTGTCTATCACACTCCATTTCATGGAGGGATTATGTCCTTTCTGCTGGTAATGTCTGTAGATGGCATTCAAACTGCTGCCAGTTGTGGAGCAGGAATATTGAGGATACTGAGTGAATGCCACTGCTCTCTCTATTCCATCACTGAACAAACAAGGACAGAATTTTAAAAACAAAATCAGAGGTGCCAGGGCTTACATATAATACATGTACATGACTTTATCTTAGCATCAAAGTGTTGGGCACTGTAGCAAGATATTGGGGACGTTATAAATCAGAGAAATAATTACATAACATTTGTTAAAAACACCAACTGGTGGGAGGCAAAACAGTTGACTATTTACAGTACAAAGCGTGACCTCCAAGAACCTCCAGATTGCAAATCCTAACTCTGAAATTAAATTAATTCTTAAAACTTTTGTACTTGAAAAAACTGAAACAAATAATTTCTTAAAAAATAAAATGCTATGAAATACAATGTAGATGATAATTATGTACAAGATCGAAATTCTTGAAAAAAATTTCCGAACCCCCAGCAGGAATTGAACACACGACCTTCCAGTAACTAGTTTGGATGCTCTAACCACTGAGCTATGGGTGACTCATGTGGTGAGCAGGTCACAGGCTTGGGGTTATAAGTCTCAGGACTTCCCATCTCGTGAGTACACTGGACACCCATCATATTACGCTAATTACCTGCCTAAACACGAAATAACCTGCACCTCGCAAGCACATTAAATAAGCGTTGTGTACACTTAGAAATTAAGAGAACCAGAAAACCACCCAATGCTATGAAATAGATGATATGTACAGGATTAAAATTCTCTGAAAAAAATTTTCTACTCTTGTTGAGGTTTGTCATTGGTTATTAAAATTGTGTGGCTTTCATGCAACTTGTAAACTACCTGTGAGCCCTGAGTGTCCCCAACAAGGTCCTCTCTGTATCAGATGTCTAGATTCATGAACTAATAAGATAGTTACATACAAGTAAATATTCTCAACAAATGTTAATTACATGTACCTTTCCATCTGATCAAGAGTATCCTCCGTCAGGGGATTCACGTAACGAAATCCAATGTAAAACTTGTGAGGGGCTAAAAAGAAGATAATGTACAGAGAATAAATACAAAACTGTAACTCTCCATGGGTGCACATTGAGATAGAATTTTTTTCTTTTAAGAACAAGTACTGTATGAATAATCTACCTTTTATGTTCACTGGCCTGTTGTGGAACAACCTACCAGAGGACATACATATACAAACTGTACAGTGTAAGAACAACTGCCCAGGTGGAAATCTTATTAAGATCTTATTATTAAGACCTTAAACAGCATCATAAGATTTATTATAAAGTATCTTATGAGAATTTGCAATATCTTACAAGTTCTTTTAAGAAACTTACAAGAATCCTTTAAGTATCTTACAAGGTTCTTACAAGAATCTTACAAGTTTCTTACAAGTATCTTGATAAGAGAAAATTACTACATGTTGTATGTAAGATCTTGTTAAGAAACTTAATAAGAATCTTGTAAGATTCTTGATAAGTTTTCCACCTGGGTACATTAGCCTGCTTTGTTTTAAAATTAAACCGAAAACTTATTATTTGTGCAAGTTTTTCTATGATTAGTTTCTTAATTTTTATCTGAGTGTATAACTATATAAATTTCTTCTCATTTTTTTTCAGAGTACATGTATCTAGGGAGGATAGGGAATGAAAAAGACATCAACAGAAAATAAAATCGTATGTACACTCTGCAACTTACAGTGAATTAAATTCTTGTTTTTAAAAACACATAAACAAGTGAAAACAAACGATAAAACCAAAGAACATTTCAGAGTCGTCATGACACCATTGTCAAGTTCAAAGTGATAGAAATAAATAAAGTCAATGTCAGAAATTTATTTATTTCTATCACTTAGAACTTGACAATGGCGTCATGACGACTCTGAAACGTTGTTCGGTTTTATCATTTGTTTTCACTTGTTTATGTATAACTAAATCTTCACTTATAAGGTTTTTAAAACTATCATTGTTAATGCCATTACCGTATCTCTCTGCATTCTCTTGAGTAAATATTTGCTATTTTGATTTTGGTTATTTAAGGTAGAATTTCTTGTTTGTGCTGCCATAAAGTACATAGCTAAAGACAGAAAGAAAACATACCAGTTTCTGGACACATCTCATCAAGCAGTTTTACCATTCCTTCTCCTTGTTTCTCAGTCCACATTTTGATTGGAGAGCCTCCACCAATCTTTTGGTACTGTTCTTGGATTTTTGGAGTTCTTCTTCTTGCAATCCAAGCTGCCATCTTACTGTAATGTTCAAACATTTAAAGAATTTCATAATGGCAACAATGGAACAGAGGATAATCAATAGATGTAATAATTATTGTCCCTGAAATCTCACAGTCAAGTACATTGAACGGCTCAGTGTATAACCAACCGATTTCAGATCACTTTTTGTTGTTTTACTTGTACAGTGCTCAGATTCACCGGTGGAGTTTTTGCATGTGGCCTTGAATTGCTTCAGGAGATGTTGCTCCAATGTTTTATCAGCTGCTTGGCTCTTCATTTTGTGACAAAAGCAGAAACCTTCCCCATAATCATAGGTCTTTACTGTAAATGAATTTTGCAGTTCCAGAAAAAATCCATACCTCTCCCATGAAAGGTCACTGGAAATTGCTAGTGGGAGGCAGTCTTAAAAGCCAAAACTTTAGAAGCAAAGTATGAAGCTACACTGAATTTCCTTGGGGGAGCTCGAGGGAGGGTGTAAAATAAAAAACCTTATGTGGGGGGAGAAGGGATATTTTCTGGAACTGCACAATGCAAAATAGCAGATAAAACATTGGAGCAATGATTCCTGAAGGAATTCAAGGCACATGCAAAAACTCTGGTGAATCTGAGTAGACTGACACAAAATAATACCACAAACAACTCACTTATGATCTCAACTAATCCAGTATAAAACAAACAAACAATTCAGTAACTGTTTTTACAAAATAATAATAAAAAAAATTTGAATAACAATAATACTGCTTTTCACTGACCTTTGAGCTGGTAACACCATAAGATCCCGATCAGAAAAGAGACGCAACAGGAAATCATGTACTTCATTTGTTGTTTCAGGGCCACCCATATTTAACAGCATTATTCCAGTTTTTGGCTTTGAGTTGACTTGAGCAGAACTTAAACACAATAGGGTGCAATTTATTTCATGGACCGTTTCACTGTCTTGTAAATGTAAACACTGTACTATTACAATGAAGACAGACATTTTGATTATGCAAAAAGGTCAAGTATGTATGTTAAGGTTCCAGTCTGCCTTTCTTTAACTCTTTCAGAATAATAATGCCCCTGCACACGCTCAATCTCATTAACTTCTAGCATTCTCTGTAGACTGGTTAAGGACAGTGCCTACTATTGTTACTGGGCATACGTTCTGCGCATCTCATGATACTCGAGTTTCCTATGAGTGGTGGCTACTAATGCAGGAATACTTTTGCACGGTGAAAGCAGAACTTAGCAAGCGCTTTTGGTATCCAAAAAGAAAATCGAGGGTAACCATGCATTCTCAAAGATTTAATTAAGCTTCAATTTGAAAAAAAAATGCCACATGACAACTTCATGTCAGTGTGTACCCATGTTTCGTGGGTCATTCAGTATTCATATATTGATGCTATTGTTTAGACTCATTGCCTATTCATCTGTGTTAACATCAGATGTCACTCGGGAATGTAAGTCTGCTATAGAAATCAGAAGGCCCTTTGAGGAAATGTGTGACAATTTCCTTTTCTTTATCATCTGAGAATGAACAAAAGATTCTTTAATCACCCAACAAATGTTGAATTTGGAAAGAATATTAAATATAAAGTTGGTTCACCTTCGCCCTCCTAAGCTTGAACGGGAGTGCAAGATTGAGGCTTGTTAACTTTAATCTACTAGTATGCTAGGCAAATAATCTTATTGTAAAACGAAAAGTAGCACTGAGTTCCAAATTCATAAAGAAGGCTCAGATGCACTTGAAATACCTCAAATTGAGTGTTTTAAATTTAAAAAACAGTGCATGCAAGACCCCGAGCGCATGCTCGCTCTCTACGTCAATCACATTGGACATGCACTCATCTCACACACATTAATTCTTGCAAATGTTCCCGAAAGTATCTCAGGTCGATTCATAAAGACGTTTTCAAAGCTGTCGAACTGCAGCTTTGCTTTGGTAATCTTTTTTAAACTTCATTTTAAGCCTATAATCTAGACTGTATGTGCTTATTGGAACGATCTTGAATATCGTATGTTAACACGACAAAAATAGTATTTCTTGTAGCTTTAAATATCTTTTTAAAAAACTCAGGATGTTCAGTGTTCACAGTAATGTTAAAACTCAAGGGTTCATTTGATTTATTTTAAGAAGAAAGTGAAATTTATCAAGCAAACTTTTTTTTCTGTAAGGAATAACTTCAATTCAAAATCTAAATGAGAAAGAGCAGTTGGCTGCTCAGCTGACAGCGCGCAATTGAGAAATCTTGATTAAAGAAACCCATTCAAAACTCATTTTACAGCCATCAAAACGACCTCATTTAAAAAAATACAAATACAAAAATAGCCTTTTCGGTACACAAGCACGGAAAAAGAGTTCAAACTGCCGGTAATGACAAACAAAAGTCAAATTTCAGCCTAAAGTGATCAAAAATCCTTGTTCAAGATCTCTTTTTGAAGCTCTGAAAATGCTCTATTTTGATAAATACATACATGTACATGTATAACAAACTTGAAAACATTTAGTGAAAAAACCTAAATGCATGAAAAGTCCCAAGTCATTGTATGCAGTTTATTCACACAAAAGAATATGCTTATAAACTCTACCGCTCATGGCCTCTAAATGGCGCTACTGTTCCATTCCTTTGAAACCCCTTCAGGTCCTCATCCAAAATATCTACATTTTTTCAAAACGAATTAAACTGAAATTATTCAACATGCTTTCAGTGGCTCCCAAAGTGAATACCCATAGGAAAAAAAACGACCATTCAAGCGCGCTACAACATCCAGTGGTACATGTATGACCCATTTCTTAATGACACACTTAAAATAGGCGTGAAGTTGTAATGATACATTGCTTTGTATTTTACTGCTTTTTTAGAATAATCGTTGCTTAATTATCTCTAAAAAATGGGTGGTTACTCCAAGTTTTCTTTTTGGATTTCCATAGCCTAGTTGCTAAGATCTGGGCACTAATTTACCGCATAGCCATAAACCGCACGAAAATACTTAGGTGTTAGTAGGCACAATCCTTAAGGTTCTTCCCTTGAAATAAAAGTTGACGTAAAATATGTATTATGTTAAAATTATAATTGTTCACTAGCATGCGCATGTAACGAAACATGCAATGAAAAAGAAGGGGTCATTGTGCCCACGAAAATAGAGCCGTTGGCACTTGATCTAAACATTCAAAAGCAATAACAACTTGCTAAAGAGCAACACTAAGGCATCGATGACATTTTCAGAAGACATTGATGGTTTTTCAATCTATATTAACAAAATAATCGCAGTGGCTATTCGTACGGCACCCGTACGGCGACTTGTATTTGCTATTTGTACGGGAGTCCGAAGATTTCATAGGATTTCTCTGTAATTCCTGATTCTCGCTTATCGAAATTATTATATTTACCTTTAGAAGGAATAAGCGAATCCAGTGAGTGCCCTTTCTTTGAGCGAGGTAAGTTTTCGTACTCTCTGCTCACCAAGCAAACGAGCCACTCGCGACACTTGGAATTGTTTTGCGCTATATTCACGCATACGTCACGCGATTAGAAGAGACCGTACAGCGACTGGTATTTGCTATTCATTTGGGATTCCTATAAGTATCAGTAAAAATTATCATTAAATTTAAGAATCGCTAACCTGGTTGAGAAATTCAGACAACTGATCCTGACCGGTGGTATACTGATTAAGCAGTTCCGTGGACTCCCGTATTCCCAACCTGCGTGATGCTATTCGTACGGCCAGAAAGCCGCGAAATGGGAGTTTCACTTAATGGAAGAATTTACCTATTGGACACTCGCATTTCCGTACAGAAATTATGTTGAAGATAACAGAACACACCTCTCCTTCTGACACAGGTATAAATTTTCACTGCAATGAATGAAACTGCGCCTACTATAGACGGAAGAAGAATTCCCGTATGAATAGCAAAAATGCGAATAATTCGTACGGGATTACCAACGTGAGTTCAAATTCATTGAATTACCAAGTTGTCACTTACCCCCCGATCCAAGCCAGTGTATTATAACTATTTATAAGATATAAGAAATTCTTTTCACACATTTTTAAGCTACAGCGTACTAATTGTAGCCAGTTGATCTGTGAAGAAGAGGTTGCGTGACATGTGCGAGTTTATGTTAGTAGCTCGCAAAAAGTTTGAAGTGTCGCTAGTGGCTCGTTCGCTTAGTGAGCAGAGAGTACGCAAACTTATCTCGCTCAAAGAAAGGGCACTCACTGGATTCGCTTATTCCTTCTAAAGGTAAATATAATAATTTCGATAAGCGAGAATCAGGAATTACAGAGAAATCCTATGAAATCTTCGGACTCCCGTACGAATAGTAAATACAAGTCGCCGTACGGGTGCCGTACGAATAGCCACTGCGTAAAATAATTACGTAACTATAGCTTTGATTACCGTCGACAGCACAAGGACTAAACGGCAAGGGGAAGATTAAACAAATTGCAAAAAAACATCTATGGACATTACCTACTGTACATTACCTTTCAACTTTTGCTTGAGGAATTCCATTCGCAGCAGAAGTAGAAGAAGTAGTTATACTACTGCATCTCCAAACACATGGAAACGAATCGCCGAGAAGTTGACGTGTTTGGGCTGACAAACAGAGCGAGGCATCTGCAACATGTAACAGGGCATGATATAAAGAGACAAAAAATATCTACTTTTAAAAGATCTATTCTCAAATACTCACTGCAATTTGCCCGAAGTTTCCAAACAAATCGAAAAGCCATTTCCACACAAGTATGCAATATCAGGCAAAAAGAATTAAGCAACAGGCGCACAGATCAAACAGACAGGAAAACTGGGAACGAGTGTTGTAATTTCATCCCCAGTCTTCTGCCACCACAAGTGGCGTGACGGGGGTTTCTATCGCCCTTCATAGTTGCCCCGAGCCAACTATCAAGGGCGATAGAAACCAAGATCGAGCCGTCTAATTGTTTTAGCATACCTCAGTGATCGATCTATCAAACCAAAAAATGTTTTGATTCAAATTACAACACTCGTTCCCAGTTTCCCTGTCTGTTTGATCTGTGCGCCTGTCGCTTAAGGTGGCCGAACACAGTTTGCTCATGCTTTACAGATTCTGTTAGTGATGCTATTAAGCGCGCGCTAGGGTTGTGGTAAGCAAATACTATCGATGCCTCGATTTTGTACTAAATGGATCACAAAGGTAAGCCTTAGCTCTTAAAATAACTCAGTTTCTTGTTTGTGAATCCTTCTTCATTTATCGCCGAACAAAAAAAGTGAGTTCACGAAGAGCTGAGCCTTTTTGTACGCTTTTCATCTTTGCTGAGATAATCTAATTAAAAGCCACGCATGCGCATTTGAGCAAAAAATTGTGACTGGTTGTTTTAATGGAAATTAACTGTTTTCTAAGGAACCGCTCGTTAGAATTTCGTGAAATTTGACAAAACAGTAGTTCTCTTAAAGCGTAATTCGCCTACAAACAAAAAACAAAATCTAACAGAGGGTGTCTTCAAAAAACATTAAAGTGCGAAACCAACATTTGGAGGAGATCTCTCTGTTAAAATTACATGAAAGCAGCGTCGCTGTGTCAGTATTTTGTGAGTTTTCCTGGATACAAAAAATGGAAAAAATCTAACGACTGCATTTTCTAAAAATTAAGGAAAACCTTTATTTGTGGATGGTTATTAGCTCGCTCTGTTGCCATGGCAACGGCACCTTACTCAACAAGAGGTATCAAAATTTATTCCTTGTTAGTTAATTTTGTACCATGCTAATTTCGGGTACTCAGAAGTACGTAGTTTTCAAATAATGTTTACTAACACCTGTATACTTGAAAACTGTGTTCGGCCACCTTAATCACTTTTGCCTGATATTGCATTGCATACTTGTGGGGAAATGGCTTTTCGATTTGTTTGGAAACTTCGGGCAAATTGCAGTAAGTATTTGAGAATAGATCTTTTAAAAGTAGATATTTTTTGTCTCTTTGTATCATGCCCTGTCACAAAAAGAAAACTCAAGGAAAATAATATTCTAAAATCTATCAGTTTTGCTAAAGCTTCCTGCAGCATCCCCAACAAATCTTTAGACTTTGAATATTTTGAATGTTGACTTTTGAATATTTATCTATTTTAGCTACGTGTATCATTATCTATTTAACCGTTGTTGTTTAAATTATATTTAGGTGTGTATTGATTGATCATTTTAGATAGCGCAGGTCCACATCAGGACTTAATGTCTTGCCAATTCCCCAACCTGCTTTACCAAATAAACTATGTATGTATGTATGTCTATGTATGTATGTATGCAATGGTGCATGCTAAATTGCGTGCGCTCTGACAAAGTGGCGCATTTGCAAAGTTCATTCATAAGAAATAAAAAATGAATAAAAAATCTACACAGTGATCTCGCCATACATTGCGCAGTCTCAGAAACTTGCAAACCGTAGAAGGAAATTAATGATGTTAAGCTCAAACTAAGCATAATTTCAAAGTCCTTTTCATTTTCAAATTCTGGAAAAGAGTTGACAGCAAAGTACAATTGGCTGAATACACTCTTTTTCTTTCAGGCTGAATTTTCTTATTTTTCTGTTGATGTTAGACTGAAAATATTCTTGTGAATTTCTGTTTTAGAATGCATTGGGTATCAATTACAAGTGTCTTGGTGTTCATTCATCGATTAACTGTCATTAGCATCGAACATTTGGCTAGTGCAGGTTTTTATCGTTTTATTGGCTAGTTTTGCGGTTTGGAGAAAGGAAGAATTTATACAGTTTAGTTAAAAACATATAATTGTATCGTATTTACAAATTTTCAACACACAAATTATATTCTTTTCAAAATAAAAATTTAGCTGCGGCAGGCAAATTCTCTTGGGGCCTTAAGGGTTGGCTGCAAACAATACTTCTAAAAATCTATCTACATGGCACTTATGCAAAGCAGGCTCTGAGTCTAAATAGGTTTTGTAATGATAATTTAGATGCATTATAGTTGTTTTAGTTTAGTATAGAAAAGGTGTTTGTAAACCCTAATGAGTTGACCATGTTTAAATAAAGTTATTCATTCATTCATGCGCGATTACAAAAGACCGCCATTACGCAAGTAGACTTTACAAGTCACAAGTCGAGCTAGCTCAGAGAGCGCAAAGAGCGATCGTTACCCTGGGAACAAGGTCGGTTTCCTAATTTCATTTGTGGCACTTGTACTTTTTGCAGGGTGTATTGCAAGAATGTCAGGTTGCTCGCTTATTTCGTGCCCTGAATCCTATTTTCTCTCCTTAAAAAGTTGTTATGCCTCATCAGAACATGGCAGTCCAGTTCCAGAGTGCATTAAAGACCACGTCGCCCGATTAATCAGGGGTTATGTTGGTAGGCATCTCCATTCACCGTTTCGTATTCTCGGTGTTGGAAGCGGAGAAGGTAGCAGCGATCTGTCCTTCCTTGAAATGCTGAGTGGAATCCCACAACAAAAAGTTGACAAATGTCAATTCTTTCAGCGCACCATCGAACCAGACAAAAACGTGCTGCAAGTATTTCGTGCCAAAGCAGGAGATTTACCAGAAAGTTTGAAGACCAGAGCTGACATTGAATTTGAATGGTGCCCTATGACGTTCCAAGAGTACGTTGAGCAAAAAAAGAAAGTTGATGTGAAATTTGACGTGGTCCACTTTTTTCACAGCCTCTACTACGTTGGTCTTGAAGCAGCACTGAAGCACTGCTATGATAAAGAGCTTGGGGCTAATGGTGTAATTATTTGTGGCATTTCAGGAGAAGAGAGTGCTTTTGTTAAGTATTCCAAGGCATTTTCTTCTCAAGGTTTGATTTTGAACCCAGGAGCTTATTACAGCAGCAAGGATATCACAGATGTGGCAAAAAAGAATGGCTGGAAATATGCAGAATGCCCAGGGGAGCACATGAACTGCAATATAACAGCCATCTTTGATCGTTCCTCTGTGGAGGGAAATCATTTGTTGGATTTCCTAACACATTGGGTTAATGTACGTGTCACCGCTAGCCAGGAAAATTTACAGGAGATTCTTAACTTCTGGGAAAATGAATGCATCGAGGATATTCCTGGAGTAAAGAAAGTCAAGATGGTGCTTCGCATGATTGTAATTTTTAAGGAAACGTGAAGTTTTTATTGCAGAATGCTATGAGACATAGCAGCTTTGCTTCTACAAACAAGCGACACATTTTTCAATAGGCAGAATGTGATTGACTGTTCACTGGTGCATTTTGTTGAATTAACATGTACCTCCAATTGATTCACTGATACCTAACTTCACTTTACGGGCCAGTTTACTGATTTTCACCGTAAAGTGAAGAAGGACTCTTATTTTAAGGAACTTGATTTTAGCGCACAGTCGGCCTAGTCACTGCCGAGGCACTACCAAGATTTCAAATGGTTCTAGATATTTTACATTTTATGCCTTAATTGCTGTAGTCAATTATTTTGTGTTCTGTAAGTAATGTTATCACTATTTTAATATAGTTTCATATTGTAATTATTTTCACGCGACCCCACAAGCTCTGAGCTTTAAATCCTATTGTGTCTAAATAAAGGAAATGTATGTACGTATGTATGTATGTATCTATTCATCATTGTAAGATTAGTAGCTACAATCACATTGTACCAGTACAAAACTTATGCAAATACTAGCCTCTCACCCCAAGAAGAGAACTTCCTTGCAAGCTTCATGTATGCAAATACTAACTATACTCAGGTGTACAAAATGGATCCAATTTGTTGTTACACTTTTTTGGACTCTCTCTTTTGCAGATGCCTTGCTTTCACCCTAATGCAAAGGGACAAATAAGGGGGTGTTCCATGTGAAAACTTCCACTGGCGCAAATTTTATACCAGTGTGGCAAGTGATTTCGTACCATGTTTACATTAAGGAATGAGATTTCATAAGTACTGCATGTACACAAGGGGACACTTCATGTCAGACGACGTGATTGTGATACCATATTCTTGGATAATTTGGATGTTGAATACAGACTGTGCATTTGCTACCCGCTCTATACTCCTGGGAGAGTAATTTCATGCTGGAATGAACAGTCAATGACTCACTCCTGTATGAAATTTTCTGCTGGTATCATGTAAATGAATACGGAGCCACAAGAGGAAACTGTGAACTCATACTGGAATGGAAGTTATGTAAACACCCCCCTCACTTGTAGCTTCAGTTGATTCAGGCCTCTTAAGTCTCACGAGTTTGCTACGAGACTCACGGTTTTCAGTTCAGTCTCATGGTCTCAGGACAAGGCACAAAAATCTCACAATAAACAGAGTCACAAGCTGAAAGGATATAATTTCCTTTATAATTTCATTTTTGGCTTGCTTAGGTGACTTTCTTTTTCTCTGTGCAAATCAATCCATAGTTAGTAAAGAACCCTCAGTTAATCTGTCTGTTCACTGGCAACGCAGTCCATGACCATATTTAGAAGACATGTGCCAAATTAGGTTTTCATTACCAGTCTCTCGCATTTTGGTCACTCACATTTTCAAAATGGCGGAAATTGCACTTTTTTTTGATCAGCACCTGTGTTTACTTGGTTTTGTCTGCCGGTCGATCAATGTCCAAATTTTTTAACCTAGGTCCCCAGATTTTAAGTGTTTTGAGGTTGAGAGGTCTGTTGATTGACTGGTACCTATTTATTCTTCAACATTGTAGATAGTGGCTACAATCACATTATGCAAATGCTAGCCTGCAAACAACCTCTCACCCCAGGAAGAGAGCTTCCTTGCAAGCTTCATGTATGCAAATGCTAAACTGTACTGGTGGTATACAAAATTTTCACTGAAGTCTAATTTGTTCTGGTAAATTTGTTTGGACTCTCTCCTCTGCATGCAGAGTCCTATTTCACACTCGCGCGGAGACAAATAAGAGAATGGAGAGAGTGAAATAATGAGGACTGCTGGGAAACATTCTTCCTGCCATCCACCACACCCCTTTTTCTCGTGTTTCATTTCCTCCTTTTGCTCATTTTTTTTTTTCTCTGGAGAAGCCTTTGCAGAGCAGAGAGCTTATATGGATCAGTGCGAACCATGGCAAAACAAGCGCAGTGGAAAATCCAGCAAGAAGTTAATACATCATAGTGGTACACTTTTGGGACCAGTACTTGTGTAAAACTCGACATGCTTCTAACTCAGGTAATCCCCAATGATTGGCTTATTGCCTTTTCTTGTGGAGGAAGAATAGCAGAATTGGTGCCATGAGATAATATTCAAATAAAGTAGAGGAGACATAGTTGTGAAATGTCCGAGAAACGCTATGTTCAGCTACGTGGAAAATCTTCCTTTGGCTCCAGTGGATATGAAGTTAAACCATGTTGTGTGTTAGTAGTACTTCGACATGCCATAAATGGGCTGATTTGTGGACATCCTTATGTCACATTGTTTCTGCAGGATTCTCTAGTCTCCTAGCAAAAACAAACAATGGTGTTATTGATATTATTGACACATACCAAAAACTTGTTGTTTGCTTGCCTACACTGATTGGGTTGAGTGCATTTGATGATCCAGATCCCAGACTCTCTCCTTCCTGATGTCATCCGCCCCTGCAAAACATCCTGCAGGGGATGCCAGATACGCATCCCAAGATCCATTCATTCAATCAATGTTCCATACAATCTCGACTCCAATCTGTATTAGGACTCATAGTGTGTTGTTTCTACGTCGAACGCAATTAAAAATGCACGATTACGTCTTACTTATTCAGTGCCATCTGTTGGTTTTCTCTCACCACACTGACACACTCATAAAGTTATTCATTCATTCATTCATTAAGTATTAAAATCAATGTTGACTTGTAACAAGTGATTGTTAATAATAATAATGATAATAATAATAATAATAATGATGATAATAATAATAATAATAATAATAATAATAATAATAATAGTAATAATAAATTCACTTCAGATCACTTTAGCACTTACAATGTGTGTGGAAGTTTTAAAAGAAGTACTGATAACTTGACTCTGGCTCGAACTTGGCTCGTGCTACAAGTAAACTTTCTTTGACACCTTTAATTTTTGTGTGCTTTCGTAGTTTTACAGTTCGCTTTCATAAAAGATGCCAGTGATAAATAATCCACAGTGCCGTGTAGGATTCTGTATCTGTATTTTCTTTACACCGCCCAGCTCTTCAGTGAAAATCCTTACTTAGTCGTCATCGTTCTTGAGAGATGTAAATCAGTATCGCTACTAAAACCTTTCCATAAAACAGTGCAACACAAAGTTAGTGCAGATTTTTTTTCGGTTTTCGTTGGTACAAAACGATATCAGTATGGTATTGGACCCGTATTGGGCACGGCAATCTGCCGTTCTATAAGATGGCACTTAGCCTGCCGACACAGACGTATTTCATGCTGTCGTTTCTCTCCGCCGGGAGAAAGGCGGAAGAAAAGCGACAGCCGGATATCTGTGTTCGCAGGCTACGGGCACTCGAACTTCGCGAAATATTTCTTCATCGGTTATTTCGATACTATGCCCATCATTATATGGGAAATTTAGCATCTTACTCCTTGCAGGGGGGTTAGTTAGGTTAGGGTTATGCACCAGTCAATGTAAACCCCCGCACCCCCCCGGCCGGGACATAGCGGGGCATTTGCGGGGAATTTTCCGTTATTTGATGAGCGAAAGGGCCGCAGGTGTCGGGGACTTTGACCTCTTTTGCACACCATCCAAGAACAGTGGGGGAGTGGACCGGGGTATTTTCCACCAAAATGTCAATGTCAATTCTTGACTGGGTCAAGAATCGTTAATCCGGCAAGATGGCGGCTTTTGGCCATGAAAAGAAGGTAAGAGTCGTTTTATCTTAATCACCTTATATCTTTGGCTGAATATGCCATCCATCTTTAAAGGGGAAGTATCACGAAAATTTGATATCATTTCAAAACCCAAAAATGTTTGTCTGACAACAGAAACAAAAAAATGATGTCTAGTTTTGTTATAAATTGACAAACAAGAAGCTGTTTTCAGCTTATACTCGAGCCATATTTGACTGCGTGGTGCGTAAGCCTACAATCTTTTAGCAGTGATAACCTCCAGCATCGCTAATTCCTCCAAATAGATAGATACAGTGATATGGTGAGGCAATAAGTAACCACCAGATAGAATTGCATTTCTTGCAGTCAGAATGAAATACAGGGGAAAACGACATTTGTCATACAAATGCTTTTTATAATCACTGGGCTTTAATCCTTACGTTTTCACCTTTTGTGTAGAGACAAAAACCATTTGTACGGTCCTGATATGTATGTGACGCCGTATCAACGACGGATCGTAATTTCCGGTATGATCTAGGGTAACGTTACGCATCACGCGTACATTATCCTTGTACGTTTTTCAATATTTCGCTGGTTATATTTTTAAATGAAATTCAAGGGAAAGCATTTGTTATTCACCTTTCATTTGAAGACAGAAACCGTTTCTACATGATTGTTTTTCTATAGTAAACAAGAGACATCTTTATCTATCTTGGCCCGCAGGGTCATAGACTGATTTAGTTGCCAAATTTTCAGTTAAACAAAACTTACCTTCAGGAACTAAAAAAAGCTAACTAAATAAAAAACGATAAAAACCTTTCAAATTTTTAAAGTGCTGGTGATGAAAAGATGACAAAGGGAATGGTTGAAAAACTTGAAAAGTTAAAAGATGCACAAACGACACTATAAAAATTGACATATAAACAGATTAAGTTTCTTCGTGTCTGTTCATCGCCTAAAGTTTAAGAGCCTTCGCCTTGGAAATAGAAAATGCCTCTCCAGGTAAGCCAATGCCGTTTCTGTTAAAGTTGATAAATTCTAGAGGAATAAGTCTTATTTTTAGTCATTTGTGTCTTGCATCTGCCATCCTGTATGTGACACGTCATGTGGTGAACTTGCGTAGAACTTGCGTAGAAAACGCTTGCGACGATGGCTTCAACTCGTCTCCTCAAGGACTTAACATATACCTGCCAACTCTCACGCCTTAGGCGTGAGTCTCACGCCTGCGGGTTGAAAACTTCGATCTCACGCCGGCTCACGCTTGTGGGCCAATTTCTCACGCGTGATTGAAGAATGTGAGTTGTTGCCGTCTTGCTTGACACAGTTTCCGAAAATGTGTTAACTCAGACCCATGTATAAGGAACGAAAACCATGTGTAACATGAATAAATGACAATACCTTCCTCGCGATGGTGAAAAGCACTGGGAGCGAACTCGCGTTTATACGAGTCCTAAAGCGGCCTTCACACGGCAAACTAAAGTTGGCAAACTCGTGTTGGCAAACTCAAGTTGGTGTGTGTGAACGGCACAAAAACAGTCGGCAAACACGTTGGCAAACTGTTGGCGACAAATAGAACTTGCCTCTATTCTCGCCAACTTTTTCACCAACTTTTTCGTGTTGGTAAACTCGTATTTGACGCTCCAAGGGTGGGATTTCTACTGATATAAGGTTTCGTTCAAACCTTTCTATTTTGCCAGCGCTTTCTGTTTCTTCTTCGGCGATTAACATACAATAGGACCAAGACACAAGCGGCAACTCTTCGTGAGTGCCACTGCACTACGTCGGCCATGTTGCAAATTTAGCGTGTTGTGAACGCACGAGTTTGCCAACTTTTTGAAGTTCGCCAACACGAGTTTGCCAACTTTAGTTTGCCGTGTGAAAGCCGCTTAAGACTTCGGCCGTCTTCGGAAGACTAAGCGGACTTCTTCGGGAATCTTCGGAAATGATCGTGTCGTCTTCAAAAATCCCAGCACTCCCAGGATAAAAATCTCACGCCTATGTCTCAGACAAAGTTGGCAGGTGTAATGTTGTGCAAAAACGAGCCCGGTGGGCCTTATTTTTTCTTGCATTTTTTTCGTAACATGATTACCAACTGGATGAAGTTTGAGAAATTTTTTATTACTTGCACTTTTAAAGGGGAATCGCCTTAAGGGGTTAAGGTTAGCTTTTTAGATGGGTTTTGGGGTACTACACACATCACATGCTATTATTGTAAAGAGTAATTAATATTTTAAAATGTTTGCTTGTGGCTATTATATAAATACAATTCATTGTATGGATGTGATCGATAGCCTTAAAATGCCTCTTCCATAAATCAAACAATTATAAACTGCCAAAAACTATAAATTAATAATTCATGTTAACTAACACGTTCTCTTTAACTGTCAGGAACGACATGGACTCAAGAAATAGTTTGGCAGATAGTTAATGATGGCAAAATCGATTATCGACGGCTGGATATCCGAATGCCATGGGTAGATGGAATGATTATCAATTGTTTTCCTGTGTACCCCTACCTAGCGGAAACACCTGACATGATGCATAAAAAGTTTGAAAGCTTCCCGTCACCACGGGTATTTAAAACACATCTTCCTTATGATCTGCTTCCCAAGCCCTGCAGTGACCAGGCTAGCAAGCCACATCATATCTATGTTATGCGTAATCCTAAGGATACTATGGTGTCTTGGTATCATCATAATCTCAAATTTAACTTTGAACCAGAGCCCACCTGGGATGAATTCTTTGAGTCATTCTTAAAAGGAGAAGGTATGTTACCAAAAGAAATTATATACAGTCACGTACGCATTTAACTGTTACTCATCGCAGTGGTAGATCCAGGTCCTTCAAGTTAGCTGGAGGCCTACTCTCAAACACTCGACTTTCTTCTCTTTGAGAAATGAAATATCTTAGTGCCTTGCTCCAATAGGCCTAGGCCATTTAGTTTAAAACTAAAATGAAGGGGGGAGGTTGAACAGTGGTCTCCACAAAGGAGTTTGAAATAAAAACAGATTCTCCCTGTGTGAAAACAAAAATTACAACATTGTCGCAATAGTGTCACAATGGTATCACCAATATCACATACAATTTTTATAGTATTTCGACTATATTTGCAAGAAGAGTCAAAATGGCCTCAATAGTCACCTCTAATTAGAACAGTACTGCATGATTGGTTCTCTTGCTTATATTTGTTGGTTTTTTTTTTTTTACTTTCTAGTATTTTATGGTTCATGGTTTGATCATGTATTAGGGTGGTGGAAACACAAGGATGATCCAAACATCTTGTTTCTGAAGTATGAGGAAATGAAACAGGTAACTATACCTGCCAACTCTCACGCATCATGCGTGTCGAGTCTCACGCCTGCGGACTAAAGACATCCATCTCACACATCAAGGACAATTTCTCACGCCTGACTAACACATGATTAATAACAATTACTCCCAACAAGGCGCTAAATGTTGACTTTGCTAACGGTATCACAACACGCTAAAATTTTCACAAAAGCTTGAAAATGTCTACAATCCGTTGAAATCAGAAGTGTTCAAAGGTCGTCGGAACATCTTCGGACATTTTCGGCAACATTCAGAAGTCTTCGGAAAATTGTCGGAAATCTTTGGAAGTGGCTGGGACATTTTCGGAAATAACGGTCATGACAAGACAAAACTCTCACGCATTTGACCCCAAAAAAGTTGGCAGGTATATTAACACCAATTTAAAATAAATGGTTTAAACTAACTTCTCAACTGAAAATTGAAGTTTATGTATATCAGCATTGTGGAGGATATCTTTTTATTTGTACTGCAAGGGTTAATGTTTTCTACTAAGCAAGGATAATGTCCTGGAGTAATGTCCACTGACATGTACAGAGTAATAAAAAGTTATTTTCACATTTAAAGTATGCAAAGATTATATGATTTTGTCGAAACGCGAGAGTCGGCGACCTTCTCCCAACCGCCGACTCTCGCGCTCCAAGACAAATAGAAAGCCTGATCGCAGGTTCCCCACTGCTGTAGCTCAATAGTCTCTCAATGGTAGACTTCCAGTTCAGAGAGCTTGATTCAGTCTTTTTCGCCGTAAATACCCAAATGGCTGAATGAATGAGAAATTTGCATAGGTGAAAGTAGAAATATCCTTGTCAATTTCTTTGTTTCTTTGATTTTATTAGCCAGTTATTTCTTTTTAATAAAACAGATCAAATTTTCGTATAAAAGGGGGGATCTTTCGTGACCGGCTGTCTTTGGGAGTTTGGGGTCCGCACGCAACAAGAAGCGTTGCGTGACGGTCCGTGATTGTTATGTAAAACAATTGCGTAGCTTTCGAATACAGACGTATTTCCGGCTGTCGCCACTGCACGAAAAAACGCCTTTGCGCACATCAAATGTGTGGTCAAAGCCCGGGGTCAAAGACTGTCAAAGGCCACCTTTGATTACCTTTGATTCGAATCACAGGTGACAAAGGCCGCATTTGATTTACGGTGGAGTCAAATTTGTTTCAAATCAAAGATATCATATATTTGATCCACCTTTGACACGCGTCAACGTTGTTAAGGTGATTCCATCGAATTGCATTGCGCATCCTTGCTGCGCATAATTTTTCACGTCATTTAGCGCGCGCACGAGCGCGCGCGCGTACAACATTACGGGATTTCCTTGAGGTTAAGCTCGGCAGGAATATAAACGGTCCTTTTCTTCTAAACGAGCGCGGTGACCCCCATTTTTTAATGCATCAATTTAAATGTCATACGGTTGACCACTATATATCGCGATTTAAAGAAAAGTTTAATACTCTACTTTGAGATATTTTTATTTGAATGCTTTAAAAAGCACGTATTTAGGTAGTGCTGCTTACGTGCACACGCAGCAAAATCTTTAATTTCTTTCATAATCTTAATTCCAGTTCAATGAAAATAGTTTGTTGTGTAAGATTAAAGTAAATTTTGTTGACCTGCTCCGATATTTTAATGCAAGAAATTAATTTTTCTAGAAATGATAGTTCCCTTTTCTGATTACTAGCGTTCCTAATATAAACCTCGTGGGTCATCTATTTACTATAATAGCCATCCAGGTTGCACAAAAACGAGCACGGTGACCCCCATTTTTTATTGCATTTTTGTAATGCTCATAACATAGTCATGAACTGAACCAAGTCTTAGACAATTTTAAATACTCCTTCTTTTTCAGCGGAATCACCTTAATAGGGAGGGTCAAAGTTGTTAATACATTTGAACTCACTTTTGATTAGAGTCAAAGGTATATGCAAAGGCGTCACATATTTGATGCGCATCAAATGTGTTGTCAAAAATGTTATTATATTTGACCTCATCTTTAATACGGATCAAAAAAAGAGCAAATCCAATTTTCGTGCAGTGCGCTTTTCTCGGCGGAGAGAAGTGACAGCCGGAAATGCGTCTGCGTTCGCAGGCAAGAATTTGTATGAGTGACGACAATTTCACATTACTAAATCGGTGGATCATATTCTAGACTGTTCACAGTCCCCCTATTTTTTCGTGGGATTCTCGAGACCGGTACGCTTCTATGGAACCGCCGCCATCTTGGTTAGTAAAAGCGAGCGCGATCTGGGGAAAGTGTCTAAACTACCGAGCGGAGCGGGAGTGGGTGTTAGTATAGTCGATGAGGCCTTCAATTTGACATGTTTATCTCTGGGGAGTATATTTTTTAGTTGATTCAATTAGTCGAGGCGACAAAGTTTCGGAACGCCCCTCGAACACGAGACAGTGAGAAGCTGTTACAGTCTCCCTATTTTTCCCGCCGCCTCCCAGCTCCGCTCCCCTCCCCTCGGGAGTTTAGACACTCTTCCCAGATCGCGCTCGATTTTACAAACCAAGATGGCGGCAGCTCCATCGAACACCGTACCGGTCTCGAGAATCCCACGGAAAAATAGGGGGACTGTGAACAGTCTAATCATATTCCGTTTTTTGCATTTGTAATTCTTGGCCTGCCGTGTGCAAACCATTCATTCATAGACGAAGACAGTACGGTAAAATCAAGGTAGGTCTATTTTACCTTCTATTCTTGTGCTCTGCTCATTCGCGGCTTTCAGCAACCTACAGTGTAAGTTCGCGTGCGATGACGCTGCACATTTTCCGACGTTTCGGGTCATGCAGCAGGTCATGCACAGTTTGTAGAGCCTCGTCTTTATCCCGTGTACGTGCTAGCAATCTACAGTGCGGCCCCAAATACATACACTGAGTGGTACGAAAGGTCACGAACGCATCAAGCCACTTAAACAAAGATTTCTTTAATTTAATAGTTTGGCAAGGAAAACCCTAAACAGGAGCTACGTCCCTCACTGAAGGGTTACCTAAAGCCAACACTAAACTAAAAATTAAACAGTTACTTAAGTCAAAAATAAGTACATACATACATAATCAAGTCGAAAATGTGTACAGTATTAAACTAGAAATATAATAAAAGTAGAAGAATAAATTGGGAGAGTGTAGTGATATCTTCAATACGTCAAAGACGGATTCTGAAAGCAAAATTGTAACACTTGCTATGGAATTTTTCCTAAAGCTAAGCTTCACAAATAGGACTGCAAAATCTATGGAAAAATTGATCCGAAAATGAAACTTACTAAGGCCACGTTTATATGGAGAAAAGTTGTCCGTGGAAAGAGGTTCACCCCTCCCAGCCGAGTCAACTTCAGCGAGTGTTTATATGAGGAAAAAATTGACCCCTTTGCCCGAGCCAACAGCACTCGCGCATGCTTTGATTGTCTCGCCTTGACGAATTTGACCTGGCTAGGTGAACCAAAGTGTTTATATGGAGAAAAGGTGGCCCGGCTAGGAGGGTGACCCTACCATCTGACCATCGTAAAAGGGTGACCTGGCTAGGCGGGTCACCTTTCCAGCCGAGCCAACTTTTTGTTTCTCATGTAAACGGTTCGCCAAGGTTTG